>NC_089142.1:21086922-21409005 GCF_009819655.1 Sylvia atricapilla
ATAGGTGGCTGAAAGGTATAAATATGTATCTGGAAAGAGATTAACTCATTAAGTGTTATATTATCAAGTTAATGCATATTGAGGATAATTACAAAGAATTAAAAATATTTCCTATAGATTATGTAGAAGGGATTTTACTAAGTTGTCATGATTTTATTTGTGCTTGTTTGCACTAGAATAAAGACCATAAAAGTATGCCATGAAATTATGTTCCTGTGTCAGAATTTTCCTGTCTAACCTCAGACAGAAATGTGTCTGGTTTACAATTTTTTCTAAGGTTAGAATTCAAGCATCATCTTACAATATTATTTACACTCCATGACATTTTTTTAGTTATTTTTAACAGCTATTGATCTACTTGGACTATGTCAAAGTTCTGCAAAAACTGAAAGAGTCAGCTTGTAATGGGGTGTTGACTGTCTAATTCATGCTGTGTTTTGCTCCTACATGTAATGTTTTCCTTTTGTCATTTTTTTGACTTTTAGTTTATACATTTAAAACATTCTATGCCTAATATTGGCCATTGGGTAAGACCACAGGACTAGAGCAGTTTAATGTCAAATTTCTGGTGTTTCTTGAATGGTCTAATGATCTTGTTGTCTGTTCATTAGTAAACTAGTGTAAACTAATCAAACCCTGAAACAATAGCTTTCAGTAATTTAAAGACATTGATTAAGACAATAACCTGGTATCCACTCCATCCCTCTAATTTTGCGTGAGAGACATTAGGTGACCATCCTTTGGAACTTGCTGTGCAATTTTCTTCTTGAATGAAAAGATGAAACTTGTCATTTACTGCTCTTTCCAGTGAGAAAGGTCTTTTTAATTTCCTGGGAACAGACATGTTCTATTTGTTAAATGTCAGAAAAACTGATTTGTTTTATCAAAATCTTAATTACTTAAAATATCAACTTAAGAAAACTGATGAACTTTGAGTTTTAATAAACTTTTCTTTTCTGTATTTTCTTTAATAATAGCACACCACTTTCTTTTCAATTTTGATACTGCCTTGCAATTCGAAGTTTATCATCCCAAATCTATATTTGAAAGACTGATAAAAATACTTCATATATACTTCTACTACAGGGAAAAAATCAGATTCACTTGAACCATCAGAATAGCAAAACCTTGTTTTTTAGCAAGTTTTAGAAATCTATCTTAAATTTGTGAGCAACCTATCAACCTTCACTCAGTTACTTGAATAGCGGCATATCAATAAGATGTCAGTTCAGAAAATCTGAAATGGCACCTCCTTTACAAAACTAAGAAGTATCTGTGTTTGAATAAGGAACCTGTCTAACCAGTGTACATGTTCACACATCTCCATGTTTGTCTACCACAATAAAGTTTCATGTTTTCCAGTGTGCATTACTGAATACATTACTGCATGATTTTGTCAAAATGGATTAAGAATCAATTTCTTATTTTTCCACAGAGTCCCATAAACTAAATTATCATTAAGAAAAAAAAGAAGATAATTAGAAGTATGCAACCATACAATATAGTAAATATGTTTGTGAATTAGGAATAGGACATTTTTATTTTCTTTTATTTGAAAATAAATATCCAATAACATGAGATCTTTGCTCTGGATGGGAAATGTCAGGATTAGATTAGATTTTTTTAGTTGTCATCATTTCTCTAGTGACCCAGATATGTCATTTTCTGAGTATCTAAACAAAGGGCTGAGCTGTGAACCTTCCAAGGAACAATTCTCTTCCAAGCTTCAGATTTAAAACTGTCATCAGCAGTTTTTAGAACTGTGTACCTTGAAAAAACCAGATACATAAGAAATAATATATTCAGAAAAGAGAAAGTTGATTAAATAAAATACATTAAGAAGAAAACTTTGGATTTTTTTTTCTGAAGGAAAACTATCATTTTAAAAAGCAGGTTAAATTGATTTTTGCAACTGGTAAAATAATTGGGAAATTTTTAAATAAAGCTTAATCATTTCTCTTTGAGTAACACATTGTCCACAGTCCTTCTAGTCAATTAAAGCTTTTTCTCCTGAATAGAATAGCCTAATGATCACTTTTACCTGACATACTTTCTCCCAATCATCTGTTGAGTCATGGAATATAAATTGAGAATATTCGTCATTATTTTCTCATGATTATTTCATCAGGAGTAAGAGTTTCTCTTTTTTTAACCAGAACTTATCTGATAAATATTGAATAGACAAGATCAAAAAAAGTCTCCAATTTAAGAGAGTTGAAATTGGGTGTTGAAGATGAAGAGGAAACAGATGCTCAATATGGTACATAGATCTTAATTAAATGCATCAGCCTTTATTTTTCACCTGTTATCCCAAATTATGATTATTTTGTCCAATCTCAATATACAGTTTTTCACTGTAGTAGTTTCAAAGATTTTTAAAACTTTCACAGATCTTTTTTTGGTTATCTGATGGGAACTACTCTCAACAGAATCTTAGATACTGCGAATTTCAGCACAACACAGTATAATCAAAATAATTTCTCTTTATAATTGTATTGCTCAAAACCACATTCTTATTCTCATTGCATTTCAATGCAGCTTGTGCTGAAAATAACTGGTGTCACACAGAGGTCAATACATCTTTCATACTGGATTATAATTAAATTTTATAAAATATTAATACCCAAAGCTAAGTGAGAGAAAAACATTTGTAGTCCATTTTGTGCTTTAAAAAAATTTAGAATTTCTACATAAATTATGATTCTGTTTCACTCAAGAGCTCACTTTGATCTCTAAGTTACAAGACCACAAAAAAGGAGTTGAAGACTTTTGGCTAATGGATTAATTTAAAGCACATATACACACACATACATAGAGCAGTTTATACTTAGATATAAAAAAGTGCAACCCCGAAAAAATCTTTGATTTGCTCTGAAGAAAATCTCAAACTCCTTTATCCTTCACCTAACATCCTTATTCTTAATATGATTTTATTATTAAAAGTGTGGTGTGTGACCCTGGCTGGACTCCAGGTGCTAATCAAAGCTGCTCTATCACTTCCCTACTCAGCTGGACACAGGAGGGAAAATATATGGAAAAGCTCATGAGTTGAGATAAGGGCAGGTAGAAGTCACTCACCAGTGACCATCATGGGCAAAACAGACTCATCTTGGGGAAATCAACTGAATTTAGTACCAATCAAATCAGAGAAGTAAAATGAGAAATATTTCCAAATCTTAAAACACCTTTCCGCACTCCCTATCCCTCCCTTCCCTTCTTCCTGGGATTAACTTTACTCTGAATTTTCTGCATCTCCTCCCTAAGAGAAGTGCAGGGGATGTGGAAAAAGGGTTTTGGTCAGCTGTTCTGCCACTCTTTCTTCCTCAGGAGGATGATTCCTCACACTCTCCCCCGATCCAGTGTGTCTCCCATGGGAGACAGTCTTCCATGAACTTCTCCCGCATGGGTCCTTGTGGGAGTGGGCAGAGCCCCGGCTGCTTTGCCCTGGAGGGAGCCAAGCTGAGGAGTCAAGGAAGAATTTCGCAACTTCACCCAGAGCCCCTAAGACAAAGACAAGCCTCCTAGTCACGGCGACCTGTCTGGAGATCCACAAGCCCTCTCGGGATTTTATGTAGATCTGTTACAATTGATTGGTTCTGTACCCTTTTCCTCCCACCCTGGTGTCCCATAAAAACCCCTGGGTTTCCTCTGGTCGGCAGAGGTTCCTCGTCCCTGGACCCTTTCACTGGTACCCTTGCAATAAAGTACCACCTGCAGAAATTCCACACGAGACCTCTCTCTCACTACGGCCGGCTAAAAGAGGGGCAACTCACAAGGGCAGGAGCTGAGAGCACTGAGCTGAAATCACTGAGAGCTGAAATCACTGAGCTGAAAAATCACTGCTCTGCCCGCCAACTGAGAAGCCCCTCTGCCAGCTGAGAAGTGCCCTGACCCCCCAAGGAGCTGTTTCTAGTGAGACATCTTTTGGGGTGGCTGTGGCTCTCTGGGTCCCAAGCGGCGGACCCCATCCACCAGCTGGAATAGGTCCTTCCCACAGGAACCGAGTCCTTCATAAACTCACTATGGGTCCATTCCACAGTCAGGGGTTCTTCAGGAACAGTGCTTCAGTGAGGATCCTCCATGGGGCCACAAGTGCTGCCAGCAAACCAGCTCCAGTGTGGGCTTTCCATTGGGTCACAGTCCCCTTCAAGCATCCTCCATTTCCAGTGTGGGTCCTCCATGGGCTACAGGCAGATATCCTCTCCATTGTGAACCTTCATGGGCCACAGGAAGAGAGCCTTGCTCACCATGGGCTTTGCCATGAGTTACCAAGGAATGTCTCTTCCATTCCTCCAATACCTGGAGGACCTCCTCCTCCTCCTTCAGTGACCCCAGAGTCAACAAAAGTGGGCAATTTGCACACAATCCACCCCTTGTCCCTTCATAATTACAACAACAGAAATTCCCCATTATGTCTCTACTTCCCATCAAGAAGATGATGTCCAGCCACTGACTGGGAAATAAGGCCTCAGTAAATGCAGCATTTGCTCTGAGATAAAAATATTGCAAATAACAAAAATCTCCATCTCAGTCAGACCAAAGACACAGCACGATGTAAGCTAGCCCACGCTGGGCGGTGTTAGACACTGCCCAAGCTGAATTGCAAAATCAAGTCCCAAATATGTTATTTACAAAGGCAGAAAGCAGAAAAAAAAATAAAAATTTAAGCATCAATAAGCTAAGAGTTGACATGTTATCAGTGTATTAAAAATAATGAAATAATTTCCAGAACTGTCCTTAGGCAAAATTCTCTTTTATTTTTGTATGGTTTCTTTTGTTTTTTTTTTTAATAGTCTTGGGAAAATCACTTTAACATATTGCTTGAGCATCTCTAGAAAATCTAATCAAAATCTAATACAAGTTATTATGAAGTTTAACATTGCAATTTTTCAGATGCTAAATAAAAGATGCTGTGTAACTTCCCTTCGATGTATATTTTCATATAAGTAAAATCTTTGGTTTCAATCATTAAGAAGTGCCTACTTTTTGAGATAAAAGCACATTAGGAATGAGGTGATAAACAAGATTCAAACAGTCATAGAATGGTCTGGGTTAGAAGGTACCTCAAAAATCATCTACTTCTGACTTCTCTGTCGAGATGCCATACACTAGATAAGGTTGTAGATCAAACCTGCCCTTGAACTCTTCCACGGATGGAACATCCATAGTTTCTTTGGGAAATCTGTTTAAGTGTCTCACCATAGGGAAGAATTTTGCTTTGTATCTCATGTAAACCTGTCTCCTTTCAGCTTAAAATCCTAAACCAAGCATGGTCTTGTAAGAAATCCCTCTTCAGCTCTCTTGTAGGAACTTTTTAGATATTGGAAGTTCCTCTAAGGTCTCCCCAGGGCCTTTTCTTCTCTAGGCTGAAGATCGTCAGCTCTCAGTCTGTCTTCAGTGGTCAACTGCTCCAGCCCTGTGATCATCTTCATGGCTCTTTTCTGGACTTGTTCCAAGAGATCCATGTCCTTCTTATGTTGCAGAGCTGGGTGCTGTACTCCAGGTAGGGTCTCACAAGGCTGGAATTGTGGGCAAGAGCACCCTTCCTCTGGTCACACTGATTTGGATGCAGCCCAGGATTTGATTTGCTTTATCTGCTACAAGTGCACATTGCTGGGCCACGTTAAGCTTCTTGTCAACCAACACCAGCAAGTCCTTCCAAAAACAGTGTTAATTTCCTACATGGCTAACTCAGATGTCTGTTCACTGTCCCTGATCAACCAGCATGGAGAGACAGGGCAAATACTTGAATATTCTGAGACAGAGATAGGCAAGTCTAGCCTGACTTGCTGTCTGAGTATCAGCATCTGTAGCAGAGCTGGTAGAGTGAGAAGGAGGCAGTAGTATCTCTGATGAAAGGACAAGAGCTATGCAGATAGACTTCATGAATCATGGGATGCTGCCTTTAAAAATGTTGGGAGACACTGTGGATAAGATGCAAATTAAAAGACAGCCCAAATGGAAATTAGACAAATATAAATTACAGTAAACTGTAATTTTAACATAAGCTAATTGCATAAAACTTGAGTTGCTTGAATGCAGATTTTTTAGTACATACAGCATTCATGAAGGAAGTGAAATGCACACTCCAAATTGGCTGAAGGAATTTGATACATTTGTTGTGATTCCAAACAACAAGGCTGCAATTAATTTTGGAGAATAAGATCTATAATTTTAGTTGAAGCTCTGTACATAGATACAAGAATATTCTGGCCAGGAGAGCAAGAAAGATGAAACAGGCCCAAAAATATGTTGCTATATAATAATGAACAATCCATTTATGTGCAAAACTCACCAGGGTGTGGGGGTAATGGCAGTGGAGGGGCACCACAAAGAATCCTCAACAACATATCCCATCACTTTTTGCTTACATTTGAATCTCTGCACAACTCTAAAAATACAAACACATGAAGTAATAAAAATTTGAAATGATATAAAATTATCTTGCTCATACAATTTTTTCCAAGCTAGTTTAATCCAACTTTAACTCAAATGTCTCTATGTAGTAAGTACTCTGATGTATATTTTTTGCTAAGAACAAAGGGCTTTTGTCTGTGAGTTCCAAGGCTGGGAACTTGAACTCTTATTCTAGTAGTCCTCGCCATTGACCATTTAACAAGCCTTTTAAGGGCTAAAAGTCAATGAAATGTTTGTCTTTGGAAAATTACATTTACAGACAATATCTATGTCAATCAATGTTTTGAAGGTCCTCTCTTTGTTAACATGGAAGAAGTTGAGTTTGCAGTGTCATCATTGTTGACAATGCCTGCTTCCAGTGTAAGTATATTAGTATATTCACCATTGTTTCCAGCCTCACTGAATGGTCACATTCAGTCTCTGTGTACAACACCCAGAGATTAGATCAGCTGGTGCTAACAGTGCCAAGATCATGAGTATGGTCCCTGTCTGGACCATTTACTTAAGAGTTGAACTAGATGACCTTTGTGAGTTCCTTCCAACTCTGAATATTCAGTGATCTGTGACAGAGATAAAATTGGAATGTCCATCTGGGGAAAGGTGGCATAAAACAGAGGAGAAATAAAATAATATTTAATGTCAGTAAAATATTTCAGATTAAATTGACATTCTCTGCTGTAGTAGGGAAGATAATTAATAATGGTTACACTACCTCAGGTGCTTTCTGTCTGATGTTTCATGCTGTTTGTTTTAAGGATTTGAATTATATTTGGATTCAATGAATCCATTTACTGTATTACTTAGTGTTACTTCAATGCAGAATTTTCCATGAGCTCATAGTGATTAACCATATCTACATTTATCAATTTCCATTCTCGTTTAGAGAAAAAATCGTGACTGGTACCAAAAGCAGCACTAAAGAAAGAAACTCATCTCATAAACTGTCTGCCTTATTAAGTAGAATTATTTTAGCTTGATAAACATGGTGTCAAAGTTAATACAAAAGTTTTGGGAGCATCTCAGTAAAGATGAACTTCAGTAACTGATTTGTTTTGTTTTGGTTTTTTTTTTGCCTGTTAATTATGCAAGTATTTCCTTCTAGTTGGGCTTTCCCCATGACATTCTACAGCTGCATCATGTCTAACTAGAACTAATTACTGAGACAAGAAAATTGCACTGAAACCTGGGTTGGAAATGAGATGACTGCAAATATAGTCACACTTGGATTTTTACTTTTTGGCTATAAAACTGAAATGTTTGAGGAAGATTTGAAGAGAAACTGGAAGAAACTTCTTTAGGTAGAAGCTGAAAACTCATCTGTGGGAAAGATTAAAATGCCAAATATCACAATATAATCCTGTCTCTACCCAACAAAAACTAACTTGGTATTGGTGAGGGACATATCTAACCCTAAAATTTGGGCTTGATAAATGATGCATGCAAATATTCCTCTAAGCACATGCATGTGCCTACACACACAGAACCATGCAGAGATTTTCTGGGGCAGGAATGTTTGGATCACTAACAAGAACGTGAGAAGGAGAATAGCAGAGATTATTCTCATGGGACAAGAAGAGTTAGTAACTCTTCCAGACCATAAGGGTTCAAGGGCAAAATCCTAATCTCATGACATCTTAACTTTTCATTTCTCTGTTCATTACACAAAAGCACACATATTGTTTGAACCATATACTCTGAAATAGGTGCTCAACTGCAGAACAAATAGGCTTCTACAACTTAATTTTAGAAGATAGGAAAACAACAATATTTAATGTCTCCGAGAATTAATTGCTGGACTCATTTGCAGTATAAATGATTTCCTGTGATTCTGATCCTTTGATGTTTGATGATCCACTATAAATTAGGACTCAATAAACTTCACTGCTTAGGAGTATGACTACCCTTTGTCATTGACCCTGTTTTCACTCAACTTCTATTCATGGGGAAAAAGCAAAATGACTTTTCAGAGGCACTCACTCTCTGGGTTAATATCCACCCAGTATTCCAGCTGGTGGATGGGGTCCGCCGCTTGGGACCCAGAGAGCCACAGCCACCCCAAAAGATGTCTCACTAGAAACAGCTCCTTGGGGGGTCAGGGCACTTCTCAGCTGGCAGAGGGGCTTCTCAGTTGGCGGGCAGAGCAGTGATTTTTCAGCTCAGTGATTTCAGCTCTCAGTGATTTCAGCTCAGTGCTCTCAGCTCCTGCCCTTGTGAGTTGCCCCTCTTTTAGCCGGCCGTAGTGAGAGAGAGGTCTCGTGTGGAATTTCTGCAGGTGGTACTTTATTGCAAGGGTACCAGTGAAAGGGTCCAGGGACGAGGAACCTCTGCCGACCAGAGGAAACCCAGGGGTTTTTATGGGACACCAGGGTGGGAGGAAAAGGGTACAGAACCAATCAATTGTAACAGATCTACATAAAATCCCGAGGGGGCTTGTGGGTCTCCGGACAGATCGCCGTGACTAGAAGGTCTTTTGTCTTAAGGGCTCTGGGTGAAGTTGCGAAATTCTTTCTTAACTCCTCAGCTTGGCTCCCTCCAGGGCAAAGCATCTGGGGCTCTGCCCACTCCCACAACCCAGTGCTTTTTCCAATGAAAACAGCATACAAATTTCCTTGGCCACCCAAACATGCATATGACATCTATAAAATAAACAGCACAGTTACCTAATGTTAATTAGAACCCTTCTCAATTCAGCTGCAGAATGTTATACTGTATTTCGTCTTGTGAAACATTTATTATTTCTCATCCAAAAGGCACAAATGGCTATTTTTAATTATTATTTTAATATTGAACAAATTGCATAATGACAGAGAATATACTTTACACACTATTAGGTAATGAAGAAAACCTGGCTTTGAGCACATAGCAACTTCATAAGAAAGAGAAAAGTAAGTCTTTTCTCAGTCTTTTGTGAGAAAATGCTCTTATAGTCTATGTTTTTTACTGTTCTCCTCACAGTTAAGCAACAGGATATTGAGTACACTCCTAAGTGATATGTGAAGGGGCAACACCTGATTGCACTGCCCTCAGTTAATGACTGAGAAACAAATTTTTAATCCCAATGTTTTATGACATCATAACTCAGGATTTCCTGTGCTCCAATACTATACTACAACTTTAGATAAAATCAAATGCAGTTTAGAAAACATATCATGCATGTTTTACAATATGTTTAAAAGAATGTACTTCTTACTTGACAGAAAAACACATCTGGACTAAATACATCAAAATTGGAGACCCAGTGTACAGCTTTACCTTATAAATTTTCCTTTGCATAGTAGATAATTTAGTGGTAACAAAATGTCAGAATTTTAGTGCTGTTAATAATTTAAAAACATCTCCTGCTTCAGTATTGCAGTAAGGCATGTCTTACTGCATTACTTAATTAACAGGTTTAATTAAGGAACCTGTAGCTGTAAAGAATTCAGTAATTCATGCATAAGTTCTTTTATAATAGAAAGCTTGGTAAAAACAGAAGAGAAAAGAAAAACTAATGTAGTATATATTTTGGATTAGAAGTAGCAGATATAACTTACAGGAGCTGTAAAAAACTTGTGGTCCATACTTCATGCTCTAGAAATGGTGTGAGTTATTTTCAGTTGCTGTACCAACATAAGCAGAAGAACATCTTGGGAATGGGTTAGCATCTGTCACTCACTCTTGTTTTATTTAGAGATTGGTCTTAAGCCAGTCCTAAAATTTATGTTTATCATAAGAACCATCAGTCTTAACTACCTCTTGCAGTGATTCATGAAATGCTTTCTTACTGCTATTCTTTTTAAAAATAAAATGATTTTGAGTTACTGCTTGTTTACTCTGTGTCTTTCTTCAAAGTTATTCCTGTATGAATTACAGATAGGTAAAGCCAGGAAAACATAATGCTGGATTTAGTCCATTATATTGAATAAATGGACGTGTTATATTTGAAAAAACAGAGTACTTCGGATGTAAATTTCTAGACTTGGCACAGGGAATAAGACTGTAGAGGCAAGGAGAGAGCCACATATTCATCTTTCTCACTGAACAGCAGGAAAGGAGTATTTCCCAGGAATAATACCAGCAGCTGCCTGAGATTAAATTATATGTGGAAAACTAAAACCATGCAGAATACTAATTGCTTCAAAAATCATGTTTAAAAGAGTAATGTAAACTTTTTCAATCTAAACACTCCAGTTAAACTACAATTATTCTTAATATATCAGTTGTGAAAATTTAGGAAACAAATTCATTGGAGGGAAAAAAAAGGGTTATAATCAGATAGGATGAGTCTATTTGAAGGCATATTTTAATGCATTTTACATTGAGATTTGCAGTGCAAAGACTCTTAAAAAAATCCAGCAAAATAGATTGTCGCTGCCTAAGCCCCCTACTCCCCTCAAACTCCAATTAGGACTCAATAAACTTCAGTGCTTAAACTGAAGTAACTCCAAGTAACTCGATCTTGGATAAGTTTTGCACAATAAGGAGATGCTTCATCAAATTCAGTTGAAACAAAGGACTAATTCAATAAATTACTCCTGTTTTTTTTTTTTCAACTGAAGTTGGACTTGAGCTTGGAGAAAAGGCGACAGTGCATCCAGATTTGATTTTTCAGACTTGTATGTAGCACTATACGATAAGGAGAACTTAAAGAGGCTATATCTACATAAGTAGTGTAATTAAATATGCTCTCATAAGTATTACTGAAATGTCATGTTTGGAATTATAATGCTAATCAATGTAAAAGTTTACTTTAGAGCAATTTTGCTAAAGTACCAAATCCCATATTTACCTAATCTTCTATTTAAACTTTGCAGAAATAACTAGAATCTACTACTTAATTATAGTTGTGCTGTATTCCATCTTAGCTCTCCTATTTTAAAGCCTTAATATTTTCTTAGAAAAATGAAGTTGACCTTTTTTTAATAAGCTTCTTTTCAAAGGTCAAATATATCTGTAATATTTTTCCAATTTCACTGATTCTGATACCTGTGCTTAAACACATATGAATATCAAATTCTGTTTAAATTTAGGCAGACAAAAAGCACACCATCTTTCTATAATTTAAAATATGCAGAAAACTGGACTTATTTATGTTTTTCACAATATGTGCAGCCTTATTATTTAAATAGTACAATATTTTCTGACTGATTGTGGCATTCAGTTTAGACATGTTCTATGTAATGTGTAAATCCTTCTTTTCTTATAAGATTATGTTCCCTTATGAATTTCCTTTTGATTCTGGTGGCACAGAAAAGTAGATATAATCTTGGATTTTTTTAAGTACTCCCTACTAGTTTATTCTCCTTTTATGTAAAGGTCATCAACTCCAATTATTCATATTAAACATACTTTTGCAGTGAACTAAACAATTCCTAAACTCCACAAGGCATGGAGTAGGTGACAGTGTACACAATAGTGCTATTGTTTCACTACATATGATCACCTTCCCTCACAACCTACCCATCTTGTGGATCCTTCCTGGATGCTTTAGAGGCAGATTTCTGGAATAATGCCTTTCTTTCCCGAGGCTGGCAGCAGGACCATGAGGGCAGCTGGGGAGAGTAAAGCAGAGGTTGAAGTGCTGTGTCATGGACGCCTCTTCTCTGGGGTTTGCTGAAGTGTGGATGAGGCAGATGAGCCAGTGTTTGTGAAGAGGTGAAGTGCAAAGCCATCTGGGGTAGCTTTCATCTGTGCTGTGCTCCTGCTCCTACGTGGGATGGCTGTGACTCATCTGCCCCAACAGACTCGGGGCCTTCCCAGAATAGTGATTGGCCCATCTGGTCCCAGAAACTCTGAGTACTTTCAGGTCACCTTCTGAAAGATATAGAGATGTAGTCTTCAAGACAAAAAAGAAAAAACCAAAACTAAAACCAACAAACAAAACAAAACAAAACAAAACAAAAACAACAACAACAAAAAACACAAACAAACAAAAAAACCAAAACAAAACAAAACAAAAAAAAAAAAAAGAACAACCCAAACCAAACCAAAAAAAACCAAAACAAAAAAACAAAACAAAACAAAACAAACAAACAAAAAAAAAAAAAGAAAGAAAAAAAGGAAAAAAAATTCCCAAACACTACAAAGTTCCTCTTACCCCCTCCCAAAGAACAGATTTTTTAAGCTGCTAGATGAACAAAGCCATGTACAGCAGTTGTGGCAGAGATTTTGAATGCCAGCTTGGAAATTTATTTGACAAAGCTTATTGATTTTTGCAGACAAATCTCTTGAAATACCTTAGTCTCTACATATCATTCTGTCTCTGGGACTTTCTGCCTTCAGGTTATACTCCCATCCAATCTAAAATCTTATTCCTATTTAGAGGAGGTTCTGCAGCAAAACACCTTAATTCAATTTGGAGTTAACAGAGGTACTTTTAAATTCCTTAACTGAATTGAATAATTCCTGATTTATGTCAGTACAATTGAAATTAGGATAAAACTTTAAATAATGAAGTTATAGAGACTATTATCCAGCAGAGAAGCAAGGTAGATATCAAAAAGAGAAAATTTACAGATGTGATCTACATGACAACTGTGTGGAAAAATAACCTGCTGCTGAGTCTAGATGCTCCAGATTGAATTTGGTTAAAAGACAAACTTTCTTGTGTTCTTGGAAACATCATATTCTTTCCTCTCAATCTTGCTCTGGTCCATAAATTTCAGAATTTTTATGTTTTCACCCATTCTGAAGGCAGTATGTGCTAAATATGGGTCCACACAATTTCAAATAATTTAAAAGCTATTTTTTTTAAAAAAATGCTGTTTAAACTACAATCACTGTCTTAGTCATAGCATGTCCATTTTCATGCTCTATTATACCTACTGTTATAATTCTGCAGGGAATGAAATTAATTGAGAGTGGAAAAGGGAAAATTATACAGCAATAATGATGCTTGTTGATGATGATGATTATTAAGATGACCCATAATATAGACTCTTTCAAAAGAATGAAGATTTTTCTTTGTTGTACATATGATATAACTGTGGACTTTAAGTTCCATGTCTAAGCCCATCTGAGTGTAGCATGAGGGTGTACAACACCAAATACTCTGGAGATATGGATTTTCTGCAGTTTCCTACTATGCAATGACAAAGTTTGACTGAGGGCAAAGCTGGTAGATGACATGGGGCAAGTGAATTTCTCTTTGTAAAATGGAAAGAATTGAATTTAAAAAGCATATTTATTCACCTTTTGCATGTTAGTCATAAAAAATGCTCTAACTTCATGAGAAAATCTGTGAATTAGGAACATACTTTTTAAGAGAAGCCAAGTAAGTTCCCCAAATGTTCAAAAACATTATAACTTTTAGTGAAAAGTTCCTCAATCGGTATAAGAACTACTTCAGGATCTCATCTTTGATCCACGAGCACAATACCTTTGAAGCCTTGTATTGACTTTCAGAGGCACTGGGAGCAGATTTATTTCAATACGCAAGTATACTGACTCATCATTTAAAGAGAGTTTCAAACTAAATAATATGCTATACAAAACCATCATATAAACAAAGTTCTACTGATCAGTAGGTGGCAAGCTTGCTACACCCAAATTTCAGAAAATGTTCTGCTACCATTTAACATACAACTGTTATATTGTATTATTATTATTATTATTTATGGTATCTAAAATTAATAATGTTTCATTTGATGAATAGATGATTTGCGTAGAAAATGTTCTAGAGATGACATAACTTTTAAAGAGACTGAGGAAAAATTATAATTAATATTATACGGGCTTAAGTTCCTCAGCTTTTTTATCCTAAATGACTATTTGCCTAAAATTTTTGTTTCTCATTTTTATTTGCAAAAACACCTACATTGTTAATGCTAGGATATTTCTTAGATTTTCATATAATCTGTATTTAAGCCTATTTTTTTTAATCAGAAACTTTGCCCAAAGGTCTTTATAGGTTTGCAATACACAGATATGAATAAATATTATCTTTAGTACTTATCGCTGCAAACCACAAAATAGGAATAGAAGTAAGTTTGGTTTACTATATATCTGCAATTATTCCTTGATTTTATGGGCATCTATCTTATCTAATAGCATATTAATCATACTTTTATAGGCAGAAGTTTTTTTAGGTAGAGGTTTTTTTAGGCAGACTAATGTGCCTGAAGGGAGAAAATTAAGCAAATAAAGTAGATAATACAAATATAAGAGAATGAAAGCAGAATTAAATTCTTAAAGAAATTAATAGACAGCATTAAGGGAGGTGCTAGGAAGACTAAGAAATCACAAGTTTTGATTGTCTGGGGCCAAACTGCACACTGAGTTAGCTGTTCCTATGCTCTATGACAGTTAGTCTTGTTTTCTGCCTTGAATATTCCAGAATGAGCATGAGAAATCTGCATTGACTGTAAGTAATGAAATTGTTCTCTGGTATTAGCAGGGGGTTATTGCAAGATTGACAGTAAAGTTCACTTACATAGCTTTGGGAACAGATTCACACATTGCTACTACCTGACCTGTGAACTTCATGTAGCTCTGCAGGGGAAAGAAAACTGTATTTTTGATATTTTTTGTTTGCTTGTTTGACAAATGTATCTGTGTGTGGTGTATGTATGTGTACATCTATATGTATTTGGCTGTGCTTGTTTTGTTTGCTTTGTTTTTGCCAGAGGAAGTGTCTGTAAATATGTAAAGCAAATGAACACAATTGCTTTAAGGTGATTAAAAGGCACAATAAAAATCATGTTACATGGATAACTTAAATCAGAAAGGCTTCTTACAGGTATGTACCAGGGTTAAGAAGGGAAAAAATATGTTAAAGCTGCTGAAACCAGGACAGTAATTCAAGGGGTAAATTTCTAAGTGGCCATGGAAGGGAAAGCAGGATTTCTGATATTACATTTTTTAGATTGTACAAAGATATGAAAGTCATCCTTGTGGTTTTGCTGCTTGTGACAACTTAGCTTAAGAAAGACACCAAATAATTCTGATTACCAAGCTTATTTAAAAGCAACAGATCTGTTTCACAATAGTTTTTAAAAGAAATAAAGACATTTTTTGCATTGAAAATATGCATAGATTTTATGGATTCTTTGGCTGAAGTAATCTGAAATTGTTAAGTATATTTTAAAAAATTGATTGCATCCTCACTCTTTCACTAAAAGATGCTCAGCCATTCTTTGTTAATGCAAGCTTAGACCACAGAATCTCATTTTATTATAAGTACCACATCAAGGAGATGGGCTTCAGCCACACATCTTTCCCAAATAAATGGGAAAACCAAAAATAATATTTTTCATTATAACATGGAATACTTATACCATAAATTTACTGAAGTGAAAATAGTAAAGCACAAGTAAAACAGAGCAATATATGTACACACACGCAAGCCAGTTTGAAAATCCATGAAGCTTCAACATAACAGAGGATTCACAATGAAATCTCAAAGTTATGGTTTAACTTGCCTTCAAGAAGCTCCACAGTAGGGATGACAGTTTTTTGGTGGTTTGGGTTTTTTTGGCTTTTTTTCAAGGGTAATTTTTCCCAGTGTAGCATAAAATAAACTTCCATGGTACTGCAGCTGGATTAGAGCAACAATCAGGATATCAGAGAGAAATTGTTACTTCTACTGCAAAATATCCTCAATGGCTTCTGTATGTCTTGTTACTTTCCACTTGCTCTTCACCACTTCAACAGGGTTCTCTCTTTTGGCTTTATTTCACATAAAACAAAGTGAAACAAAAGTTTAAAGATCTTGGTTTTTTTCTTAATGTGTAGTTCATAGCACGAAATATGCAAAAAAAGTTTAACAGCAATTATTTTATTCTGTTTGTCCTTATGAAATGAAAACCCGTGAAAGTGAAATTCCATAACTGAGAAATTCTATACCAGCTATATAAACAATATGCAAACACCACAAATTTGTTCTGACAGAGCTTTCTGTTCAATATAAACACTTTATATAAAGGTCATAACAATCATGTCATCATTTTGAAACATTAAAAAGCCCCCTCCAAACTATAAAACAACTGGTTCTTTCTTAGAAGAGGATTTTATAAAATAATTTGTTCACATGCATACACAAATAGATAGGGCCTCTAAGATAAAAGTTTTTGATGTGTAATTTTATGTAGTTTTTTTCCATACTTTAGTATATCCAAGATCCATTGGGGACAAATCTCTTATTAGTTCATATCTGTTTACCTCCAGTAATTCCAGTGTAGTTTCAGAGTTCATTTGACCCATGCTAACAAATGCAAGCTATATTGTGGAACATAATTAAGCAGGACTGGGAAATGTTTCATAGGATAAATTTAGAAGAAAAAGACATTTTAGGATATCTTTTTGACTTGTAGTTGCTATAGTAACAACACATTGCTTTTTTTGCTGTACATTTCTTTACTGTACACTCAGAGCTCTATGTGACAAAACAACTATTTTACAGTCTACAATTTAGTCTCAAGAAAAAGATTTCCCCCCTCTGGGAGAAGAAGATTAGACTGGAGCTTACAGAGCTTCTAAAAGTTTGGGGTCTGTCAGCATTTCTGACTTAATTTCAGGGGTTTATGACCTACTTATAAAACTTTTTTTTGGAAGGAAGCTTAGCACAGTTGTCTCCTTCAGGAAACATTCTTTAGTGCTTCTAATCAAAAACTTTAAAATCCATTTCACAGCTTAATTTATAAGCAAATTAAAAAACAGTACACTAGAGTAGTGACTTTCAATATCAGTTGTGCTAGAAATGAGATAAAAAGCTGATAGAGTGAAGAAGAACACAGCATCAATAAAATGAAGGAGTTGATCTAACTGAGCTGTTAATAGTTGAATAACTTCCTGTGAGCTTCAGAATACTTTCAAATCTCCATGTACATATTATATCACACCAGCCTGTTCTTGTAACAATGTCAAGAGTGCCTACTATTATACATATATTATATTATATTATATTATATTATATTATATTATATTATATTAATTATATTACGCTAGAAATATTTCAGATTTATTTTCAAAAGGAAATCAGAAATTTAATTCTCCCACAAATAATTAGGTTCTTGATTCTCATTCAAATTATTAGGGGTTTAGTACTAAAATATATATTAAAATTTCAGCTAAATATATATATAAATGTTTACCAATAAACAAAAGGGTTCGGATTTTTAACTGACATGTATGAAAACCTATGATCTCATCTGGATTGATGCTTCTGAAATTTTAAGCAGATTTTTTTTTTTTTTTGTATCACTAACTGTACAGAATTTTTCAGAATCCATTCTAACAGATTAAAAACCAATATGTGCACTATTGAACGTTATTGATTTCTGAATTTTTTAGCAGGAATAAATGATTTACATTCAAGGAACCAAACTCTGGAAAATTTCCATATATGAAACAGGCATGGCTGATGCTGCATGATCAGCTGTATTTCTTTTGGGAACAGCCCAACATTTTAGGCAGAGGTGAGCAACAGGTGGCTACAAGTTGTGGGTTTCCTAAAGTAGTTACCTAACTACCATGTGAGCATATCTTAGGTTCTTAAATCACTTCATAGCCCTGGAAGGTATACTTTTTATTCTCAACTCTTATTTTCTTTGTAAGGTGAAATGATATGCTTATATAAACAGACTTACCCTGGTGGGTTATTTTTCATTTTAAGAATGATCTCATTAAGAGAATAAGCGTTTTTGAAGAAAACCTCAGAGTCTAAAAACAGACAGTTCATATAACACAGATGTTTTACTATAGACTCTTTAGGAATAGTGAAAATTCAAAAAGGGGAGTTTTTCTGTGGCCTATTTTACACAATATCTCAGTATTAGGGGAAAATTTTTCTATACATATACCAATCCAAACAATTTCTGTGTGACCAGAAACACATGTATTACATGACATGTATTACATGACATGTATTACATGACAAATGTATTACATAAATGTATTACCCTACTTTTATTAAGTGAAGTAAGAATGTGATATCTATCTCTAAAAGCTGGCTACAGAGAGTCTTCTGTCATAAAAAAGTGGAAGTCTGAATAATGTAGCATTTCAAGTCATTACCACTTTTGAGCAGATATGTTATATCACCTATTGAGGGTTCATATCTTTCAGGAATGGCAAAGTCTGACAGAAGAGAGTAATGACATTAGAAATGGCACCACAAGATCAATCTAGGCCATTGATCTTCACAGCTGAATATTAGGCAAGTTGGTGAGTCTGTAACATGGATCATGGCTCCTAGGCACAGTAAGAGCACAAATAGTAACTTGTGCACACATGTGTTAAGCATATTAATAGTTAAAAACAACAAAACAAAACAAAACCACCACAAAGCTCCCCAACATTGAAAGACAGAAAATTGAAAATTGTACAAGGAAGGATTCAGTGAGACATTCCTGCAATTCCTCTCATCAAAATATTCTATTTTCAATGAGGTTTTATAGGTCACACCTCAATGAAGTGAAAGGATTACAGGATAAGGCATAGGGCAAGTAAGAGGGATGTAGGATAAGATTCCTGCTTTGCTGCTGTTGTTTGAATAGGAGACTATTCATTAGTGCTTTACTAATGCATGTGATGGTTCTGTCTTTGTAGTGGGAAAGATCATCTTATAGAAACAGCAGGCATGGTATTTTCTGAACAGTATTGCACACAGCCAAAATCCACCATCAGAGGACTCACCGCAGTTTTCTTCTCTCTCTCTTTTTTTTTTTCTTTTTTTTTTTAGCATTCTGGACTTTTTGAATTATTGTGTCAGAGGCTTCAACCAGTGATTTGCAAAATACAATTTTGCTCCTGTTGAGGCCCACTGATTAGATCAGTAGAGGGACCGTGCAGGTGTTTCTCAATAATAACCCTTTGATCTGAGTGCTGATGGATACTATCAGCTGCTTATATTCTTCAATGGATGCAAATGCTGCTTGGTTAACATAGTTTCAAACATCCTTTTGCTGCTTTGATATGTCAAGGAAGAGATGGGGTCAAGTCACAGTAATTTGCTTTACTTTTGATAAAAGGTCTGTAGAGACATAACTTCATCTGATACAGGCCAGGAACCCTCTGAGACATATTTTCATGGGAGAGAGTAAGACAAAACACTGCTTTCTCCCCATCTCCATGGATATTAAAGGTTGCATGGCTTCTAGCCCTACTTTTCTAAGAAGGATGTCATAAACCAGTTCTTCAAAAGCACCGTAATATATATAGAATACCAGTAATTAAATATCATTTAAGCTATTTGGAAACCTTTTTGAATCAGTGTTCCTTTCTTACAGATTTATTTTCCCAGTTTGATTAAGAAATAGAAATTACAACAGGAAGAAAACTGTAGAAAAGAAACATTAGGCTAGTCACAGAAAATCAAAGGCAGAAAGGAAAATAGTTTTTCTCATTTTTTTAAGTCATCTTTGTCATTGACTGTTCCCTTAAAGCAGTGTGCTGGTCTGGAATTTGACTAAAAAACTTACATCTAGGGGTTCTGTCTTGGTGACTTCAGTGTTTCATGATCTTGTTTTCTCCTCTTCCTTTCCCTTTATTATTTTTTTTTTCCTTTCCCTCATGAATGCCATTTTCAAGAACTATATTGTCTTTTTGATTCTAGAGACAACTTGAGGTTTTTCCTGGGCACCAGAAACACCAGCAGTGGAAAAAATGCACATGTGGTCACATTTAACTTAGAGGACTTCAAACTGTAGTGTAACACTCTAATAGCATAAATCAGAAATTGTCAAATAATGTTGCACTACTGGAAAACTTCAGTAAGCAGAGACTGTGGCCCCATATACTTGATAGATGGAATGAGAAGAAGAAAACCTGACCTCAGGCTATGCTTGCTGAAATGAGAGAAAAAGAAGCCTACATATATATATGGGGGGAAACCATATATATATATAAAAATAGGGGGAAATCATAATAAATTATAAATCCATCCAGTGACATCCAGAATCTTTTTCTACTGAACCTTTGAAGTCACTCTCAGGGAATGTCTGTTTCACTTACTTTAGGCTAAGGGAATGACCTTCCTTCCTTCATCTTCTATGTTGCAGATCACAACACAACCATCCACACCACAATTTTTTGTTCTTCAGGGTGAGACTCTCATATCTATTAGCAGGGAACAGATAGCAGTAATGACACAGGATGAGAAATCAAGATTGTAGAATTGTGGACATGTTCCAGGTAGATTTCTTGCAAGTGAAGCTATCTATAGGACAAAAAGTCCCAAAATCCTGCAGATAAAGGGCTGTGAGATTTGCAAAGTATTAGTCTGTGCACATTATGTTCAGCAAATCTGGGCTTTTCAGGGACTGTGGTGGTGTGCTTTGAATGGCACAGATCTAGTCCAATGCTTGTGGACTTTCTATCCTTTAAAAAATCCCATAATGAATTTAAAACAACTTTGGAGAAAGCAAAATCTCTAGAATTGTGCAGATCTATCATCATGAACATTTCCTCATGTTATCATGTCCTCATGACATTGTTGAGAGCTCTAAATACGTAAATTCGTTCCAGTTCACATCCTTAAAATTTTTTAGTATTGAAATTTAGTATTGAAGGTCTTTAAAATCCCAAAAATTCTTCTGTTAATTGCATTAAACATGCCCAAAAGACATGTGAACAATACAAGCACTTGGAAGAAAAGGTTCTGTAACTAGTCTGATAGCTCTAGCTATCAATTCATGACAAGGCAGTGATTTTTTCTTTCTGTGCTCCACAGTCAAATTAAAGCTGTTATGCTGTTGAGACCACAACATGTTAAAAGACCGTTATTGATCTCATAAATTTTTTGACAAAGGATCATACATAAAGAGAAAAATTATGAATTCTGCAGCCTGTCCAGCTTCACCTACCAGATGATGATCTAAGAAGCTTTAGAAAATGGTTATCCATTACTATAGATGAAGAAATTATACATATTTTTTTTGCCAGTAGTAAGACATACACATATACAAGAGTCACTCTGAATAATAGCTATAACTCAGATGTTTTTCTCCATTTTTCTGTCCTTCTCCAAAGTAATTTGTAGTACTGCATTGATCTGTTTAAATAAAGAATAAACTTTCTAGTGTCTACTAGAGCTGGAAGAGTTGGCTTCCCTTCAATACAAATAGACATTCAGTGGAAGCAAAACAAACCTAGTTGTTTTTCAGAAAGTCTAGGGAACCTGAGTTTAAAAATTCCCTTTGTTTTGCTCCTAGTTTTGTGAAGGCCAGACTCCATCTCTTACCTTGGGTAATATTTGTTTCTGTACATTGTGGTTTTAGACATTTGTGGAGAGTTCTTGGCCAGGAAGTCAGATATTTGATCTAGATCTTTCTATCTCCCAGAACTGCCATGCGTGTTGTCTAGGACTTCTTAAAGGGACAACATAAAAGCAGTCCTTTGAATACAGAACTTCTCATACCATGGCCAGGATAATGAGGTATCTTTTATTAGTTCTTTAGGGGTATCATAGGTTTTCATTCTGGTGTGTACAGCAGCCCCTCTAAAGCAAAGAAGTGTAAAGCAGCTGTACACTTTAAAGTTTCTTAGCCTTAGGAGTAGACAACTCTTGAAAATGAGGAGTAGTATGTATATAGCACCACTTACTAATCTGGAACATAATTCACTGTTCTGTTTTGAAAGCATTTGCCAAATAACTCTTTGCTACTCCATAGCTCAGTTCCAACTTCCCCATTACCAATGTCAACAATTAATTGTTGAAAATGAAAATAATGAAATGTTTCTTAATGAAAAGAAACATAGTCATGATGTTTTGTCTGAATATATTCTTTTTGAGATTAACCATACTTAATGGAACAGTTTCTCAACAGCACTTAAAAAGCTGGATTGCTGTCATACAATTTTGAACCATCACAAGAACATGGGTAAATCTAACCATCAAGCTGATAAGACCACCCTGCATTTAAGATTCCTCATAAGTATAATTTAAAATGAAGGAAAGTTGTGATAGAAAATATAAATATAAAATAATATTTGTTTTGTTGTATTGAAGATAGATATTTTGATGTTTGTCTTTTCTTTGACTACCTAAAAAGCAATATGTTTCCTTCCAAGTAGTTATAAACTGATACAGAATCTAGAAAATCCATCCTATTTCATTAATTTAAAAGATTATGCTCATCTAAAAAGTATGAATTCAATAATATCTTGAATTACTAAAGTCGTGTAGGTTAAATTCCAAACTAGGAAATTTATAGATATATTAGTCTATAATATTTAAGAATTTAGTGTACCTGAAGAAAAATAATTTCAAGAAACTTATATTAATACAATTAAAATTAGTCTAACAAAGACTTTTAATATGTGATGAAAGTGTATGAATGAAAGACTGACATTTCTGAATATGTAAACAATGTCTAAACCCAAAATTCTGTTTGTTTCCAAATAGAGGAAAGCTGCAGGAAATGAGAAAACAGAGCAAAATAATACTTATAAAAATCTTGGAAAGCAAGACACTAATTTTTGTAATGGTGATTTCTTACTCTTTTGAAGAGATTATCAAGAGCAACAAGATATTTGTTTTAGTAGAGATTGTTACTATCTAGCTGTGAATGACCCTTAACAAAAAAACCCTTGCATGTAATGCATAAAATCTAGCAGTAATTTTAAATTATTGATTTGAGGGAGGGAGGAGGGCACAATATGATGATGAGATCAACCATGTTTCACAGTACAGTTCAAAGAGATTACTATTAATTAAATGGTTATTTATCACAAAGAAAAGAGTTCATCTGACTACTGCACTCATTGAAGGACTAGTAGTTCACTGCAAATGGAACTAGTCACTCAGTTAAAGACATGGCATTTAATAGGATGTCAAAAACTAAGGTTAGGGAAAAGTTCTCTGTTCCTCTCTATAAACATGAGATTGTGTCCTATTTTTGCTGCTGCTTCCTTGTAGCACTTAATCCACATTAGCCCAGTGTACATTTCTAACGCAAGAGAAATGTAGCAGTATTATAATTAGTTGTAATAATTAAAATTCAGCATCTCACAGAAATCGTTGACAGTGTTTTGCATACTGTGCCGTTATTTTCTCCTTGTTATTTCAGGAGAAAATCTATTTGACTCACACTAAATTTCCCTGCAAAACCATTTACTCTTTGCAGATTGAAAGACAAAAGGTTTTAGAAAAGGCTGTCAGTATTGAAAATGCAGTAGATGTAGGGAACTGCTAATCGCATAATACGGTGCTGCAAAACTAGTTAATTTTCCTATTGAATTCCATAAAGTAGTTTTCAAAAGGATCAAAACAGGAAATCATGATGTGTGATCTTTATATGGAAGTCACTTTTGAGGGAAACAGGAAATAGAAGTACAGGAAATGGAGCCCTGGGCTGTGGGAGGAAGGCACCAAAGGGGCTAGACAGGGGCAGTCATGCCCATTATTGTCTTCAGGGGCTTGACAGCTTCTTTCAAGCTCTCTCTTCAAGGAAAAGAGCAAGTCTGCCATTTTCACTGGAAAGAAAATTAAAAAAAAATAGTAAAAGAGTGTTTCATAGTCTGAGTTCCTGTTTAAAGCGATTGAGTGCCTCAGTCACCTGTTTCAGTTCTTAAGGAACTTGAGTGTCTAGCTCTTTACATAATCTCTGGAATCAGTGAGGAACCATTAAGACATTTGTTATTCAAATATAACAATGTCCCTTTTGGATCTTGTTATTTTAGCAAAAGGTCTTTAAACTATTACATTAATTGCTTCTGTGGCCTTATATACATAATTTCCTGCTTTAGTATCTCTTATATAAATATTTTGAGATAAGAAAGCACTAGTTAGAAATCTAATGCAATGCAAAAGAATAATTTTTTCAATGGAAATTCTAAATTTTTTTTTGTACTCAGGAGAATAATTTCTTATTTAGTTGTACCCGTTCACAAGGGTGAAACATACATGTTCACAACAGTTACTGACAATATATATCCAGGAAATGCAAGATATCCTCATTGTATTTGTAGTGAAAATCATCTAAAAGTAAATTAATACATAGCTGAAAACACTCTGACAGAGTATTAGTTCGTGTATTATATCAGACTAGTTAGATTTTCTATTTAAGTTAAAAATTTGCCTATATATTTGTGGTGGTGTGTTTTGGTTAAGTATGTTTTATTACTTGAAGTCATTTATAATGGTTTGTTCCATGTACCCCTTTGGTTATTCCCTGCTTGGTTTACCCCAGTCACTGTTTTCTGTCAATCCTTTGTTATGTAACCCAGGGGCCCTGCCTGTCACCTCGAGGCCTTTCCTTACCTCTGGAAAGTTCTAGGGAGAGCCTCGAGGGATAGGACAGGATTCCAGATTTCCCCTCCTACCCCACCTTGGTTTGTTCCTCTGTTTGTCTATTGTGTCTTGAGCCACGCCTGAGTTACCTCTGATTGGACCCACACAGAACCCATCCCTCTGTACCACCCCCGGGATAAAAGTTACTGCACAAAGGATGAGTCTGGACTCTGTTGAGGCAGACACCCTGGGCAAATAAACCCAGTTTGGTTGACCCTCGACAGTGTCCCCTCTTTCTCTCTCGTGCCATCACTGCCTCCAGCCAAGGGCCAGCCAGGACCCACAGGATCTCTAAGGTGACCTGGTCACTGGAGAGTACCTTTCCTGCAGCGGTGTCAGGGTTAGCCAGGGCAGGAACAGCCGCGACAACGCAACATATATTATGTGCAGTAATATTCTAAGTTGAAAATAAAATGTTTTTGATTATCTTCTAATTATTTCCATGGGTAATTTTTAGCTCCTGGCAAATGATGTGAGGTTTTTACTCCTTTTGTCTGTCTTGCTCTTGATCTAAGATTCTTGGATGGTGGTTATGGTCAAAGTTCTTCAGTAAGACATAGAGCTTCACTTAGCTGTTCAAATGCATACAGCTAAATACAGGTAAATGAAGTTGCATATCAAATACTAACTTTGCATTTTTTTGCATCTTCAAATAATGGAGAATAAAATAATCACCCTATTAGTAGGATTAATCTTGTGATAGAACTCAAATGTAATCACTTATCTATAAAAAAATTTCAAACACTATACAAATTATATTTTGGGAGTAAATAATTGAAATCACTAAACAAGAGGTTGTTGTATTTTTTTAATATAACAATAATTTTAATACTAAAAGTTAAAGAATAACAATTTTGAATGGCTTGGACATAAATCTAGGAAAATCACAGACATAACATAAGGACTTTGGAGGTTTCTTGCATTTGTACCCTCATATGTTGTATTTTATAATCTATATGTTATACTTTTTAACCTAAAAGCATACTGACAATGACCTTCCAAAAAGGTTCAAAGGTAATGTATCACTCAGGGTATTTTTTTTTTCAACAGAATGCCATAATTACACAAATATTTTAGTCTAATAACAATTCTGTGTCATTATATAATCTGCGATTTATGGCGACATGCATTTTGCATTCCCCTTTTTTCTGGTGAAAAACTGAGTGAATATAATTTTCTAGAAGCCAGTAGATTTGCTGTAAACCAATTTAAAATATAAATCCAGGAAGTTTCACTGAAGTATTTAATTAAATACTACCCAATTACCCTATTGTTTTCTTTTCTTTTGAATATCAGCTATTTTTTTTTTAATGTATCTAAAGATGATTCAGAGTGTAGTAAATGTTAGGGGAATTTTTTGAGGCAAAATGAAATTTGGCAAAACTCAACTGAATTCAAGATTTATGTCAGTTATGAATTTGCTTTGATATATTGTCTGGATAAAGCAGATGAAGCAAAGATTCTCCTGAAATATTAATATGCCATTCAGAAGATAAGATATCTAGTGCTTCTGCTCTGGAAACCCAAGTAGTCCACAGAGAGACACAAGGAAGTATTTCAGCAGAAACTGGGGATAATTTTCCCCATTAACTTTTCTTCCATGGTCCTTCTGTGTTTATTTCACATCACAAAACATAAGTTTTGTGATATCTTTTTTTAGCTGGTTATTAGTGGTGGCTGTAATCTCTCAAAATACCATCCTTGTCATATTCTAACTATGCCTAAATTCTGTGGATCTGACAAACTGACACAGCTTCTGTCAATAACCATGTTTGATCTACTACTGTGCTACATAATTTGTATATGGGGGGCCTGCAGCATCCAGATTACTGGGGGAAAACTACAGAAGTCAACTGTGGGCAATTTGATAAAATTATATTAGACTTTGTGTTCTGAAGTTCTGAAGACTTTTTGACTTGCCTTTCACTTTTTTGTTTTTCATTTCATTTGTGTGTTTCTGAATGTTATCCAGTAAAATAAGAAAAAAAAAAAAAAAGCTGAAAATGAAACTGTGCTGTGCAAACCTTCCTCAGTTGCGAAATGGATGGCTCTTGTCAGGTCATAACACTTGAGAATGCCAGAAAAATTTAATCTACAGTAAAGTTTCAGAAGTTCAGTCATGAAACTAATGTTTGAACAAAATATTTTTAAAAATATCATCTACAGAGATTTTTTTTTTCTCTGAGAGTTGATTAAATGTTCAAAATCTCAGCTGTTTGCTGAAAAAAACCACTTCTGTCATACAGATTCTGATCTTATTCCAAAACCCTCTCAAACTCTTAAAAGTAAGTCACTCCTATCTAAGTAAGGTTTCTATAGGAGGGAACCAAGATACATGCTTTGGGTTTTTCAAAGACAATGTTTAATATATACTGGGGGTGGGGAGAGGAGTGTTGAAGTCAGAGAAGAGAGTACCAAGGCAGAAAGTGAATAATTTATTTCCTTCTTAGAGTTTCCCCAGTCCATGTAAAAGCTATAGCTGTTTAGGTTATGTCATTTATGTCATAACATGTCCTATGAAAATATCTTGTTTCAAGCATGTCTTGTCACTTGTCCGAAAATCTTGTCACTTATCTGAAAATCTTGTTAAAGGTTCTTAAAAATAGAATTTGTAAAATAAATCAGTTGTTTAATTATAGTGCTTGTACCTTGACTTTTGGTTTCTGTCCAGACCTGCCTCTTTTCTTGACAAATTTTCCTCTCCCTTACTATCCATTATTGCATCTAATGTAGTTTGGCACTGACAATACTTTGTAGATAGCCCACAGAAACATTTCCTCCCATTACCCAGATGGGCTATTCAATAAGTATAGCACAAGTGACCTTGTCACTCCCATATTTTCAAATGCTCTTTTCATTTCAGCATTAATCACAAGACTCTCTATTCTTCCAAATCTAATAAAGATATCTTTATCTTAGATTCTGAGCACAACTCAGACAATAACAAGAGAAGTGTACTTTGATTATTTATTACAGAATCCAATTTTGGATTTCAAACTAGCGCCTATCTAAGACCAATAAGTTTCACTAAAGCACTACCATGGGAATTAAATTAAACAATATTTCAGCACTAGAATTTCTTCCTTGTAGTGACAGATGATTAAGCTTCCTAGATAAAGTCTTTCAAAAGAAAGAGGGGGAAAAAAGTATTTTTTAGTGAAGTTTGAACAACTTTTGTCCTAGATAAAATGGAAAATTTCATCTAGGAAATTATGTATAGTTGTGTACATCAAAGTAAACACACATGAAAAAGTAAATACATGTTCTCACCAAAGTAAAGACATTTTCTTAGGCAATTTAAGCATCTATATCACATGCATATGATATTATTGTTTTATTTTATTCTCATTAAACTAACATTCAAATGAGATTTAAGTGAGAAAATGTCATTGTTCTAGGTTCTTATCAAGGATATAGTAGAAAAAAACCCATCAGCTTTTGTTTCTTGCCTTCTTGCAGTATGAATAATATCTTTTCAGTGATTTTGTTTTACATGGGCTCCTTCAAAGAATGTAGTAATCTGACTAAAAGTACATTTCTATATCTGAGTAGCCTGTATAGACAAACTTTGCATTCTGCAGAGGAAAGGAGAAGGGCCTGGTGGACAAGAAATTAACCATCAACCAGCAGTGTGCCTTGTAGCCAAAAAGGCCAAGCAGCATCCTGAGGAAAAGCATTGACAGAATATAGAGAGAGGTAATCCTGCCGCTGTGTTCTACCCTGTGAGGCCACATCTGAAGGACTTGTCCACTTTTGGGCTCCTTAAGATGGACAAGGAACTACAGGAGAGGGCCCAGTGGGGTGCTACGAAGATGATGATGGGGCAGGAGCATCTGTCCTATCAGGAGAGTCTGAGGGAGCTGGGCCAGGTTCTTCTTCAGTGGTGGCCAGTGACAGGAAAAGGGGTAAAGAGAACAAACTGGAACATTGGAATATCCATCTGACCATGGCAAAATAAACTTCTTCACTGTGAGAATGACCAAGCGCTGGAACAGGTTGCCCAGAGAGGTTACAGAGTCTTCTCTGGAGCTGTTAAAAATCTGCCTGGAGATGGTTCTATGTAACCTCCTCTGGGTGAAGCTGCTTTATCAGAGGGGGTGCACTAGATGGCTTCCTGAGGTCCCTTTCAACCTCAACCATTCAGTGACTGTGAGTCTGCTTTCTGTTTCATCTTAGTCCACAGTTAACATTCAAGTCCATTCAAGTCTGACTATCTGTATCTCTCTATTGACTATAAAATGACCCCAGAACCAAGTAGTTCAAAAGTATATTCATATCCTTTAGGCAGTTAAATGAAATAAATCACTCTGATCAGATTTAAGGTAATTAGGCAGATGATGTCTCTAGTGCATAAATTTAGTTTAATTTTGTTGCAATAATCGGAAGTATTTGTCCCTCTTTTCTGTTTTGGGATTTTGCCTTAAGGATATAAATCTGCAGAAAAGAAATTTTTCCCACCCCACTGTTGCTCTGTCAATGGTGCATGAATAGCTTTCCTTTTGCCAATTCCACAGTTCCAAACCATCCTGCCCCCTTGATTTACAATTGGCCAAATAAATGATAAATTTTTTGCTGAAGATTAATAATTCAGAGTTCTTCTTTGTTGCTTTTATGACTAGAAATCATCATTTTTTGTGTGATCTGTCATATTTTACGGTTGTTACCACTGATACCAGACTACATTTTAAATTTCGAAAACTAAGAGGTTTATTATAAGGAGATATTTAGAATTAAGTACATAATGGTACTGCAGCCCAGGGCCTCTATTTCCTGTTCAGTAATATTTTACTATGATGTGTGACATTTCTCCCTCAGTACTTTCTGAAGAAATAAGAGCTGTGAGAAATTGAGTGATATGTTTCCAATATTTTAATTAATATTTTAATGACGCATTATATTTTATGGTCTGTAATACCATATAGCGTAGAGTTCCATTTGGTTGAAACCCAAAGGAACTGCATTGATAAGGTAGAAGTGCTGTCAGTGCAAGGGCAATCCAGGCTCACTGTCCTTACTACAGCAATTACACTGGCTGATTAAAAAATATAAGCATCTCATGAATCAGGATGGTGTTACTCACTTTCTTTATCTTAAGGAATATTTTAAGTACATGTGATTAGAAATTGACAAGGTCTCTAAACAGTGAAATATTGTCAGAATTTCAACAAAATTTGTTGAAATGCTTGGAAATGTACAAACTATTTCTCTTTTACTTTCTTAAGACTATCCTCTCCCTTTTATATATATATTTAATTCTCTTTTAAGTTTTCAGATATGGCCTATAAGTATGCATCTTGCTCAGCTTAAGTATAGACTGTTCCATTATGTTCTCTGAACTGTTTTGTAGCTTGTTTTATGAAAGCCTTTTATACCTTCTCTTGTGTACTAGTTGTAATTCACTTTCATTACAGCAGTTTAGCAGTAAATTGTACCTTTCAGGTCTGGCATTATTTTTAAGACTCCCTGCAATAGTCACGTAATGGTTTTTTATATTGCTTATTAGCATTGGTTCAGTACTGACCAGTTTCATGCCCCCAGAAGCACTTGGTTGCCCATATATCTCAGTCTTGTATATGAAGCTATTTCTGCAGCAGTAGGTACACATGCATACATTTAGATATGTAGTCTGTTTCAGCGAGATCTCCAGACAAGTACTCTTCTTTCAGCTACCAAAATAGACAAAACTTTTCTTCTTTGGTAAGAAAGCCTTTTAGCAGCACGGATGAGGAAGTGTGCTATGCCAGACAAATTGTTTACGCTTTCATGGCACTGAAAAATTTACCTGATGTCCCATTATGGATATGGAGATAGTGTTTTCTATATGAGAATGCTCTAGAACTGCTGGATGTGGACTAAACCACTGGAGAACTTACATAACTCACCTGTGAATATGTTCTGCAGATGAAGGAACAAATTTGTTTGAAGTAAAGTTAGATTTCATAAAGATTATTTTTCTGTGAGTCTGTACTACCTTAAAAAAATATTCAAGGTACTACTAGCTGCTTTGTGTTGAGTGATACTTCAGCTTGGACTCAAATTGACTGAGACCTCAGAGGACTGAGTCCTCTAGCTTTTCTAGCTCATTCAATGATAATTTGCAGTTGGCTATAGATCTTCGTAATATATCTGATTTAAATAATTGAAAAAAAACTACTCCTTTTCTATCTAACACCATATGAACAGAGTGTTTTATGACAAACAAATACACATGTGAGTTTCTTTGCTAGCTAGGCACACATTTGTAACATCCCTACTAATTAATTTTGCTATACAGTTATCTACTTACAATATATTGACATGCATAGAAGCAGAGGATGATAACTCATTAACTATTGGCTTCTACCCAACAGCACTATCACAAACAAGTACATTGAAAAATAATCCCCCCTAGAAGGATATATTTTTCCTGCTGCATTCTGTATTACAGCAGAATTTCAGGAAGGCATGTTTCAGTTTACAGAGTTGTACTCTATTTTTAATCCAATATTTATTTACAGTATTATATATGGGGAGGAGTACTATAGAAAATACACTCAGACAGAATATATTTTTCTACCTCTGAGTCAGTTATAGCAAAATCAGATTCATAGGAGAGGATACATCTGACCACTTGTGCATATCTGTCATCAGACATCCATTCTACATAAATTGCACTAGTCCCTCTCAGTAATTGGGGGAGAAAGTCAGACATTTCCAGAGTGTGATTTATCAGATGTATGGGAGAAGTGTCCTTTAAAGTGCAGTGGATCTTACAGAAGTGGGTTTTTTCCTAGCTACAGAGTGCAGAAGAGCTTTGACAACCACCTCAGATATAAACAATCAGATTAGAGACCTTTACATTTCAACAGATGAAACATGCACTTATTTTGTATTCAGTTCTGCACAGTGGTTTCCATTTAGCTGGGCAAAAAACTTAAAATCTCAAAGGTTCTAAAGTCTTCTAAAAACAATTAGCACATTGATTTTAAAATATGAATAAAAAAGAAAAAAAATACCATGTAATAAAAGTATCTAAGGCAGGGGAGTAGGATATGCACTGGTAGTAAATGGAGAGAAAATAGGAAACATAAAGGAATGTGGTATTAGAGAATTAGTTACCATATACTATGTTCCACCAAATATTTTTATACGTGACAGAAAAAGCACTGCATCGCAGCTGTAATTTTTAATGCCTATTTGTCTGTGGTGCTATACAGTGTTGAGCAGTTCATTATGAAACATGAAAAATTTTGAAGACCATTTTGTTGACAAGAAAATAATTTTAGTAGTCTGAATTTTTCCTTAGGAATTACAAAAACATAATAAGAACTACTAAACACATGACAAATGAGACAAATTTTCTGGAAAAAGACTTGCAATGCTAATTTATTTGACAGGAGACATTAAAAACAAGAAAAGCCAAAAGACACTAGGTTGATTATTTAGGTGTGCAGGCAGAGTGCAAAACCAGATAGTCTTTAATCCATCTGGAATGAATCTCAACAGTACACTTAAATGAATTCTTATCTGGTATTGATTTTAAGACATGAATTATTTCTCTTAAGAAAAACAAAATTTTAGAAGAAAAGTCAAACTTTTAATTCTAAATGTAGACAAATGAGTGTCTCTTAATTACACACCATATTCATATTCCAGGAACTTTCTTTGACACATATTTATTGCATATATCACTAATTCATCCAAGCTGACTTGCAACTCTAAAAGGTGCACAGGCCAAAGTGTAGTTTATGAAGAAGCTTTAAGCAACATAATGTACATTGTCTAATGACTATGATTTCAGCATCTTCCATGGTACATTAAATGCCCACTTTCCAAACAATTTGGGCCTGGAGAGATGCATTCTTAAGAGTGAGATTCACAATAAACAGTAATTGACAACTGTAGAGATCAGTAGGCTTTATAAAGACATGATGAATATAAATATCTTAATTCACATCTTGTAACTAGTTGCTGCATACCAAGCTAAGTGCCAGGAGGCACCACTTTCTTCTGTTGATGCAGTTAAAAAGCAGAGTGGTGGTCAAATTATTACCTTAAGGCCTAAAAGGCACGAAGAGTAATCCTTGTATTTTCAAAGTCAACTTTTGCAGGTTCTGTTTCTGACAGACAACCTTCTCAATCCTTATCTCACCATATGCACTTTTTTTTCACTGAATTACAAAATTCTCAGAAGATTTCCCAAACCAAAAATCTGTAGACTTTGAGGATAAAAGCAGAATGAGATGGTAGAATAAAAGGGGATGGGAACCTGTAATTTTCTCCTTTTTATACAATTCCATTTGGGATAAAATTATTAATAATTCATTGGGCTAAAGACAAAGAACAGAAATCTTTAATACTGTGATTAGGACAGAATGTAGGACTCCAGACTTAATTTTTTTCTTCAATTATTTTTGGTACATTTTTCATCTAACAACTGGTGCATAAAGTTCTCCAGATGACCTTCAAGGTAAACATCAAAACCAAAAATCTTGGTTTAACTTCAAACTTCTTGTGCAAAACAAAACACTTTTCACAGGAGAGCTCAACAAACCAATCACAGTTTTTTTATGACAGATTAATTGCCTTGTGAATACAGGAGAAGCGGTAGATATATTGTAACTTTCAAAAGTCTTTTATTGGTCAGTTTTTATATGCAAGCTAACAAAATATCTCAATGAAATAATCATATACTGAATACAAAATATGTAACTATGGAGTGAAAGAACAAGACAGGATCAACCTGTTTTTTTTCCTACTCTGTAAAAAATAATATTAGAACTATGCCTGGATTGATGATTGTGTTGACTGTTGCTGACGGTAAAGTTTTAATTTTTTTGAATAAATCTAAGTAGTATATACATTAGTTACAGTTCACTAGATATTCCAAGAACAGTCTGCCATCTCATAACTACCAAAGAAATTTGTATAACTGGACAAGAAATAACTCTTTACATAATATAGCTATAGATTATGTTCAGTACTTTAGGACTTAAGATTTTCTGTTCCTGCAGTAAATGTTACAGCTAACACCTACACCATGTTCAGTTTTTCAATCTCACAAGCATAAATCTTTTATTCTTGGTGGTGGATTTTTTTTTTATTATTGGTTATTTTTGAATCTGTTTCTACTAATTTAAGTAAGACAAAATTAATGAAATTAATCTTGCGCTTGGAGAAGCAAAGAAATACCTTGCAGTTATGTGGTTTTTAATTGTGAGTAGATCTTGAAAATAGTCTATCTTCTAGGTTTTTTTATTATGTCTATTGATTGCTTCTTTCATGACAGAGTATGATAATATCAGCCCCAGTCTTTATTTCAAAACCATAGAGAGCCTTTGATCTGATCCCCAGACACTGAAGTCAGTGAAAATAAAACTGAGACAAGGAATTCAACTAAACTCTGATCCAGAAAGTCATCTGACAGCAGATTTCACAAATCTCTTGTATCTCATATTGTGAAAGTAATGCTCTGCTGCATACCAGCCCAGAAGGAGTTTTCCCAAAGCATTGTGCCTGGTAAATAGCATTAAATATGATTGAGAGTTGGCTATATAAGGACTACTTGCAAAACACTGAAGGGACAAAAACAACTATAAGTGCTGCTGAGTTGGTTTTAATGTTTTGTCCTAGTGCAAATTTAGATAACACTGTGGGTGGAATATTATCTTTAATTATATAGGTATGTAGTGTTAAATCTAGTTTAATACTTTGCGTGCTTTATAAGAAACAAAAACCTTGCTTGTGGGCAGTAGTTGTCTACAGCTGAAATATTCAAATGCAGGTGTTTTTCATCTCAGCTGGACAGCTGAGTATTTAACACAAAATTGTATCCTCTTCTTATCAGGAGGGATCCTAGTTATTATGCATGAGTCTCCTAATAACCAGAAAATAGACTTGTAACTTTTAGGCTGTGGATCTTCCAAGGGTTCAAGGTATCTTGATTAGTGAATGTTCTGAGCTCTGGAAATGTGAAGAAATTGTTACTAAGGGGATATAAATAGAATAGACCCATGATGTTTGAGAATATGGTAACTCTCATCCACATTAAGCCCTCAATTCTATTCCAGAGTGTGGACATCCAGGATTGATGAAGATAGATAGATAGATGATAGATAGATAGATGATAGATAGATACATAGATAGATAGATAGGTAGATAGGTAGATAGATAGATAGATCTCTGGGATTCAATTTGGCTGGGCTAATGGAAAGGGTGAGGATGGTTCTCCTAGTCTACAGAACAGTTTCAACATGAATTTTGAGGAATTCATTATAATTCATATTGTCCATATTGTCCCTATTAGCATTCACTTTTTTTCTAGCAGCACTTGAGCTATCACTGTCCCTCTTTCTCCTTTCTATGGTGGGAAAATAATGCATGCTACTGTGTACACTATCAAAACATGGGGTTGATGGAGGCAAAATATATAACTGGAGGAGGCTAATGAGCAAATACAAAGATTGATTTTCAGCTCTTTATTCAGTGAAATATTGAGACCAAATTTTGATGAGACTGGACTATTGTCTTGTTAAGAGTCCTACAGATGTCATTTGACAAAAGTAGTAGAAACTGATGCAGCTGTGACTTTTGAGCTGGCTTACATTTATTTTTCTTTCTTGAAAGCTTGAGGTTTTGCTATTGGCTAAACAGTAGATGATCAAATAAAGTGTTTGGTTTTGATGTCCTTGATTTTGAAGTCTGGAATCAGATTCAGCCTGCTGGCTTAACCATTAATGATGTTTAGAAATCCTCATGAGGTAAAGCAAGAGATGGTTGGTGTTTTCCTTCTCATATCCTTGCCACATGTAGATTCTCTTAACAAAACCAAACCAAACCAAAAACAAAACCAAAAACAAACAAACAACCCCCCTCGCCCCCCCCCCCCCCAAAAAAAAAAAAAAAAACCACTAAACTAAACAAAACAACAAAGGTAATATTTCCATGAAAGATTATGGACATCAAGCTGTATGAAATTTTATACTAAGTGCAGAATAATAGAAAATACACTATTTAAACTTAGATAATTTTCATGTTCATTACTAGAGTGAGATGGATATATTGGCAGTAACAGTAACAAACAAATAAAACATATAGAGCAGCTATCTAAAAGGCTTTATCCAATGCCTATTGAAAAGCTGTTCAGATATGTAAGTTGCAAACAATTCTACGTTTAGTTAATATTTTTCATTTAAAGAGAAAGTGCTGCTGAACTTACTTTGCACTTGTACACATTTCCTAGATATCAAAAAAGAATATATGTAGGGAAGTTATAGCTGTTGACAGAATATAATGAATAATGCATTATCAGCTTAATATTCAATTGATTCCAACACTTATTACCCATTGGAAATAGGCAATGCTTACAAGCTAGTATGCACTTAAGCGGCAATAAAGTGAGTGAGGTCTAACTAAAAATAAATAAAATTGCTCAAAGTGATTATTAGCATTCAGGAAAAGATTGTGCAGAAAACAAATGTGTTGGAAATGAAAACAAATGAAATATGCAGAAAACAAATGTGTTGGAAATGAAATGAAAGCGTTATAGGATTTGGTAAACACTGCTATGCCAGAATATACTGCAAGTAGATGTCCCTGACAAGATCCTTCTTCCTGTTTAGCATTATGCCGTCTTTACTGAAGACATTGCTAAAGCAGGGTCAGTCTCTATCTGGAAGAATCTTGTTATTGGTTCAATGATAGACCATGTTTTAAAGCCCTTGAGTTTTGAAGGGTTTTGAGTTTGGGTCAGAATGACTCTCAGAAAGCATCTGATATCAATACAAATAAGTTCTGTAGAGCCAGGTTTATATTCTACACTTACTGAGGAAAAGATCCAGAGTATAAATGTAAAATGGTGCTTAAATTAATAAGCAATCATACTGTGGTTAAAAAACGGGCTACAAATTGAAGAGGTATATGGAATGTGATGCTATTAAAAATATTTGATAAAATTCTGAAATATATTAAAAATAATATCAAAAATAAGACATGAGATGAATATTCTACTCCTTTCAGTACTGAAAAAGACTTAAGCAGTATCTGATAATCAGTTTGGAGCAAAGTAGGTCGAGAAAACTGTAAAGTAAATTGGAAAACCAAAGGAGGGTAACAAAAATACGTATTCATTTAAATTATCAGCAATAATGGTTTTGGTGCCATATAAAATGTTTTCATTCCAACGACAGACATTCATTGGAATATTTTATTTACGTAGAAATTACAAAATACTTTTCATTGAAGATTCTTAGGGACGTGCCTGTGAAAGGAGCTGGGGTCTATTGAACATTGTTTGAAAAGATGAAGATGAACAAACTCTGGAGCGATTTGTATTTCCATGATTCTACAATATTTTGGCTTATTGTCATCTTCTTCCTGCTTCTGAAATGTCAATGTTTCAATGATATTTCTGGAATTCAGAAAATTTATAAAGAGCTTTTAGACTATATCTACTTTAGATTATCATCATCTCTATGACCTTCTATATAACACAGGACATAAAGCTACACCAGTGATATGTTGTGTGTTGCTGAAATATATTTGAATTCCATATTTGAATTTCTCATTGAATTTGAATACTAATGACATCAGTAGGTTGGTTTGATACATTTAATCAATCCTTTACACAGCATTGATTCTGAAAAATGATGCACATACAACAAGACTACTTCCAACCTTGTACAGCTCTCTGAGCCACTTCAAGTTTTTATCCTGTTCATGTAATGAAGTAGTTCAAGACAATACTACATTACAGGTTGGTCTAAAGATCAGGACAGAGAAAAAGTAGTGTCACACTAGTGATAGGTTCAAAATACCATTCCAGACACTTCTGAAATAAGAGCATTACTCTCAAATTTGGTTTTTAGCTTTCTAGTGTGATACAGACTCTAAGTTTGCTCTGTTTGCTTTTCATGTCTGCAATGCTTCTTAAGAAGCTTGGGCCATGAGAAAATCCCTGTAGGAAGAGAAGCAATCTAATATACCCAGTGAAAATTTGAGGTACTGTAGGGTGAGGCAGAGGATTCTACAGACAGGCTGCAAGAGGCTTTGGTTTAAGCAAAGTTTTAGAATCTGGTAAGAACTTGGCAGTTTATTGCAAATTAAAAAGTTGCTAACCTCACTACAATAAATGTTAGGTGCCAAAACTCACCAGGAAGAGAAGGAGGGGAGGGAAAGAAAAAAGAAAAAGGAGATACTATTGCAATTTAATTTTTTTGGATTAGTCGTTGTCTAGTCAATTTGAGTGTTCAGTCAAGAGACACTTAGGAAAATGAATTGGAACACATGACACATTTCATCCACTTGGACTCCATATTCTCCCAGCTGTTTTCAGGTCAAGAAATTTTCTGACCTTTTATTATTTGCATATTCCATGGTATTATTAAGCCACTTTTTAAACTCTTTAAATTATCAATTAAAAAAATAAGTTTAAAATTTTTCTAGATTATACTGCACTAAACCCTAGTTTTTATGGGCTTAAAGACTTCTTCTCTTACCTTTGCTTCAATCAACGTCACCACTGCAAATTATCCTGATATTTTCATTATTCTGTGCACTAAGCAAAAGAAATATGACCAGAGATAATTCAATATCAAGTAAGAAAACACTCATAATGATGATGATGATCTAATTCAGATGAAAATGGGATCATCTATACTATCTGAACTACATTTTCACCAGTGAATGGTTGTTCCTGATATTAAATTTTATGTGTGCATTTAATCTATATAATATAATATTCCATTTTTCTACCCCATCTTTTGGCTTTAACCTTATTGAAATGGATTTCCTAGGAGGCTGTTGTTTCTAGGTCCAAGAATTTATAATCAATGCTATATATCTCCTTTGCTTCTGGTCCCTGAGAACCCTAAATCTATGAAAAAAATAATCTGGAATGCAGTAGCAGTGGGAGTTTTCCGATTAGTTTTCATAGGCTGAAGCTGTAAAGAAAGAGTACGAGAAAAAAGAAATTTAAAAATTCCAACTTCTTTACATTGTAGTTTGTTTTAATTTACTTCATTTTCTACATAGAAGGAAATAAAAGATACATGAAATAGAATGATTAAAATAACATGCTATGTGTGGAAATTGAACAAAAACTTCTGAATTCGCTTCATTTTTGTGACAAGCTCTTACTGAAGAGTAAGATATGTTCTCTGTCTGTGAATATAATAAATTAATCTTGCTCAATGCTAGTAAAAAGAAAATTTCATCAAGATGAATTAAAGACATTTATTGAAGGACATTTTGGAAGTTGCCTGTTTTATTGAACATTTCATTCATAGAACCACAGAATGGTTTGGGTTGGAAAGGACCTTAAAAATCATCTAGTTCAATGTCCCTTGCATGGGCAGGGGCATCTTCCACTAGACCATGCTGCTCAAAGCTCCATCCAACCTGGTAATAAACATTTCCAGGGACTGAGATCCTCAGCTTCTCTGGGCAACCTGTTCCAGTTCCTCAACACATTCAAAATAAAGAATTTCTTCCTGACATCTAATCTAATCCTGCCATTTTTCATCTTAAAGCCATTCTCCCTTGTCCTATTACTACATGCCCTTGTAAGAAGTCCCTCTTGTACTGGAAGTCTACAGCCTTCTCTTCTCCAGGCTGAACTCTCTTACCCTGTCTTTTCTAAGTGAGGTGTGCCAGCCCTTTAAACATCTTCATGACCTCCTCTAGGCCCACTCTTTCTTTTTTTTTTTTTTACTCCTTGGATGTACTGAGTGTAAGATGAGCTTTGTCTCAGACAGAATGGCATGTGATTCAGTCCAGTGTCATCTACCACTGCGAACATAACTCTGCTAGAGGAGGAAACTTGATATTTGGATCATATTATGCTGATGTGCATTGAGAAGGCAATGGTCTTTCTCCTGCCTGAGCAAGTTTGGGATTAAAAAGACTATTAGCTTATGGAAGCTCAGTCATGATGAAAGAGATGCAGTTCTACCAGGCTTGAGGAAGGTACTTGTAATACACTGAAACTGGCAGGAAAATTTTTTCATTAAAAACAAGTGCGGCCATATGAGAGCTCTGGTATGGCAAGAAATAATAATACACTGCTGCAATGATATCATAGCATGTTCACAGTAATGCATACCCAAGTATGCCATTTTCACAACATAGACACACTAACTGAAGTCTAATCATACTGCTCTTATTTGAGTCCCTGTCCTAGGACAGAATCCTGGAAAAAGAGTGAAAAAAATGGACTTTTAGAAAACAGAATTTACAGGGACAGAGTAAAACACTTTATCGTGCTGCAAGAAACTCTGATTGGGCCACAGTCACAGAAAAGGTAGCCACAAATAGGGAGAAACCAGCCGTTTTCCATGCACACTGCCAACAGAAAGAAAAGGATGAGGATGAATTAACTTCTTTCTATTGATAATGAGTTCGAGCCTTTTAAAAACAAACTAGACAAGTATCTGTAAGGAATTATCCAAACATTGTCAATCCTACTGGAAAACTAAAGAATTGGCTAGCTGACTTTTGAAGTATTATTTTTATTTCCAGATATATCTGTCCATCATTTCTAAGCATATATCTGTCTTCTTTTGGTCCCACATTGGTTATCTCAGGCTCTGGGCTGGTTTTGGGTACAGTACAGTCCACTTTCATTGAAGTAGCTTGTATGTGACTACATCTTGGATTTGTGCTGAAGGCAGTGTTGAAAGCACAGGGATGTTATTGCTGCTGCTGAGCAGTGCTTGGCCTTTTTCTGCTCCTAACACCACCCTGCCAGTGAGTAGTGAGCTGGCTGGGACTACAAAAGCATTTTGGAGGTGACACAACTCAGTATATAAAGAAGGGAGAAGAAGAAGGAAGAGGGAGAATGGAGTGATGGCATTTACATTCCTCAGTGAACATCTAACAGACCCTGGCTGGGACTTGGTTTCTAACTGTGATGAAACCACAATTGTTGCTCCTCACGCACCCGCCAGCAGAGCAGGCATTTTCATCTGCTATAGTACCTGAGCCAACAAAAACAAAATGCTTTCTAAATATCCCTGAAAACCAAACAAAAGAATGACATTTTAATTGTACATGCACTGTAATCTAAAATCTTAATAAATTTTTTTGTAGCTTAAGGTGTAAGTTTCATGGCTTGGGTTTTTTAGCTAAAAATGGTCCAAAAACCTGACTTCCCTAATTCTTCACTTATTTATGATCATATATGTGACCTAAATAACATAAGGGAGTTTTTGTATTTTTCTGAAAGATCAGAAGCTGCAGATTGATCCTTCAAAAAACCTGTATGTGATCTTGAGGAGAGTGGCCTGTGTGAATTTAGGCTTAGTGCTCAATAAAAAATGGAGATTTTTTTCTCAACACCTCAAAAGAATATGTAAAAAAACCCTATTATTAATAGGCAAGCCCCTCATCTTTAGTTATTATATGTATGAAGCATTTTAAATGTGGCTTTGGAAGGTCTGCTAAAGGGATTCTTTACTCATCCTGAACAGTGTTTTTCATGCACTGTCCTTTATTCTTCAATTCCAAATATTTTGGTTGATAGTATGCCTATCCAGATTTCTGGTAATGTTAAGAGCTCAACAAGATTGTGTTTTTTTACCACAGTCAATGAGATGTGCTAATGAATTCATCAAGGATTTTTAAACCCTGCTGCTCAGCATTAAATAACCACCTATTTACACAGATTTTAGCTCAGTTTCCAGTATTCACAGCACTTCAACAGTAATTTTTTTTTTCTGATTGAACATTATTTTTTAAAAAAGAAAAAATTGTAAATTACTGTGAATAAATTTTAAAAGTCCTTTTAAAAGCCTTTTGAAATATTCTTTTCTGGCTTAAGAAACCTAAATTGTCATAACACAGAGTTTTAAAAAGTTATGCAATATTTTACTTAAAGAAATTTTGAGATCCATGAAAGTCATCATTATAATTTAAAAGTGTTAAAAATAAATAAATAAACTAAAACCCCTGGTTTTTTCCTTTTCCTAGGGAAGGCATTATTTAGAGAAATTCTGGTTTGCTGTACAACACATTACATTTGTATCTGTGACAGGCCAAAAAGAACTCCTTCAATTTTCTGATATTACAAGTCAATCCTCTTAATGCTTCTTTCTGTTTTTGTTTTTTTATTTTCAAGACTTTTTTGATCTATTTATAACTTGTCTTATTGCTACTGTTCTAGTGTCCTGAATTGACTCAATTTTAAAAGTGGCATAAAATTCTTACATTATTTTAACTGAAGGTAAAAATTGCCAATGTGGTACTTTGCTTCCTTAAAATGACCTTTAATATAAAATAATAAAATCAACTATTAGAAGAGTTAAAGTTGTTGCGTATTAATGTATGTTATGTATTGATAATTTGATTTAAACTGGTTAGATTGAAAATGTGTTTTTCTGATGGTCTTATTTCTTTGTTAACTGTTAAATCAGTTTTTGCTATGAATTTTTTCTGGTTTTCATCTAATTTCATATTTTTTTGAATCATTGCATGTTAATCAGCATTGAAGAAACTTTACAATTATGTCCTTGCTGCCACAGATTCTATTGCAGTGATATCATATATTATTACAGGTGTCAAATCGAATGCAAACAAAATCACATCTCTAAATTTCTTGTCATGAGTAGAGAACTTAATTTTCATCTAATATGTCACTCAATAGATCACAAGGACTGTCTGAGAGCATCTTGTGCCTTTATTTTGACAGTAAAAAAAATGTAAACCTAAATTTTGTCTTTCAATAGCCTATTAAATCATTTGACTGACAGTATTTAGGTTTGTTCTGAGCTTGTGTGAACAAGTGAAGCAATAGGCAAGTTGGGCCCTTCTGGAAACAGGAAGGAGAATGTGATCTCTCTTGGGCATCTCTTGGGCTACTCAGGAGGAGAAGATGTCAGAGGCTGCAGAGGAGCAGAGAGGAGGCAGGCACAGCACAGATGTGCAGCCATGTGCACTAAATGAAGGTCACTGAATCGAGTGGAAGAGAAGATTCACAAAGGAGAATTTAGCAGGCAGAAGAAAATTTGATTTAAAATCCTTTCAATTTCCAGAATTACCCTTTGATTCTTGACTATTTTAAAACTTAGCATTTCTAATTCATAATATAAAAACCTTATTTTAATTTTTGGGAGATTGTTAGGAAGGTCAAGGTACACACAATGACCAAGATCCTGTCACAAAGAAGTACTATTCTTTTTTGACTCAAGACACCATGAACTAAAGACCTATTTTTAATTCCATTATAGCATTTATTTTCCTCTCAGAGGATTTCTTGGAAGGAAAATAAATTTGATGAGACAGAAGTAGAGCTTTCAGATCTGACATATGTGACTACTGTGAAAATCAGAATAGTGATAGTTGAAGATTAACCTCCCCTGACTCAAGGCTAATTGTACTGTTTACCTAAATAAAATTTAATCTTTTTGATTAATATCTGTAACAGATTTCAGCTGTTGATTCAGATATCACACAGTGTATCTTTGATAAGGGTGTACAATAGTCTCACAAGCATCACAGCAAATTGACAACCCATCATTCTGAAAAACAAGAAAGTGGAAAAACATCTTTGCTTTTCAAGCTTAAAAGAAGAGAGTGCTAATTTCCTCTGAAAATAATCAAGTTGCCAGAAGTATCAAAGCATGAAGCAATATATATGATTTCTTTGTATGTTTGGGGTTTCTTTTATTCAGTGAATTGTAATTCTTGTGAGGGATTCAAAATCTTGAATAGTTCTAGTATTGTTGACACAGCCTATTATTTTAATTTTTTTTTCTCTGTGAAATTTAGATGATCGTTCATACCATCCCTAAATGACTATGGCACCAAAATACTTTTTAAAATATTTTAGAAATAAATGTGTTTCAAGACTGAATATCTTCACAAAATTAACAATCAGAGATGCTTTCTTTTATTTATTTATTGTTATTATTCTATGGCACCATCTTGATATTTTTCTTGACTTCCTAGATAATTTTAGTTTTCAACTTTATTTGCTATATTTTGTCTATGGACTGTAGATCTTAAAATTCTCCATTCAAACTAAACAACAACAATACCCAAAGTAAAGTAATTTCTGTTGTGTCTCTGTGCTGAGTTTGCTTTATAGTCAATGCACAGTGATGGGGTCTGCATTACCAGAGCCTATCACAGACTCAGTCTTACATGCATGAACAGTTTCACATATGAATTAGGGATGATATCTCTTCTACGGCCCTTCTGCGTTCTGGGGTTTAGTTTCAAGCTCTTCTGGTCACACAGTTTGTTTAATTATGCTGACTTACAAAATCTGTGAACTGAAAAGGTTTTGAAATATGTATTGTTGTGTTTGTTTTTGTTTTGTTTTGTTTGTTTTTTTTTTTTTTACTTTGAGCAGAATGAAAAACGGTGCTTTTCACCAGAAAGGGATTCATACTTTCCACAGTACCATGATAATCTTTTTTTTTTTGCCAAAAAAACAATAATAAGGATCTGACAAAGAAATTAGAAAAAAAATTACTTCATTAAATGTGAGTGACTAGTTCAATGGAAAACATGTAACAGAGCTGGAATGAGACTGTTTTAGAATTTCCTTAAGTTATGCAGATTAGACTTTTCCAAAGAGTAAATGAGGATATCAAATTATTGCTATGATATCACCAAGGCAAATTCCAGATGGTTTAGAATAACTTTAGTATTAGTTAGGCTGCTCACATACTACTACCTACTCCAAAAAAGCTGAAGTTTTATATTAGTAATTCTCTTCATGGGTAATGCAGATGATATAAAACAGTTCTGCATCTCTTTCTATTTAATTTGGGCAAATGACTGATCATTCAACCCTATTCCTGGAACACATATACCATATTATTGCTATTTCATTGCCATGGCATTTAGGATGTATTTGTGCTATCACACAAATACCAAGTTGACCTTTCCAAATGGTATTTGAAACATGTCTTGGATTTCTCTTACAAAATTTTAGACTTTGTTAGGCACAAATAGCACAAATACCATACTTATGATTAACCTCCTATTAATTAATTGCATTAGTACATAATGTTCACAGACCCAGCTTGTGTTTTTGTTACTTAGTAGGAGTCCTGGCCCAAGAATATATTGTTAAGTATGGACAAGGCTGAAAGACATGGTAGATCTTTTCTTTAAGAGTAGGATTTTAAGAATACCTAGCCTTCAAGATGAGGCTGAAACAAGACATCAGATAAGCAGAGTGCTTATTTTTAAGTGCATACAATCATTCAAAAATTGATTTTTTTTTTTTTTTTTTAATTCAGCTGTACATCTGTAGTAAATAAAATAGGGTTAGAGTTGGCATTCCAGCACTGGGCCACTAGCACCCACGCTGTTTAGCATAATAAAACAAAGAAGATATAAAATGCCCCAGACAAACTGTTTTTACAGAGAAATTAGAAACCAGGATTATTAAGAAAGATCTCTAATGTCTTTAATTCCTATGCGATTTGGGAAATTTGAATTTTGGGAATATTAATGCATATATGCGCATAATTAAATGGATTGTATATCTAATTCTTGTGACTATTTTTTTTTTCCTTTTCATGTAAGCAATGTCAGTCTGGAATGGAAGAAAGTACAACAGGTGTTTGGAAGACTGTCCTACAAATATTCAATAATTATTCAAAAAACAAATTTCAATTAATAAAACAGAGTTCACGTCTCCTTTGACAGGTAGGATAAACAGCTCTAAAGAAAAAAAAACAGCATTCCAAGTACATGAGCATAGAAAAGATAAGTGTGTTCATTTTCCTCAAGAAAATTACTTTGAAATAATATTTTAAAGACTCAAATGAAAATATAAAATTTTCCTTCAGAAATTGAATGCATTTTAATGCAAAAAATGTCTGAAATATTTTGGTACTAAATTCAGATCCATCTGATTGTTTTTTCTAGTATTTTCAGTCCTGTGTGAAAATAATTAGGATCAAGTTCAAAACAGGTAACCATAGTGCAACTCCAGACAGGTATCAGTTTTGATAATATGTACAGCTGTCAATCATCAGTTTTTATTTTCTTTTCTAATGTAGCAGAAAAATGTTCCTAAATTTCATAGTGATGTAAGATAGGTTTGTCATTTGTGTGCTCTATCTACTACACATTTATATTAATAGATTATATTAAATGCTTGGTTTTTCACTGTCCATGGGGCTGTTGATTTCTGTCTAGTGTTAATACCTCTAAGGATGTTTTTTAGTCTTTCTGTATTCCCCTTGAAGTTTCAGTAAGAGGATTTTTTCACTGAAACCGAACATTCTTTAAAGGGATTCCTAGTACAAAATAGAAAATGCATCTATAAATAATAGAAGTATGTAGGCCATTGACTTACAACAAAATAAATGACAGTACTAGATGTATATTGACTCCCAGATATGTAATTATGTCTATTAATAATAGATGTTAATATTAGATTAAAGATGGGTTACATAAATAATGCAAAAGTATATTAGAAGGAAGTGCAAAAAACAGAATATGCACATATGCAGAAGCCATGAATCTGCAGAACTGAGGATACAACTGCTAGGGAATCTGTTAAGCTGCAGAGCAAACACAGCTGAAATCCTGATTTTAGGCTCCATGTGTTTTGTGCCTTTCTGCTCACAGCACTTTCTTTTAACTCTGTAATTTTTCTACTCTAATTTTCATTTTACTCATTTTTTGTGTGTATGTGTGTGTGACTAAGTGAATGGTCAACAACACGTGAAAGGGATATCAAAAGCTTGCTTTGTTCATGTCATATGGTGTAGGAATCTCTTTATCTCTCAAAACCTGACCCTTGTGCACAATTTAAAAATCCTTACATAAAGGCTGTTATCTGAAACTTTTTTCCCTGCAGTTCAACTGGGGACCTCTATCAAATTCTGAACTATGCTACAAGGATGTTGTTAATAATAATAATAATAATAATAATAATAATAATAATAATAATAATAATAATGTTTTCACCTATGTTCCATATCCTATTGTCTTTACCTTTTGTATCTTCTCTGACCCATATCACATTGTTGTCTCTGTATAGACAAGATTCTTGTTATAGCCTTGTGATATGTAATTGTCCCTGTGTGGAGGAAATCATTCTCAGCTGGGAGTAAGAGGGAAAGGAGTGACTTTTCTTTTGTGCAAGCTTCCAGTTCTTTATTCTTTGTCACCAAGAATAAGATGTTGACTCTGGCAGGCTTGAGGTCTCTGAAAATATCATAAACATCAACAATACTAACTTTCTGCACCTGAGCTGAGGCAATCCCAAGCACAAGTACAGACTGGGCAGAAAATGGCTGAAGACTAGCCCTAGGTAGAGTTTGTGGATGAAAAGATCAACGTGACTCTACAATGGGTCATTGTAGTCTTAAAACCAACTTCATCCTGGGGTGTATGAAAAGATGTGTGAGTACCAGGTCAAGGGAGGTGATTCTGTCTCTCTACTCTGCATTTGTGAGACTCCACCTATCCAGGTTTGGGGTCCCCAAAACAAAAAGGACATTTGCCTGTTGGAATGAGTCCAGTGGAAAGCCACTAAGCCAATTACAGAGCTGGAGTAGATGAAGACAGCGTGAGAGATACAGGGTTGTTCAACCTGGAGAAGAGAAGGCTCCTGGAAAACCTTGGAGCACTTTTCAGGACTTAAAAGAATCCTGTAACAGAGCTGGAGGCAGATTTTTCACAAACATCTGTAGTAGATAGGACAAGGACAAATGTATTTTAAGCTGAAGAAGTCTAGGTTTAGCTAAATAATAGGAGGAAATCCTTTACTATAAGTGTGGTGAGGTACTGGAACATGTTGCACAGAGACATTGTGGATACCCCATCCCTGAAGGTGTTCAAGACCAGGATGGATGGAGCTCTGAGTAGCCTATTTATTCCTGTATTTTTTTTTTTCTCCTCAAGTTCTTTTTCCTATTCTTGAATAGGCCCTACTTTGTTATGGAACTTCCTATGAATTAGCTGTAAAAAATAAATTGTCTGTCTCTTGCTGACGAAATATGGGAACAAATTTTATAAAGTAGGTCTAAAACCCATTTTCCCAAAGTAATATCTCATACTTCTCACATTTTTCTTGTGCTCTAAATATTCATCAGTAGACCTGGAGGAACTGCTGAAGCCTCTGTATGTAATAACTTACATAGATTTGAAGTGGACTTTTTGTACACAGGCTTACAAATACCATATTAAAGTTCATTGTATCTACAGTAAACTCATAATCATAAAAAAAAAGAATTATAGATCACTTGCATATTCACCCTACAAAATTTTGCCTTCTATTTTTTCCTTCTTTATTTTTTATAATTTCAGAGTCCTTGAAAATCTCTAAAGGAAAAGTCAGAAACTATGTTTCCTCATCTTATGTTTTCTGGGACATTTCCGTTTTGGACAACTACCTCATCATTCCTTGTTGTACTTGCCTTTTGCAAAGATTTTTTCCTTATTATATTTTTTCTTTTCTTTATCACTTGTATTTCCCCTCCTGACTTCTCTCTTTCCTTGTATATTTCCACTTCAAGAAGTTGTGCAAAAGATATTAACTCACTGATACAGGTGCATTTCTGTTACTGAAATTTCATTTACTTTATGAGAACAAAGAATAGGGAGGTAATCAAGCAAAAATGAGCCTTTTGACAGATGTTAAACTCAGAGGCTATAAGGATAAAAAGAGCAGAAAATAATCATATATAATTTGGAACTCTTGTTCATTCCACAACTGTTATAGTTTAATCTCAGCTGATAAATAAGCCACAAGCAGCCACTCACTCTGTCCCTCACCAGCTGCATGAGAGAGAGAATCAGAAGGGTAAAAGTGAGAAAACTCATGGGTTGAGATGAACACAATCCCATAGGTAAATTTAATAGGTAAAGCAGAAGCCATGTACAAGCAAGCAGAAATAGGGAATCCATTCAGCACTTCACATGGCCAGACACGTGTTTGGCCATCCCTGGGAAAGCAGGGCTCCATCACACGTAACACGACTTGTGAAGCCAAATGATGTCACTCCAAACACAGTGGTCCCTCCACCTTCCTGCATCTTCCTCAGCTCCATATGCTGAGCATGACATCACATGATATGGGATATTTCTTTGGTCAGTTGGGCATAACTCTTTATGCTTCCAATTCCTTGCACACCCACAGCTGCCTCGCTGGTGAAGTGGCATGAGAAGCAGAAAAGGCACCTTGATGCTGGGCAAGCACTGCTCACTGAAGTGACATGGGAACCAAAATTTCAAAAGGTTGTAAAAGAACAGTAATTGTCAGGTTTTTTTAAAGAGAGTATACCTTGACCAAACAAGTCAAGTGGAAGTAAGAAGCCATGGAAAGGATAACTAGGATACTAATTGTCAAGAAAATAAACCTGTAGGAGTACAGAGCTCTTAGCAAAAAAGTGTGAAATACCTGAACCAGTTAAATAAAGTAATTGCATTTAACATCTAGTCATTCCCTGAAGGCCAGTGTGTGCCCTGAATGTGCATGCAGAGCAGGTGGCAGAGAAGAGAACATAGCCCATGTGGAGACTTCTTGTGCATGTTGTGCCTACAAGATACGTACCATTCATCCATGCAGAGACACCTGAAGTAACTTTGAATGACCTAGCTGAGCTGCCAGAAATAGCTTTAATTTTCCACTCAGAACAATTAGTATTGATGAAAAAGAAGGTACATTCACCTGTCCAGAATAACAGATAGTGGAATAGTTCCAGGTATCATCTTCAAATATTGATTATCTTTTTTCCTCTCCTGAACATATGTGGGGTTTTTTTGCTTGTGAAAATTCTCTTCTTTTACTCACTTCCTTTCATATTCTGATGAGAAATGCAATGTAAGTCTCCATTGATATAGAAGGAAAGAAAATCAGTTCAATTTGTTTAGCTATGAGAAACCTGCATACAGAAAATTACATCAGAATCTGTCTTTGGGTTGTTAGAAGATGAGGAAAATCAGTCTATTTTCCCTACTTATTTATATTCCCATACACTATTGAGCATTTCAAAAATACAAAATAGTGACATCAATATGTAATGGAAGGAACTAAATTTAGGAGGATATTCAAATAGTATCATTATTATAGAGATTTCTGCCAGGAAAGACAGGAAATTATATCACTCAGTGAAACCCATTTGCCAAACATTAATGATATTTGTTATATTATGGCATGAATCAGAAGCAGTGTACCTACACCTGTGAAGTTGGTTGCATCCAAGCTCTTAAAATGTAGACTCCATTAATAGCATGCACTTTGTTATTTCAGATGCTCCTTTTAGAGTTGTTTTAAATTGTGTGCTCATTCTTAAAAATAAGCAGAACACTTTCAGATTAGCATAGGGCATGAACTATGATACTCACTAAACTTTAGAAATTCAGACTGCTCATGTATTGATGTACTTTATGAATAATCATTTTCATGAGACAGAAGAAGACCACATTTTTTGTTTCTTTTCTTCCCAATAATTCAGGCATATAACTTTCAGATTATGAGATACATAGCATTGAATGATGAAACTGCATTCATTCAACATTAATGAAACTGCATTAATTCCTGTGCAATTATTTCTAATTTACAGCAGAATAAGTGGGATCAGACTTGAATTTTTGGAAAATTTATTTATACTTTGTACAAATACAACAGAAGCAGCAAGAATCCTCAATGAAAGTTGCAGTGAGGCACTTTGATTAAGATCTATATGCAAAGTCTGAAATATTCCTCTTTCTGATTAAAAACATGCCAAGGCTAAAAATGGAGTTTAGCATACTAGTGGAAAATTAGTCTAAAAGCTGGAGATACCCATAAACATTATTTCCTTATTCAAGAGCAAGTCAGATATGAACATAAGATTTTTATCATGTTTTTTTAGATAAAGCTTTTGAATGCCTAGTTCTTCCAGGTGTGAATCATATTCAGCTTTATGTGGTCACACTTCTTAAAATGTCACCCAATGTTTTCAGTAATGTCTGCCAACATGAAAGAGAATATAATGCAAAGGATGTGTAATGAATACTGATGACAAACTGTACACAGAGTATCAGATTAATTAAGTCAATATGTATTTTGTGATACTCCCATGTTCACTTGAGTATGATATGTAAAATTTAAATTTTTATCAAGGGTGTGCTTGTTAATAAAACTGTACTCTCGAGGCTATGAGTTACTATGAACAACTCAACTTTTATGATTAGCATAAAACTGATACCTATATATACTGTGCCATAGATGCTGATTTCTGAGAAGGGCAACAAATGGTTTGAAGGGTCTGATGAGGAGTGGCTGAGAGATCTGGGGTTGTTTAACCTGTAGAAAAGGAGGCTCAAGAGTGACCATATCTTTTTCTACAATTGCCTGAAGAGAGGATGTAGCGAGGTACGACTCAGCCTCTTCTCCCAGGTAGCAAGTGATAGGACAAGCTGAAATGACCTCAAGTGTTGCCAGTGGAGGTTTAGATTGGACAATAGGAAAATTTCTTCACTGAAAATACAGTCAAGCATTGGAACAGACTGCCCAGGGAGTGGGAAGATGACTGAGGATAAAAAGATAATGGTACACAAGTCACAGGGAAAAAAAAAAAAAACAAACAAGTTGCTACTTCCTGAATGGAATGTGGTCAGCATATGCAACTTCCCACACACCATACAACCTAAGAGGACTAAACAGAAGGTGGAGGAGAGACACTACAGCCAGGCTCAGTCAAAACCCTTGCAGAGAAGTAACTTGGTAGTGCTTTCCAGCTGATAAGCCACACAGCAGGTGAAAACTAAGGGTGATGCCTTAGGATTTTAGCTTTTATATTTTTCAAATCCTGTACTGCTTTAGTATATAACTCTAAAACTCCATATAAAGTGTTAGTTAAGTGTTTTCACATTTTGGTCATACAAAACAATTCCTTTAGACTTGAGGCTCAAGGACACCTTACTGTCTCAGGCCCCAAAGTATAAACAAAAGTGAGTTGAGAACAAACTGGGGTATATTACTTCATTACCTGAAGTTGTAATTGGAGGATTAATCCCCTGATATGTAAACTTTTATCTGTCTGAAAAACTCATGAGCATTGTCCATCTTGCGTGTAGCCTCTCTTGGAGGCTTCTGAGTGCCCAAGGTGTTCCTATTGATGGCCTTTAGCTAATACCCACTTTTATTCTATTGATCTTGTCTAGCCTTTATTCTAGGCAGCCACTCCAATGCATCAAAGGACATAAAGGAAAACACCTTGATCTTGAATCAGCAACCATGAAATCACTGTCTTTGGACTGATGCATGTCCTCATCTCAAAGTTCTTTCAGGTATCCTGAGGTACCTGCTTTCAGCATACAACCACCACCCACTAAGATGTATGACTAAAGTCATTCAGGCTCCATCTAAGCACAAAAAAAAGTATAAAAATGAGTTGAAAATGGGGAGAAGTTAGGGAAGAATCCATTGGAACCTCTGGGATTAGCCAAGGGCTAGATGTTTCTTCTCTCCCAGGGGAAGCTGATTGGGTAAGAAACATACTCTATATCTGCTGAAAGATTACCTCAAACTAGCTTTAACTGGGATTGAAGCTTATAAGTATATTGCTTTGAATTAACACATTGCTTTGATGGGTTTTTTGCAGTCAGATAATATCACTGGCAATTCTTGAACTTATCGCAATTTAATAATAACGAGCATTATTATGTAAACTGTTAATGTGAGTCCTTCAAGGGCACTGATAGTTGCTGGCAGTAGGTAAAGGTGTGAGACCCTCAAGGGAGTTTCTCTTTTTGGTGTGTGAACCTGAACATGTCAGTCAAACCACCCTCTGATCTAGTGAACTGCTCAGCAAAAGGTCTCCCTAATGGGACTCTGACAGACTGATCAGGCACAAGGGTCTCAGCTTTCCTGAGGTACTGACAGATTCATCAAACACTAATGGCTTGAGTAAATCACCCCTTTTCATGTGACACAGTGAAATGGTAGAACCACTGACCCTGGAAGTGTTCAAAAAGATATAGTGCCTAGGACATGGTCTAGTCATGGACTTGGCTGTGCTGGGTTTGATAGTTGAACTTGGTGATCTTGCAGTTCTCTTCCAACCTTAATGATTCCATGGTTCTGTGAAGGCTCATAAGGCCGCAAAAGAAATCTCAAGGAACCTCTAGTAGTAAGTCTATCCATTGTGATGTGCTTTCCCTAGATGATTGTTCTGGGTTGACCTGCCTCCTATCCCATATATCCATCCCATATCTTGGATACATTGTTATGTCTCGCAGCTGAATCCCTCTCTCTTGGGCAGGTGCCTGCAGTTTCTTCCTTCTTTCTTTCCTGTTTTGGCTCTTGCTTTAGCTAGCTCGGCTGCCTTTGCCTTCTTCGCTTTGCTTTGCTTTGCTTTGCTCTCCGGCTGCCCCTGCCGCCGTTTCCCCCCAGCTGCTTCTGTTTGGGTTTTTTTTCCCTCCTTCTTTTTTTCCCGCCCCCCCACCCAGGTTTGAACCGGCTCCGGACCTGACCTGACCTGAGAAGTTGGAGAAGTCCCGGGGCTCGCAACAGACGCGTCAGCACCCTCCTCATCACAGTAACCCATCTTTCCCACTATTCGGTGTTAGGGAGTGTTTTTTTTGTCAATAAACTGGTTTTTCCACTTTTCCTCCAACGTATTTTTCCTTCCTGAACCCAGGGCTGGGGGGGGGGGAAGGGGTGGTGGAGGTTTGGTTTAGGGGACTCCTTTTGGAGGTTCTTCCCTAATTTATTCCAAACCAGGACAATGATACATACTAGTCACCAAGGGACTGATGTCCAAGCCTCATGACTCATTTTGACCTTTACTTGTTACATGTTTAGCAAACTGTATAGCTATAGTATATGTATATACTATCAAATTTGAGGACTACAACATTCTTCAGCTTTCCAGTGACTATATTTCTTTCACTGCAATTCAGCAGCAGGTTACTACTTATCGTGAAACTAATTTTATTTTAGATATTTTCATTGCTTTTAATACTATATTGAGGATTCAGTATTTTCATGACTTCTATCAGGACTTCAGTGGGGTCTTTGATATGGCACACTATAACAATTCTTCTAAATTGGAGAAATGGGTTTGATAGGTGAACAGGTAGATGGAGAGGGAATTGGCTCAATGGCAGCATCCAAAGGGTTACAACAATAACTCAGTGTTAGAGTGGAAATCTGTAAAGAGTGGTGTCCTTCAGGCATCCATACTGGGACCAATACTCTTTAATATTTTCATTAATTGTTATAATTATATTGTTATTATAACAATATAACAATACATAATTCAACAACAATTCAACAACAATTCAACAACAATTATTCAACAATTTCATTATTGTTATAAATATTGGGGAATTAATTCTTAGAAAGATATCATGTATAAATATATACTGTATCAAATGCATCTGCCTCCACGAAATAAAAAGTGTGGTGCAACTACAAACCACTTCCAGGAACAGGAGAACCATTCATCTACAAAACAAAGAAGGGTGTCTCCACACCTTTACCCACCCAAAGATGGGTCCTCTCCAGAGATAGGACTATCAACGACCCAATAATCAACACCTGGTTGGGATATTATCTGCACTGGATTGGGTGGGCATGTGTATGCCAAGTTCCAGTAAACCTAATCAGGAGCCCCAGTTCTGCCTGGAAAACCATTCACCAGACCAGCAGAAGGAAAGAAAAGAAATATGAATTTGAAACACCAGTAGAGTGGACAATGGGATGAGGCAACTTTTGCCTCTGGCAAGAAAAACTGTATGAAAGTGGACTTTGCAAGAGCAGAATTTTTTAACCAGGGAGGATATGGCATGCTGCCAGTTCTAGGGTTCACCCAGCATTGATCCCATTGATCTGTCCAATCGATTTTGGTTTTTCCATAAATTCTATTTCACAAAATTTATCAATAAATTGGAATTTTGATGAAATTGGACTCATTATTTATAACACACATCTAGTGCATCCTCAGAAAGTTTGCAGGTGACATCAAACTGAGGGAGGTTGATGTGTTAGAGGGAAGAGATGCTATCCAGAAGACCTTGACAGGTTGAGGAATGGGTTCATGAAGTTCTACCAAACTAAGTGCTACATCATATTACCTAGACTGGGGAAATCACCAATATCAATGCAGATAGGATGATGAATTGCTGAGAACATTCCTGTGCAGAAGGACTTGGGGATCCTGGTGGAGAAAGAGAATGAATATGAGCCCTGATTTTGTATTTGCAGCCTGAAAAGCCAATTGTATCCTGGGCTTAAAAAAAAAAAAAAAAAAAAATTGTGCTCAACAGGCCAAAAAGAAGGTCTTCCAGTCTACATAATTCTCATAACACTTGACCTAGAGTAAGGTATCCAGCTCTGGGCTCCTCAGTGAAAACAGAAACGGACTGATTAGAGCACGTCCAGAGGAGAGGCACAACAGTGAGCAGCAGAACACCTATCTGCCAAAGAAAGGCTGATAGAGTGTTGGGGTTGTTCAGTCTGGAGAAGAAAAGACTTCAGGAAGATCTTATTGTGGCCTTTTAATATATAAAGGGGACTTATGAGAAAAAGATAGACAAAGAAATACTTTTTCTGAGGTCTGTAATGGAGAAAGGAAAATATTTTGTAAGCTGTAAGAGGGTAAATAGGTTGGAATTGGGGAAGAAATGTATTATGACCAGGGTGGAGAGACATTGAAGAAGGTTGTCCAAAGAAATTGTAGATACTTCACCATTGGTGGTGTTCAAAGTCTGGCTGGATGGGGCTTTGACAATCTGTTCTAATGGAAGATATCCCTTACCATGGCAGAAGGATTGGACTAGATAATCTCTGATGTCCCCTTCCAACTCAAATATTCTATGATTCTCTGATGCTATAAATTTGTCACATAGCTTTTAACTTATTTGGATCAATATAAAGTCTTCCTCTCAATCTTCATATGTTATAGTAATTTGTTAAGGGGATCTCCATCCTCACAGCTGCCTTGTGTAACCAAAATAAATCTAAACTCACGTATAAATAATCCTTGATGTTTCAGAGTAGTCTAAAGGAATTAGACACCTAAATACTATATAATTTAATGAGATATGTGTGCCTAAAATTTCAAAATCCCCATCTGAGAAAACATCTGGGATTCCTTAAAATGGTCTAGCTTAAAAACACAATTCACTACATTCAGCCCATGGCAATATCTCAGAGAACTAGACATTGAGCAGATTTCATCTCTACGAAGAATTTCTTTACTTGAGCCTCTTAGACAATCAAATCCCATAGACAGGTCACATTCTCAAGCCTCATGAGAATTTTCTTGCTCTGTATTACCCTGTGCAGGTGTAAAAACAGAGGAAAATTGTAACAAGGCAACAAAAACCAAAGCCGAAATATGTCTGTCTAAAGTAACAGAGAAACAGAACCAGAATCTATGAGTTTCATTCCAGTGTTATGAATTACAGGACTACCAACTATTAACTCAAGCCTTTTCTAAGACATATAGAAAGTATGCAACTACAATACATATTTAAATTACTAAAGTTAAATTAGGTATACTGTTCTTGTTGAATTAAATGATAGTTGCACCTTGACTACAACAAAGAATATACTCCTACTTTTGTATGACACACCTTGAAAGTATACACACATATAAAGCATATATTAGCATGAAAGCTAATATTAAGATAATATTCAGTATCAGCACTGAAATAAATAAATTTAATTTATTCAATAATTTAAATAAAATTTAATAAGCTATGAAAAAATGTGAATTAATTGAAAAGTAAAAGTTCAGAGAACGTTTAGAATCTTCTGTCCAAGCTGAGAATGCTTGGATGAATTTGATGAACATTTTCAGTTTAACAAAGGAAAGATTGAGAATGTGAAGTTGTCATTCCAGTCAACATTTCTCTCACTGGTTTTAGGTAGAACTCTCTTCTGCTGTCAGAATCAGTTTATATTCAAGTGTGCCATAGTATCTAATGACAAATGTGGACAGTATTGAGATATGGTCAGTATAATTTGCCAGCAGTGACCTTGGTAAAGAATTGTCTACTTATTAATTGCCTACTAATGATATCTTTTAACTTATTAATTTCCTTCTGTAATACCATTTCAAGTTAAAATAATATCAGGAATACTTAATTCAACCAGTAACATTTTATGAGTAAATATATATCCCTAGAATAGATTGATTTTAATTTGTATAGTACTGTGAATTTCTCAGCCAAATCAGTGAAAAATAGCCTGGAGTTAACTCTTCTAGGTCTTCCCTACCGCCTTCTTTTTCAAGTATCCTGTATATTTATAAAAGATGAAGGATTGACACAACTGTGAAATTAAATCTGCAACTTATTTTTCAGCTACAGAAAATACAAGTTGGGAACTGACATTCAAATTCTTTGTGCATAACTAGATGCTGTCTTAGCTTTTTCTCCACAGGACCAGCTTTATGAGTGTGTTTGTTCTTTAACCCAGTTAAGCTTTGTGTCTTTCCACAGAAACTGCTAGCTAGGTGTTTGTTTTGTTGTCTCTCTGCAATGTTGGCACCACCCCATCAAATAAGACATGGTTGATTCATTTAGTCAGTTCATTTACAAGTATCATTTGTCTGATCTACAACACATTCTGTCATGCCTCATATATTGATAATGAAATATAGTTCCTTTATTAAATTTTCATTCTATTTTGTATATAAATGCATATACATAATTGTACATAATGCATGTATACATGCATCCATAATGCATATGTGTGTATGTATACATCTATCTAAAACATACAGCCAAGAAGTATTAAAAATTAATGCTATTTTTTTCTATAGAAAACATCTTTTGCAGAACTGAGAATAAACAAAATTATTCATACAACACTCGTTACACTTTCACTGTGCTCTATAGCCTTGTATAGGCTGTATTACTTGTGAATTCTTTCATTTACAGGATAATACAGAGCAAGCAAATAGATAAGGGTATAGTCCTGGTTATGTATCACATTACATTTGAACTGCAAAATAGTGCTGCTCCCTGTGTTGTGTTTTAAAACAGAAATTTACCACACAAAGGAATGTTATTTAAAGATCATATATACTAGGTTATATCCTAAGATGTATAAATCAGTGAAACTCCAAAGAATATGAGCCAGCAGTGCCCTGGCAGTCAGGAGGGACAACCCTGTCCTGGGGCATCAGGCCCAGCTGGGCAAGGGAGAGGATTGTCCCCTCTGCTCTGCACTGGAACAGCCTCACCTCCATTGCTGGGAGCAGGTTTGGGCCCTGCAATATAAGAAAGATGTTCAACTATTAGAGAGTATCCAAAGGAAGACAACAAAGGTGATGAAGGCCTTGGGGGGAAGCTGTATGAGGAGCAGCTGAGGTCACTTGGTCTGTTCAGCCTGGAGGAGACTGAGGAGAGACCTCACTGCAGTTACAGCTTCCTGTGAGGGGAAGAGGAGGGGCAGACCCTGATCTCTTCTCTGTGGTGACCAGTGACAGGACCTGAGGGAATGGTCTGAAGTTGTGTCAGGGGAGGTTTAGGTTGGGTATCAGGAAAATGTTCTTCATTCAGAGAGTGGTTGAGCAACAGAACATGTTTTCCAGGGAAGTGATCCCAGCACCAAGCCTGACAGAGTACAAGAAGTGTTTGGAGAATTCTCTTGGGCATGTGGTGTGACTCTTCGGGATGGTTCTTTGCAGGGCCAAGAACTGGACTTAATGGTCCTTATGGGTTCCTCCAAACTCATCATATTCTGTGATTTTGTGATTCTGGGATTTGTCCAGCTATTAATTATATCAGATAACTTGCTTACACCAGTAAGTCTACAACTTACTAAATCTAAAAACTGGAATAATTGTGCTATATCCATCAGTTTAAATATATGTGGTTCAGCTAATATAATAATATATTTTAGTGTTACACTTTCATTTTACACACTTAGCTGGCTAAAATAGATAAAAAGATTGTTGTAAAGAAAGTCACTCAGCCAAATGACTCTCAGATGTTATGAAAAGTCATTAAGTGCCTAATTCAAAGCTTTTACAAAAAAAGAATAGAAAAAGGAAACATTCCTTACGAAATGTTTGATTGGTGAAATACATTATTTTGTATAATTTCTTTAGCAAATTCTACGTTCTAAACAAGAAGCAAAAATCACATTAGACAGACATTAGATTAAGAATGCAGAGAGAAGGAGAAATTAAGAGCTAGATGCAAAGGAGGAAATATTTTTACTGTGGATTTTCAAAAAGGTGAGCTGCTGGCAGGATTGATAGTTGAGGACAGGCTCATAAAAGTGAGAAACTATTTGCCATAACTGAAAGGGAGAAAAGGTCTAATATACTGTGCAACAAAGGAGATTGCCCCAACAGATGCACATATCCAAATTGTTTCATAATTCCCTAAAGATGGAATTTCTTACCCCATTTCTGCTAAAGCAGCTAACACTGGAGATACCAGTGAGTTATTTAAATAACTCATATCAACATTTTGTTCAACAAGTTTTGTAGAGTTCATAGCATATTTTGAAAGAGTGTGGTTAGAGATAAAAAAAATATTATTGCATTAGACCATCAAAGTCTATGAAAACAGGAATTGTGGGCTCCGTTTTCTTCAGGATTCCCCACAACAATTTCTCTTTCTTCTAAATGTTAAATGATGAATTTACCACCCCTCCCTGTTGTCTCCACATAACTACATATGATGTAAGACCCACATATACAGGAAGAAAGTCTGAAATCTGAAGAATGTTGGGGACTGAACCGTCCTCGTCCACACTCTAGGCTTAGAGATCCCTCTCAGGTACAGACATACAGCATATATGCACAGCTGTTTTGATGACATTTTCTGTAGAAGAGCTTTGTAGTAGCAGCCAGTGCAACTTTGTAGAAAGAGTCTTCATCATTCAGACTTGACTTCAGCTGGATACTTTCTAAATACAAAAAGATGGTGGCTGATAATGTCCAACACAAGTAAGCAGACACAGAGAGCCAAACTCTACAAAGATCTTACTTTCTCTGAGAACTGCTCTGTTCACTGACATGATAGAGACTCTCCCTTTAGGTAATCCCAGTAGAAGTTTTTTTGGCACTATGCAATTATTAGAGATACCTTTAAATGAGAAATAGTGGCTTCCAGATTTCCAGTTCAACATGCCCAGTTTCTATACAACTTTAACATTCTCCAAATAAAACAAAGTATTTAAATTAAAATTCAATAAAATATAATATATAAGTGTGTCCAAGCTAAATTTCTCCCCTTCACTTCATAAAGGCATTAGATGTACATACCCTGGTATCTTATTTCAGAATTTGTATTTCACTGTTTTTTTGTTCATTACTTTAAATACTATGTGCACAAAAGGCCACTGTGTTTTCAGGGACAGATGGAGTGAATCATGCATTCTGTATGACTGTATCACTTTCATTTTATTTTGACAGACCCTATAGAGATTCTGTATATTATCTATAATGGGGGTATCTGAGGAAATTATTTTTAGCTTATGGTAGTGAATGAAAGTTCATGATTCAGGACTTAATACATGTGTAACATTTTAGAGAATAAGTGGAGAAAAGTGACTCTTTGGGCTTATATATGCGTTTGGGAACCATCCTGCCTCGTACCCGGCGCTGATAAAAATACATAACTAACTCTTATAATTGTGGAGTCTTTTTTTCACAAATCGCTCTGAGCATGGTAAACCTGAGTGTGCATTGGCTCTGAGAGGTTGCTGGTCACAGAGGGAGGTTGCTGGTCACAGCCTGCTGTGGTGCAGGAGAGCTCAAAGGCCCTTGCTTTGCACTGCTGTTTATAGTGCCACGACAGGGGGGGCTTTGGTTATAGCAAAGGTTCACCCATGCCAAATTATGGATTGGAAACTTTCTATCAAAGTGAGAGAACAAGGATGATATGACATTCAGGCAAAAATATAGATTCAAAGGCTGTTCATAAAAATAATAATAAAAAAAGCAGGAGCTCATTAGGCAGCATGAGTTCCTGGGAACAGATAGTATTTCTGAGAAGCTCAAGATGAGCTGAGACCAGGTGCTATTCATCAGGGCCAAAGCCTAACACGCATTTCTCACATCATAGTGTGTCCTGAAGAAGGCAAGGGAGTAGGAATGCACCACCACATAACTCCAGGGAACTCTCAGATTAACACCTTTTAAACTGCTCTAAAAGGTCTTCTCTCCTCTCCTCTCCTCTCCTCTCCTCTCCTCTCCTCTCCTCTCCTCTCCTCTCCTCTCCTCTCCTCTCCTCTCCTCTCCTCTCCTCTCCTCTCCTCTCCTCTCCTCTCCTCTCCTCTCCTCTCCTCTCCTCTCCTCTCCTCTCCTCTCCTCTCCTCTCCTCTCCTCTCCTCTCCTCTCCTCTCCTCTCCTCTCCTCTCCTCTCCTCTCCTCTCCTCTCCTCTCCTCTCCTCTCCTCTCCTCTCCTCTCCTCTCCTCTCCCATGACTGTCAGACCAGTCTTGCTTCTGTTGGACATGCAGTGTCTGATACCATGAGCTGCAATTCAATCGACAACTCACTGTTCATTATTGTTGGCACCTGTGATTGACAAGTAATATACCAACTGAAGTCTTTTTCTCAGAGAAGAGAAATTTGGGTATAATGTTGGCAATAAAGATCTCCAGATGTCTTTCCATCAATGACACTTTCAGGAATAAGTTAGGAAAACCTCTTATACGCATCACACTGAATATTTTTAGCTTCCTATGGCAGAATTCATATGAAGATGGGCTGTATCTGTTTTATTTTGCTTTTCTTCACCATGAGAGAAAATATATGCACACTTTGAAATTGGCCTGGTGATATATGTGTCACATTTCATTACTGGAATCTCATCCACCAGGCTGGTATCAACTGGGGAATTGCACTGACCTTACCTTCCTGGGATTACATTTTTGATAGCTATGATCAGAAATGGCACTTGGATAAAAGAAAGCAAGTATTATATTTAATTGTATGTGTATAGGCCTATATCTATTGTATAGATAGGCCTACATTCTGGATGTTTGCTACAAAAAATGTTTAAGAGGATTTAATTTAGGCTTTGTTATTTGTCAGTAGCCACCAAGAGAATTTGCATGCTTTGACTTTTCTTTGTTAGCCTCCTCAAGCATGTCCTGTACTAGTAAAATTCATGACATTTGAGTAAATAGAGACTGAGCTGTATGTTTGGGTGGTTAAAAAGTGCAGTGCCCACCCTCTTGACATACTAGATCCTGTTTGCTATGAGACATTATGAATTATAAATATTATTTAGGATCTCAGACCTGTGGTTGGATAGGGACAGGCACTCGGAAGATCTCGATTGTAACGGGAAGAGCAGAGAACACTCCAACCCCCCAAAGATAAGCTATCACCACAAGAATGTAAGCCCCTACTAACATGTGCCAGTACTTTTCCATTCTCCCTACTAACTCAGGAAGTGTGGCAAGACCCCTCTGACGTAATGAAGGACCCCAGAGTATTTAAACTGCATGTTTGAGATAATAAACGCTTGTAACCATCCACCAAATTGGTGTAAGCGTGCTTGCAATGCCTGAGCGACACGGGAGAATGTGTACGCCGTGCTGTCGTTCCTAAGACCAGGCCACCGCCGTTGCAGAAAAGAAACAGCAACACAGACCTCTGGATTATTATATACACTCAGAATGCTTATATAGTTGTCAATATAAATTGACAATTCCAGGTTCCAGCTTGTCCATCATAGATTATTAGTAAGGTGGATTTTTTACTATTTACTTTTCTTCTGGTCTATTTATTTTTTGCTATTAATGACCTATGTTTTTAATGTATCTACCATGTTCAGGGGTCAGAAAGCATAGTGAGAAAAACATGTTTAGAACAAATTTTCTTTAAAAAAATTGGTTTCGAATCTTCTCAAGTTATACTTCTTTGACTGAATTTACTGTTATGAGACAGCCAGTAACAGGCAAATAGCTATATTTCCATAGGATATTGATTCTTTGAAAGTAACTACCATCTTCCTCTGTGTTTTTGTTCTGTAGACCAACACCTCACCTCCTAGAGAATGTCACTACTGTACCAAGATCCCACCGATACTTATCTTTGCTGTGCATTTTTTAAAAAAAATCATTTAAAAGGATTTAGGGTGGAAAAAATATCTGTTGAAATTATAACCATTATGTAATCTTTCTTTCTCTTACATGTCTGAAATCTTTGTTGGGCAGCTGCGCAGATGCAAACAAACTAGTAAACGTTTTCATTATGTTGACAATAAACATTTTGTTATTTTAATAATTCCCAAAAGGCAGAGCTATATGAATGGAGAGAATTATTTACTTACCATAATGCCTTATTTCTAATGATTCAGCAAAGACTTTTAATAGACCAGCATGAGTAGGTAGGACTAAATATTAACCTTGACAAATAGTGTCTACAGCTGGAAAACCAGCAACAGCTTTAAATGTATTTTTTTTCTCAGAGGTCATATCTGAAATTATATTGCAGAAATAACATTTGTTATGTCTTGTCATGTTTGCTTAGATTTTATCAACTAGAACTGATGGAGTAAAGACTTATTGAATGGGCATATTTCTAGATTAAAAAAAAAAAAAAAAAAAAAAAAAAAAAAACCAAAAAAAAAACAAAAACCAACCAAAAACACCCCCTCTCTTCGGGCAGAATTAATTCTTTATGCTACATGTAGGCCTCTGATTGTCCCTGCAGTGACTGAGGAGTTTCTCAAAGACAATCCCGTTTTCCTTTGGTCAGTATTGTGACTTTGTATGACCAGCTCAACACCTTCAAAACAGTAATGTCAGTGTAGGGTAACATGACATTAACCTGAAATAGTAATATAAAGCTGGAACAACTCTCATTTCAGTGTGTATATGTAGTGTCTGGAACTTCCAAAGGATTGGTAGCATTGTTGCAGCAAAACCTTTTTAAAGGTAAATGCACAGTTTCATAAGTATATAATCTAATAGTCATTGCAAACTATTGCAAACAACTTGTTTCTTTTCATATTCCAGTGCTCAGATAGAATTCTGTAAGAATGAACTGAGTATATCAAAATGGGATACATTATCAGTAACAAAAGGATTATTCAATATCGTCAGTATTTTGATATTAAACGTTTGGGCAGATATTTTGAAACTGGATCCCATAGTTTTTCTCACTGAAAAACCTGCATGAACTTCAAAGGTGAGTTTGGTTTAGTGAAGATTACTGAATATTAAACTCTTGAAAAGAAAATATAAACTGTATATAATTTGATCTGCAATATTTTTTTCTTTTTCTCTGTTAAAGATTCAGAAAACAGAAGTGTCATTGGCACTATCAGTGCTACAGGCTAAGTCCCATCTCTGTTACCTAGGCATTATGGGAAAGCAGAGCAAATTATTTCTATACTGAAATTCTCGTAGAGTGCCTGCAATGTCATATAAGTTTAATGACCATCCTACCAAGATTTATGCAAATATTTAAGGGGGGCATCCCATGAAGTAATATAAATATCAGTTTAACAAATTTAAGTCCTATACTTTATTCATAACATGACTTCTGCAGAGAAATAATTTGTAAATATCTTAGGTATATTTGAAATCATGTGAAGAGGGACATACAAGCTATACCCTGAATAAGTGATTAAAAAAACACAATTAAAATATACTCCTACTAATCAGTGTTCCACAGAATCAGGTACATTATATTTTTCCACACAGGAAAAAAAAAAAAATTTGGTGGTAATCTGAGGGAAAACAACCAATATTATTTCTAGATACTGTGTGACCAGGTCTCCAAAACACTTTATTAGAACTACATGAATGTTGTTATAAATGCATTTGTCGAAGAGTCAGCTTATACTTAATGAAATAAGTTTAAATACAGATATTGGCAGATAGTCAGTCATTGTTTGGCTGCTTTTATGATAACAGCTCTTGAAAAATCTCCTTAAATTCCTGTGGCTTCTGACTACACTTATAAGGTGCTCTCATGCTTGCAGATATTTAGTGGTTTAAGTGGAAAAGTGTGAGACAAACCTGAATCTTATTCCTTATTTAATTTGAAGCAGTAGCTGACAGCTACCTTTTACATATATCCTTGTGAGAAGCAAGCAGTGAAGCCTAAAGTTCGTTTAGCATCTAGTGACAGCTTTTCTGGTATGTCTCCATAATGCCCCTCATGCTGAGTTAACACATAGCTTGACAAAGGATCTGCAGCTTGAATGTGATGTTTTAAGTCTTGCTGGTACAGTTTTCTATTTGTCAACTGAATAATGAAGCATTTGCTCAAATTTATTATTCTACTGTCCAGAACTACAGACTAGTTCAAATGCTGACATTTCCTTTGAGATGCTAACAGAATTGTGGCAGTTTTCATTACTGTCCCAAAAGAAAACAGAAGTGGTACAGACATGCAAATTAATTAAGATTTTCCTTCTGATTACTTGCAATTATAAGCTGTAAACCTTTCTGTACTGTAGCAACTTAAAGAGGTGAAAGAAACTGAAAACACGGAGAAAATGAAATTGCAGAATTACAGACACACACAAAACCCACCCAAACCTGTATTTCTTTTTGTATGTGAGATTTCCACACTGTTAGTCAAAATATAGGTCTCCTCAAATAAAAAAAAAAAAAAAAAAAAAAAAAAAAAAAAAAAAAAAAAAAAAAAAAAAAAGTAGTATTGTTCAGCCAAAAAAAAAATTTAAAGTGAAAGATAAATCTAATTATTAATAAATAAACTTTCACATTCTGTCCAATTCTTTTATCTTTTTAATAGTTTTGGCAATTTTCCCCTCTTTCTCTTAAATAATAAACTGAAACCTAAGCTTTTTTTATGCTATTCTGTAGTTCTGCATTCTTCATTTCCTGGTCTCATAACAACAGGCAACAAATAGAATATTGTTACATGCAAGATGTAACCATAATTATGCGTGGTATCATCATCTATTCAAACCAGGTGGGGCAGTGTTCTTTATCTCTTCCACAACCCATCCTCCCCCTCAAAGGGATATCTTCTGCTAGGCAGCAGCCCTGTGAAAAGGGTCTGGATGGAGAATAAATTGCAAAAAGAAAGCTCATAAATTTAGTAGGACTGGAAGAATCATTTGATCAGCTGAGTGCCTGCTCATATATATTGCAGTCAAATACATTTACAGTCACAGTACCAATAACTCGCCTTTAACTAAAGAATATTTTGTACTTTGCACTGGCAAATCGTTGTAATAAATACAATGGAGACATTTCAGGGGAAAGGCCTGGTCAGTTGAAGCACCAGAGAGATTTGGTAAATTCTAATTGAAATTTGCAGTGTTTCAAAACAACTGAAGGGAGTATTTAACCATTATTTTGCCTTTGATATTTTCTTTTCTTTATTCATCATTTCACCTTTTATATTTGCTTGAAAAGCAGAAAATTGTGTTCCCAGTAATCTAAATGAGCAAATTACTGGACAAACGAATATTTAAATGTAGCATCTGTGTTCTGTAATTAATTATATGTTCTATAATCAATCTGTGTTCTCCTATATTTTATGATGACATCAATTCCCCAGGACAGCATGTGTCTATTCCTCCATATGTTCATAATTAATGTACAGTTTTCTTCATATTTTGTATCAAAGTGTACAGGATTTTTAAAGGAAAATATTACTCTCTCTTGCTTTTCTTCTAATGCTTGTAAACCATCTTCTAATGCTTGTAAACCATATGCTGATTTTTATTTATACTTTTTGAACATTATATCATCTTTTACTGTCTTTCAAAAAAAATATGTATAATACTCTCTGCAGAAACCAGTACTAATTATATTAATAATACTAATAATACTAATAACACTAATAATACTAATACAAATTATTGTTTCCATGTTTGCTAGATATGAATCTATAGGATAAATAGGATTTATACCACTTAATAAAAACTTCAGGAAACATATGGTGAATTGTAACATATAAGCAAGAGTAGATCAATTCCATTATATTATCAATTTCACCAAAGGGTAAAATCATATTTGGAAGAAAAAGATGAAGGAAAAGGCAGAACATAATGCAAATCAGAAAAGAAATTTAATTTCTGAGTTTCCTGACACTAGGCAGTTTATGTTTAAAAATCTATGTTCCATAAACAATCTTTTCCACTGTAATGTCTTATTCTGTTTTATGGTTATGAAAAAGAGAGAAAAGAATGACAGAATGAGCGCAGGAAAATTTGGCCTATATGGCTGTATTTCTTCTTTGACAGCATTACTTTTCTTCATTAATTCTAGCATCTTAAACTTTATTTGAACCCTTGAGGGTGGGCAAGTATGAGAATGGGTTGTTTAATTTAGGGTTTACATCATAAGCTACAAAATATATACATTTTAAATGAACTAAAGATGTAAGCACAATAAATCAAACAAAATCTCCTGAGCTAGTGTGTGAAGTCTAAATCAAAGAGAGTGTTTGAACTAAATGATTTATACTGGAGGTATGGTTGTCCTTGCTTGACTTATTGGTGATTAGTGAGAGGAAGTCATTAATGGCTAGAAAAGGCAAAAGGTTTTTATGGTATGTGGTTGGAATATTTCTTGCCTATTCTGTTTTCATCTCTGCATTTTGAATTACTTTTTATGGACATGTTTTATTTCTAATTATATAATTATACTAAATTGCTAGAAAATACTACATGAGTTGAAGGGAGAGTCTCACTCTACTGCTATGGTTGCATATACATGCTTTTATTCAAAACAAATTTAGGCCCTACTTAGATGATTTTTTACTGCATTAAGGCATCCATTAAAATATTAATTAAATGCACAGTGGGAAGTCTTGTCTTGACTTTAGGCATAAGGAAGCGCAATTCCTTATGGCTAACTTGCAGTCTTTATCTATTATGATAAATTAAACCCATAGTAATAGGTCAGCAAAGAAAAGCTTACAGCATAAGTTACAGGACAAAATTGTGTTGCCCTTTTTCTTCAGCTCAGGAGAAACATAGGTTGCCAAGAAGAGTAGGTTCTTGGCAACTACCAGAGTTGCTAAAAAAACAGTTACACAGGCAAAGGTATCTGTAATCCAGGGTTAAATTCTTACAGTGTGTGACATCAAGAAAACTATCTTGTTCCAGTATATAATTTAATTTAATGCATGTGATGTGTTTGTTGCAGAAACAGAACAATGTTCTGTTCATATTTGATTTGATCCAGTTTGTATGCTCATCAACAAAAATATTATTTACATAATTTACTTCAATTATTCATTATATATCTCCCCTCTTAGGTCATTACTGTATTTTTGACCAGTGTTAATGAGAAAGAAACAGGGGAAGTGAAAATCTTTCCTGCTTTTATAATCAGTTGGCAGGCCTCTAACAGAAGTATTCACTTCATATGGGCCTGATTTAAAATAAATTAATTTTGGAAGACCTTCCTCACAAAATATACAGGGAAAACCCCCAAAACTCTAGGATCAGGATACTCTCTTTTGCTTCCTCCCTCATAATATGGCTAGAAAACTGTGACTTTTCAAGAGCAGCTGGCCCAGCTATGGCAGAGCAAAGGACTGACAGAAGATATTGATTCTAGAGGAGAAAAAAATAGATGATTTAGCAAAAAACCTAATTTCTAACAAAACTCTATATGACAGCTGTTCAGAAGCTATCAATGTAGTCATAATTTTTAAAGAAGAAATATGACAATTACATTAAATGCAGCCATGTTCCAGGAAGGTTTGAGGTAAATATGTGCCCACACAATTTTCTTCATGGACATGGGCCTTAACCAATTTCATTGGTTAAAGAAGTAATTAGGATCTGATATCAGGGAATATTTACTAAGTTAACAAAGCTATTATTAAAGCCCAATTAAAGTATTTTCCTCTATATTCTCTCGCTTTCCATATATCCAGAAAGTTGCATACTATATAGTGAGACTGGCAATTAAACTATATTTATATAGTGACTTAACATTATTATAGTCTGTTCAAAATTACCAGAACAATACCCAGGTTTCCTTTCAGTGAGAATATATGTATACTCGTATGTTCTTTCATACGTATGCATGTTTACCTGCTTATAAGTGTTCAGGCATGACTGTATCCTATTCCGATCATGTTGTACAAAGCTGTTATTACAAGCCATTTACAGTGTTTACAGCTTTTAGATAAAAAGTAACAGCTTTTTAATATATATTATATATATTCATATATATTTAATTCTTGCTTATTCCTAATAAAAATCAGGCATACAAGTCATGATCTTGTGAAGAAAATAAAAACAGAACTATGAATTTCATGTAAAATGTGTAGGGGTTATTTTTTTTTTTATTGATTGCTTCTGATATATAACTTTAATAATTTGTTTTTCAACAAAGAGAGAATAAAAATTATCTTGTGTAAGTATGCTTTCCTCTATTAATAACAACCTAGAGTGAACAGGACAGTAAGAATCATTCAATTCAATTTTCCTCATCTTCCCACACCCTCTTATCTGTTAACCTTAGAAGAACTGTAGTTGTTTTCTTGTTCAGGTATGCATTTAAAGCTTCCTTGTGAATATTTAGTTTCTTCTTTGAGAAATTCCTTCAAATTTCTTTAAAAAAAAATCTTTGAGAAAAATCTTCTTTGAGAGATTTTAAATTCATAGTTAGAATTAATTTCCACTTTAGGACACTTCTTAATTTGACTATTGGGTGTCATTACAATCAACTCTTAAGTCTGCCAGCTAGCTGATATTATGATTTACTGTTGTCTGTTGTAATTTCTTATTCAATGCCATTGATTCTTTTGTTTAATTTAGCTATTATTGTTGTTGTTGTTATTATCATTATCATTAGTATTCTTTTTTTTGCCTTCATTTAGACTTCAAAAGTTCCTCCTCAGGTCAGGCAGAATCCCACTGCTTACTGCTGAATTTTTCTTTACTGATATGCATGTTTACTACCACTGTATGGTTTGTTCTTTCATTACTTAATTTGATTCTGCCATATGACTTGACATGTGCTGTCAATAATCTAAGTCCAAGTCTGAGTTCCAATTGCTGACCACGGGTACCAGTAGACCAGCTGGGTGGATGACTTTGTTGATTTTACCTAACTGGGAGTATGAGATATTTCATATTCTGCTCCCACTAGGTGGGAATCAATAGTTGATTTGGAAGGTGAAGTAAATATTAAGAAATAAAATTTTACTTGACAGCTGTTCAAAAGCTATCAAGGAATCTTATACCACAGGATGACGGATTACTCTCTGAAGCAGAAGCATGACAACTAGATGAAATTCAGCTATGCTACATGGAGTTTCCAAATGAGTTTGTCTTGCAAAAAAAATTTAGATACAGAATGACATTAGGGTCCAAATAGATAAAGGGAGACTGTCTGGCTGTGCAAATGCATGGTGTGATATGTAATCCAAGCTATTTAAAAAGGGAGCTGTTACTACCCCCATAGTTCTTTGATGTTTTTCAGACATTTCATTTTAAGTTTGTTTAAAATGCAAGGCAAACACCTTATCTTTTCATAAGTTATTTTGTGGCAGTTATGTAGTGTGTTACAACCTCAAGAGGATATAATATAAACAGCAAATGTATTTTATCCTATAGATTTTGAGACCATACACAGATAGTAGTTTACAGTATGATATAGATTTCCTTCGAGTTTATTAACTTCCTTTCTCCCTCTCTCACTTTCTCTGTTCCTTCATACTTGAAAGTCATTCAAGTTATTCTGGTGTCCATGGACTTGACAAGCTTTCATTTGTTTCTCTAATAATGAGATGCAGTCTTGAGTGTTGTTCTTCTGAATCAATTTGAACTTTCAGATTTAAAAATTATACATATTCTCCAATGAAATAATGAAAATTCTTAGACACAATACAGTTAACAGTTGGCAAACTCCACATGCCTCAAAATATTCCTTTTTTAAATTTGATTCATGAAGTTAAAGCCACACATTTTGAAGTAAAACCTGAATCAGTATATTTAACATCAGCTGTACTACACTATACACAATTCAGAGATAACATATAGCATACACATTCATACACAGCATTGATGAGAATAATGCTTTGATAAAATAAGATGTATTACACACAAAAACCACAATTTTTGACCTCTTGTACATTAATTAAAATTGTAAATATTTTTATTCATTTGAATAGCTATAAATCCATATTTTATTCTTTTGCTTAATTCTTACATTAAAGCTGTGTATTTCTGATTTTTGCTTATGCCTACACATCTAAAACATATGGACAACTTCTACAGCTTCTTCAGCCTTCTCTTGCTGAAGGAGAGACTGAAGTTTTTCATGAGTCTAGTGGTACATTTCAAAATTGCAGTTGATTTGTAACATAAATATATGAGCAAGCCTTCTCACTTTGGAATCACTTAATTCCTGCAGGACTCCTGAGGGACCATTGAGTCTACGAAGTAAGAATTTGATAGAACTGTACCTCTGTCTTGCATTGAAATGCAAGATGTAACCAAAAGTATGTATTCTATTATTATCTGTTGAAACTGGTTGAAGAAGTGTCTTTTCTCTTCTGTGACCCATTCTTTGTGACTCCAGGAGAGAGAGAGCAGTGTCTTCTGTTAATAGGCCAGCTGATAAAACCAGGTGTGGCAGTGTTCTTTATATCTTCCACAGCCCATCCTCTCTCCAGGTGGTATCTTCTGTTAATGGGCCATTAAGACATGACTGATAAAATTACACCACCCCATTGTGTAATGTAGATGCTCCATCCAGGGAGAGGAGCCAACCATTCCTACCTGGATAAAACCTGAGATTCAGAACACCAGGGCAGCCTGTTTCCACTGGATTCCCAGAGGAAGACCGGACCCATCTCACCACCACTGGACCTTGAGAGGAAAACTACACCCTTCTTCAAGATCATGTCTGTTCCAACAGAACCACATCTGTCACACCAGGAGGACTTGATTGGACTGCTACCAACACCCTGACCAACAGGGTTTCAGGTCATATTCTGACTCTGTCAGTGTTTTGTTTGTTTGCTTGCTTGCTTGCTTTTTTATTGCATTTGTATTTTTAACATTCCTAGTAAAGAACTGTTATTCCTATATCCATATCTTTACCTGAAAAACCCTTAATTTAAAAATTATATTAATTTGGAGGGAGGGGGTTTACATTCTCCATTCCAAGGGAGGTTTTGGCTTTTTCCCTGACAGACACCTTTCTTTTCATAACAACCTTGAGGACAGAGCCAAATAGAAAACAGCAGTAAGGTAAGCATTTTAATTTTTAGCTGGCTGAAATAAAACCTGTCAATTTGTTGCATTCAAAATATTTATGATCACAAAGCCACACCCAAAAATAGGATTTTATAATATGCTCTACAGAATTCAGCTTAAAAAGTGCATTATTATTTCTGGTGAATTTAATTACAAGAATGAGACTGCTGTGTATTGATTTTTAATATCATAAGCCTTGAACAGCTCAGAAAGTATTTTGTGAAGTTGTTGCTTATTTTTAGTATCTATCTCTTGCAGAGATAATTCCATGTTTTACCAATAGAAAAATCTCTTTTGATGCCTTAGATAGATACAGGCATTAAATAGTGTAAGAGAATAATTTACAAAGGTATGCCATTATTTCTCTTATCATTTTTAATGGAGACCAGGAAACAATGAGGATTTTGGAGTAGAAATCCAAAAAAGAATTAAGATGCTGCAGCATGTCCAGAAAAGGACAAAGGAGCAGGTGTAGGGTCTAGAACACAAATCTGATGAGCAGCAGCTGAGGGAGCTGGAGTTATTTATTCTCGTGAAAAGGAAGCTCAGGGGAGATCTTATCTCTCTCTGCAACTATCTGAAAGGAGACTGCAGCTATGTGGAATTCTGTCCTTCCTACCATGTACCTTTCTCAGAAGGCTGAAGAGCACAGGGTTGATTTAAGTTTGTTTAGAATAGATGGAGAAGGGAAAAGAGTCTCAGCTGTAATTTCTGTGTTCAGTTTTAAGAATCAGGATTTTGTCCTATCACTCTCTCAAAAAATACTGCACATGTACAAGTACACAAAGTTATACCTCTTCCTGACTCTGTAGTACACCACAACAACACAAAAACTCTGACTTCAGAAGGCTGAAAAAAGTTACTCCCTTATTCTTGGGAAGGGTCTCCCCTTTTATATTATTCTACACAGACAAATTTGATTGGTGACAAGAGGACAAACCTCTTCAATCACATTGGTCAGACCAGAGGGACGTCAAGAAGAAGTCCCTCCTAGGGAAATATGTAAACAATTTTACCATTACCGAAACGTGGCTCTTGTTTAAAGAAAATCCCTGGGAAAGGAATTTCAGAAAGCCGAACCTCTTAGGCACAAACCAGGGCTACATCATACCTTGCCACAAAGAGTAAATAATGTAAATTTTCAGTGTGAGCATTTCTTTAAAGCAAGAAAAGATCAGAATGCTAATAAAGCTGACACTTTTGCAGGTGGCTTTTAGATCACATATTTTTAATTCAGAATGTAGTTTCTGACTCACTAGTAAACAGAGAAAAGATTAAAAGCAATTTTGAAGGGATTAGAAAATGCTGAAAAAATTTATTTTTTAAATCTTAAATTCAAGCTATTATTGAAATTAACTTATTTTCCCTCTAATATATGGAAGTAATCTACATTTATTTCTTTTCTCGAAAGCTTTCATTAAAATTCTTAGTAATGCTTCATTAGCTCTATAGTATTAAAGAAATTATGCAGGATTTTCTTTGTTTTCTTTGTTTTTAAGCTGAAAGGAAAAGATTTAATGAAAAAGAAGCTGCAGATCATGGCCAAATACCTTTAGTCCAAAAGAACATGCATATATATGCGTGCCTATATATTTAATGTTATCCTAATACAGCTCATTTGTGTTTCCATATCATATTAACTACCAAGCAAGTTTTGATCATTTATGAATGTTGAAGTTAATGCATTTAGTTAATGCTAAGAACTCATTTCCATATCAGAATGTGACTATTCAACTGCATCTTTTTTTTTTATTTTGCATTTGTTTAAGTGTAAGTGAAATTTTTAATGTAGCTTCTGAAAGTTAGTCTGGTCTCCATTATAGAATGGAGAGCAATTGATTAACAACAGGCAAGAAAAAATAAAATAGAAATTAATTATTCAAATGACTATCTGAATTTTGTTCAACTCCACCATTCTGGTGGATTATATAAACTGGTTCTTAACAGCTGAAAATGGGTGTAAAATGGGTTTCACAAACTGCATGAAGATCTACTGGGGGAGGTTTTTTCTCACAACTCAGTAGCTCAAATTTTGTGGCAGAACAGATAACACAGAGACTGGAAAGCACATGGTTCTTAAAACCACAGTAAAGTTTCTTCCCAAGATAAACTGAAGGAAATGATTGGAAATGTTTTCTATCATACTATTGATATTTATTATACCAGTTATATATTAACAAACATAATTAACTTCTGTATCATGTTTTCAAGAGGTAAAACTCAACACCAGATATTATGACTCCCTGAGCTAAAAATGTTCTTTGGTGAAATTTGTTTTATGTCACCTTTCTTTATTACGGAGATGACAACTACCCCAACAAGAATTTAGACAAGGCCACTGGGTTCTGATCTCTGCAAAAACTGAAATGTAGGCACCCTTTTAAAAGCAACCTAAGTGAAAATTCCCCATAGCATGTTTAAAAGAGCCCCACATCCCTGTTTATCCTACAATGACTTACAGTCTTTTATTGTCATACATGTTCTGCATTCATAACTTTAAAGGTAGCATTAGTGGGATGAATTAGATTCACAGGATAGTCTAAAAATGTCTAGTCAATAATAATACAAGTTAACAACAAATAATGCAAACTGCAGGGTAAATAATCACACTCTAATGCCACGTGAAAGCTCTTGCTAGTTTTCTTTCTACAAATTATATTTTTTGTTGACAAAATAAAATGAGAAAATTATACATGTAACACAAGTTACATTTTATTTCTTGATCATAATGGATCAAGAAATAAAATGTCTGGTTCTAATACACTTATTTGTGTTGAACAGTTCCTTAAATTTAATTTTAAAATATATATCAATGTGCATCTTAAAAGCAATTAGGGCGCAGCAGTTCATGACTGATTGGCTGAAGGTAAAGGAAAATAAAATAGAAAGTAATTATTTAAATGAGTATTTGAATTTTGTTAATTCATTAAATGACATTAAACTGCTGTTCTTCTGCTGTCTTAGAGAAGTAGAAATCTAGGGAAACTGGAAAATTAAGATAAACATAAGAGGAAAAAAAGAGGTAAGAAGGGAAGAGAAAAAGAGAATGAGAAGAAAAGAAAAAAAGGTAAGAAGGAAAAAACTCAGTTTTAAGTACTGTCATTAATTTATTACCTGTACAAATGAAAAAAAAATAATTACTAATGTATTTGTAAAACATATAAGCTAACAGTCTGAGTAGGGGATTAAGATCAAAAAGTCATGAGTTTCTGAAATATGTATGGACCCTATGTAGACACCACATTTACATATCCAGATATAGCTGACCTCTTTGGTGAAAATAATTTCCTTTGCAGAAAGCCTGAATGTGAATAGGCTATGCAGGCATTCAGGTGTATAAATTTCTCTAATTCTCTATGTACTTACAACTTCAGTTTATAACTGAAATAAATGGTGTGTTACAGCTGCTGTCTACCTAAACTCCTTCCATGTTGGTCTTTCCTTCTTGTCTGTGTAAGATTATCAGCATTATCTTCCTTGTAGCTGACTGAAGTACTTGAACATCTCAAAACTACACCACTTTTCTCATGTAGCACATAGGCAAACCCCAGCATATATAGGAGGGTTTTTAAAAAAAATTTTTCTCCACTTGTAAAGCAGGTCTGACAGCAGTCTAAAAGTTAACACACATTGGTAATACAAGCAGATAAAACAGGATCCAAAGGATCTAAAAATAAAATAAATCAACTTTCCTCTTTTCCTGTCCTTAGAGTATAAGGATTTAAGCTTTTATTACTATTTTCTCAGTTCAGCTACTCTATCTTTAAAATATCACTAGCCCTACAACTGCCTTTCTATTCCTTCACTGTTTATCATACATTATCCTCCTCTTACCTTCTATTGTTTGCCTTCAAAACCATGAAAGTTCTGCTGTCAGGGCTCTAAGTTCAGCAATTGTCTTTGTTACTTCATTCTTCACTTCCCAGGAGTCTGTGCTGGGCTCAAGGTCATCTTGATGACACATATCAATGTAATCTGGGGTCAAACTGTGGTGGATACAGCTGTGTGAGAACACTGTGGTAAAACATGCCTAGAGTATCCTTACCTCCCTTGGGAGGTGTAGTTAAATTCAGTCACCATTATTCTTTCTCTGAGCTGTGGTCTCTGTGTCCCTATGCCTGTGCATGTACCTTGCTGATCTCCTAATTTTGGCTTGTTGATGTGACTCACAGCATGATCTTAGACCTGCCTTGCCAATGTGAACTTGCCTGACTATTACTGGTCTATGTCTGATACAGTTTCCTGTCTCCAGACAAGTCATCTTTGCTCAAATGTTGTGGGACTGCATCTTTTGGTGGTGAGATCACTGCTCCTTGCTGACTCATTGAGACCCTTGGCTCCCTTTGAGAAGTCTGGCCTTCCTTTGAGAAATCTCTCTTGGCTGCTGACACTACCCTGACACTATCATGCCTATATTTCTGCTGTATGATGTCTTATTTCTCTACTCTGCTGTTACAAATTTCAACATCACCTTGCTTCTTCACTCCTGCTACCATTTCATTGTTATTTTGTTGCAATATTTTTCTCTTTGTCTAATACTGTCCCCCAAGGCTAATGCAGCTCTGTTTTTCATTGCCCATTTTAATTTTTTTCTATGACAAGAAGGACATACACGTTTCACTTCTTTTAGCTGTAGAGCAGTACTTACACAATTGATTCCAGAACTGAAAATTTGTTTAAAGACAGAAAACAAAATGTGTTGGTGCATGATTCTATTAATTTTATCTTCTCAATGTGAAGTTTTAGCAAGCTACCTGAAACTGAGTGCAGCAAAACTCTTGACAATATTAACAGAATGATATATGATATCTTCTAAGACACAAGCTATGGTAATCAGGATTTACACTACTGGGAATAGATGTGCAAAGTAATAGCTAGCAGAAAATGCTTACAGAAAGCTTGGGCTCATAGCTTTGTGGAATATTACTTTGCTATGTAATTAATTTCCAAAAATGCTACTAGTGTGAAGAAAAAGTTGAGAACTAGAAATCAGCTGCAATGGATAGTTGCACAGATGTTTTCTTCTTTTGCTCTTTTTAAACAATATTTGTTAAAAATTTTTGAAAAATCAAGCATTTTTACAGGAAGTAGGAGAATGAAAATAAGAGCTCTGTAAAGGAGAAAACAGATATTTCTATAGCTTGTAGGAATTTTTTGAGTAGTGTATAACTAGATGCTAGCAAGTATCCTAAGAAGCTACTTACATATTTACTCAGTGCTCATAAATCCTCAGTGTTTTCTGCATACATCCAAAAAAAAAAAAAAAAAAAAGAAAAAAAAAAGCATTGCAGTCATGAAGGCAGACATCCCAAAGCCTTAATTAAATGCCCAAAATGTATGGAAGAAATTGGCTGCCTAAGAACTGTTTACAGTGCCAGTGCTGGGAGCCAGTGCAGGTAAAGATGTACATCTTGCCTCTTTATTATTCATTTGGTCAATCATAATTTTTGGAGACATTGTGATTCAAACTGAAGAAAACTCTCTTAGTGGGCGCTCAAGGTCTGTTTTGTATAGCTATGTTAAGTTATCTTTACACCTTTTTTTTTTTTTTTTTTTTTTTTTTTTTTACAAAGATAAATTTTAAGCAATTAACTAGTAAATAGAAGACATCTGTGATTTAAAAGATCTGCTGATAATTCTACCTTACGGTGGAACTAAAAAAAAAACCACCACAGTTCAGTCTCATTTTCCTGAAAGTTTTTTCATCTTTGAGTTATGTATTATAGAAAGGATATAGATCTTGACTGAGTGTTTTAATTTGTATAAAAAAAGATGAAAACTAATTTGGCCAGAGAAGGAGAACAAGGCTGAACATGAGAGTGCCTAGTAGCTACAGTAATCCTCTAAAATATGGGGACAAGATTGTCCAATATTTGTTCCACAGCTTGATTATAAATTTTGTCTGAATAAGGCTTTGTGAAAAATACATGTCCAGTTTTTGGCATAGGGAGAGAATCCATTATGCAATCCATTCCTCCCTAAAGCCACCCGGATAGAGAGTGACAGAGTCAATCCATCCTGCTGCATTGTTGAGTCTATAAAATGTACAGATCCACAGATTTTACAGGCTGAAAAAGTCAGGAAACATTTTTGAGGATTCGACAGCAAAACTTCCTGATCAGTGGCAGGCATTCATATCTGTAAAGCAACATACCATTTTCTCAGCTGTGTCAATAGGATACAAAGTCAGATTGAACATCAACTCAAGGAACTGGTCATATTTCTATATATAAATATACGTGCAGAAACAAGTGACTAATCCTTTTAGGAGGTAGGCAAATGAGACTTTGTGAGATTATTTTACTGTTGCAGCCCCATCTATCATTATATCATGGCTTGAAGTGATGCAGGTACAAACACAGGTAAAATTTCAAATTCCTGGGGAATTTTAATGATAAAAGATAAGAGGATTGCAGAAATTTGGTCATTTCACATTTCAGACAGGGCAATTCTGAAGACCTGCATCTTGATTTTAAAATCCGTGTTTTAATACAGCTCATTGGAAAATCAATTTAACTCAAACCCGCCCCCCCCCCCCCCCCCCCCCCCCCCCTGAACAACCCAGAGAATTGCTATACCAAGCTTAGCTTGTTTCAGGGCTTTTTTCAATGTGAAGTACTACTTCCAAAGTTAGAGAAATGGCAAAATTTGTCCTGGTTTCAAATGGGATAGAGTAAATTCCTTTATTTTGTAATTTACTGAAGTTTCACTAAAGGGGACCAGGGACAGAAGAACCAAGAACAATGGAGGGTATAGGTTTAAGTACAGGGGAAGTGGGGGAGGAGCAGAGCATCCAGAGAAGCCAGTGGTCTGAGGGCATAGGGGTGGTACATAGGTGGGGCAAAGGGTAACAACCAATAATGAATACTACGGTGGATAGGTGTACATACAGAAGCCAATGAGGACCAAAGGAAGAGAGAACATCTGGGGAACATACATGGAAAACAGGGGTGGAAGCAGGGTGACATAAGCTTAAATCAGCTTAATGAAACAATAAAGTAACAGAACCTAGAAGATATTGACATGTTACTGCAAGATCCATAAGAGAGAAGCCCTTCTCACCATAACAAATCCTCTACTGGCAAGTTCTTTCAGCGCAACATACCACAGAATGACATGCCTAATATATAAACTGGGAGGAGTTACCTGGAAGCACAGCCAGTCTGGGTTTGGGAAGTGGGATCTGGCATGGGTCCATGGCTGGTGAGCAATTTCATTGTGTATGACTTGTTTTTTTCCCTTTTTATTACCATTTACCATTATTACTATATTTTACTTTGTTTTCAATTTTTAAACTGTTCCTATCTCTTATACATGTTTGTCATTGATTCACCTCCCCATTCCCTGGGGGTGGAGGGAAAGAGAGGGGAAGTTGAGCAAGCAGCTGCATGGCACTTAATTTTCAGATGGGCTTAAACTATGGCAGGATTATATTTAGACTCCTTTGCTAGATTCCATAACAATGAATCTCATTAACAGGTCATGGAGTTTGTTAATTTCTATAGGTTCCAAAAACAGATTCAACAAACTTCCCATTTTTTATTCTCTTCTTTTCCTCATTCATTCTATAATTTTTTTCCAGAAAGTTTTCCAACATGTCAGGAAAAGATACTCAGAGGCAATCATCTTTCCATTTTTTAATGGAATGTATTGCCATTGAAGTTATAAGTTGGATGAAATAATTATGATTGATGGTAGCTGGTCATAATTTTCAAAATATAGTTAGATATATAAGAAATAAAAGGCGCAGGCAGCATTTTGCTCTTCATTCAAAATAGAAGAAAAAGTATGCAAAAATTAATCTTCAGCAGATTCAGTGTATTACTGTTCTGATTATACTACTTGTATTGTGATCTGATAGATTCTGATTATGCTATGAACTTTTCTGAAACTGTGAACTCTGTTCAGTTTAGTGTTGTAAATAAAAATATTTTCTTTCAAGTGTGAAATTGCTTCAATTCTGATTTAATGATTTCCCATAGAAAACAAAAATGGTAACTGTGATCTGTTGAAGCATTGATGACATTACATGTTAACTGTCAGCTTTTATATCCAGCTCAAATAATTCTTTGCATGTATTAAACCGATCTGAAAGATCAATGTGACCGACAAAAGTGTGGTTTTCTATTTCATAACTGGGTGATATTAGCAAATATGAAAAATATGACAATATGTTAGGGCAATTTCCATTACTAATACATTGAATACCATGGCAGAATGCTTCAGAACATTTATTTTCTATTCACTTATCTGATGGTTGTTGACAGTGATTATTTTTGATGTTTTCCTATTTGTTTTGTGTTGAATTTGCTCAACAGAAAAAAGCAATTAGCAGAGGATATGTAATTAAATATTATCAACTCCCAGTCAACCCTGAAATTCTGCAGGATCTACTGCTTCACTGGACTCCTACAGATCTATGAGGCCTGACAGGATTCATCCAAGAATCCTCAAAGAGCTGGCTGATGTAGTTGCAAAACCTCTCTTGATGATTTTTGAGCAGTCTTGGGAACCTGGAGAGGTCCCACATGACTCGAAGCTGTTGAACATTGCCTTGCTTTTAAAGAAGGGCAAGAAGCAGGACCCCAGAAAGAAACTACAGGTCCGTCAATCTCACTTCAGTGCCTGGTAAACTTATGGAGAAGCTTGTTCTGGGAGTTATTGAAAAACACCAGAAAGACAATGCAGCTGTTGGTCACAGCCAGCACAGCTTCATGAGAGGAAAGTCCTACTTGTCAAACCTGGTTTCCTTTTATGACAAGGGAAGTCACCTCATGGATTAAGGGAAGCCACTTGATGTGATCTTTTTGGATTTCTGCAAAACTTCCAGTATTGTCTCTCAGTATCCTTCCAGACAAAACGTCCCACACTCAGCTGAATAAACATATCATGTGATGGGTGAACAACTGGCTCACAGGTCAGGTGCAAAAGGTTTCATTGACTGACTGGGGTGGCATCAGACTGGTGACCTCTCAATAGTAAGGTCCCACAGAGCTCCATCCTTAGCCCAGTTCTCTCCCACATCATCATAAATGACTTGGACGCAGGACTGGAAGGGATACTGAGCAAATTCATAGATGATACAAAACTGGGAGAAGCTGTTGATTCCTGTAAAGCCCAGAGGTCCTGCAGAGAGACCACAAAAATTTAAGGGATTGGGCACTCATCAACTATGTCAAGTTCTACAAGGGAAAGTGATGGTTTGTGCAGCTGGTATGAGGCAACCTTGAATGTATGGACAGACTGGGGAATGAGATACTGGAAAGCAGTGCCACAGAAAGTGACCTGTGGGTCTTGCAAGTTGAACATGAGTGACCATGTGCCTAGTTACTAAAGACCATCAAAATGTCCTTACTGGTTCAAAACTCTATTCAGCTTAATAGGTTATATCAGTTAATAGCTATGTCTCAACATATACTTCAGTAAATAACTAAAATATGGGAAAGAACATAGGAGTGGAATACAAACAGACCACACCTTCCTCTGGTTTTGTAGACGCAGAGATTGCATCTAGACCAAATCAACAAATACTTTCTATCCAGACTTTTGTAAGAACTTTGACTCCTGTTCACACAGTGTCCTTCTGGAGAAACAGGCTGCTTAAGCCTTGGACGGACTTCTTCCTTTCTGGGTAAAATCTAGCTGGTTTGTCAGACCACAGAGTGTTGGTGAATGGAGTTAAAACCAGCTGGCATCCAGTCAGCATTACCCAGGAGTACTGGGGTCAGTCCTGTTTAATATATTTTCAATGATCTGGAAGAGGTCATCACATGTCAATTTGCAGGTGATCACAAATCAGGCATGAGTGTTGATACTCTGAAGGGTAGGAAAGGTCTACAGAGGGATCTGGAGAGGCTGGATTGATAGGCTGAGGACAACAAAATGATCTTGAACAAGACCAAGTATTGGATCCTGCAGCTGGATTACAACCCCATGTAGAGCTACAAACTGGGGGAAAACTGGCTGGAAATCCTCCCAGCAGAAAAGGACCTGGCTGTTCTGGTCAAGCAGCTGAACATGAGCCAGCATGTGCCCAGGTGGCCAAGAAGTCCAATGGCATCCTGGCCTGTATCAGAAACTGGTTGGCAGAAAACTTAGTACTTGATTTTAAATTTGCTTCCCACTCATTTCACTGGATGACCCGTAGATTTTATAAGCTACTGTAATATTTCCCCTCATATCTTTACCACTCTGGGTTGACTCACTCTACATCTGCACCATTTCTGACATTCTTAGATCCTAAATACGTCTTTCCTTTTTGCAGGGTGAAAACTTGTCTACACAAAATATTGAATGATTGAGTACATTAAGGGTTGATGCACCATTTTGATGATGTCTTCTGCTGACTAGATCAAGAAAGTATTTTGGTCTCAATACCCCTCATACAACAGCTGTGTTTTAAGGCAATCAACAGGGCAATCTGATACAACAGGTATGCTGGTGCAGGACAAATAATTGAACTGACATTTACCAATTTAATTCATGTATGCTATAAATTAGCTAGATAAAGTCCACAGTTGTTTTCTTACAGTTATGTGTGAGTATATTAGAGACCTGGAACTCTTTTGCCAGTAAGTATTATGAGTAACAGCAGACTCAGTGACAAATGACAGTGCAGCTATTGAACTTCTAGGAGAAAATGAACTTCTCTTGAACTTGTTGTCTTCATTTTTGTGGTGGAAATGTCCTTATAATGAATATTTTTGTATACTTTGCACTTTTATTCTTTATTTTTAGTCCTAATACAGAGTATATATTTCACATAATGTTCTGCATACAGTAAATATTTGTATAATATTATGCATATGTATATGCATATGTATATTATATGCTGTCATATTAACATGATGTTACATGTGTATATACTGATTTATATATATGCATATCTATAAATTTATTCTTATACACTTTTAATAATAAAACAATTCAGTTTTGTCAATTTTTCAGAGCTACAGTGGCTTTGTTTAATCAAGGGGTCTGTACTAAGCACCAGTTACTATGGAAACCTGAAAAGATTGGAACTCAAATGAAAGTGTTGCCTAACAGTATGATGTTGAAGACTGATATTCACTGTGACAAACCTGATGCGTAGTGATCAAGAAAACCATCTAAATTAAAGAAAAAGCAATCAGGAAAAAATAATCTATTCCTCCTTTCTCTCCACCCCCAGCTCCTTCTCCAAAAATCAGAATGACTAAAGGAATAAATGAAAACCAGTCTGATCGGGAAGAATAGTATTGTACTCCCAGTAAGGAAAAGTGAATTGCTTCATATTGCTGAACGTATTTGGCAATAGTAGCTGTGAGAAACAAAATATTTAGTGTGCAATGTGTGGATAGAGTTCTTGGAGGAGAGTTGCTGTGACAGTGTAGTATGAAGGGAGAAAAAATTAGATGTGTCTATATGTTCACTAGCCGATACTGAAATTGTTTTTCTTTTAGTGCCAGATGTTCACTAATGGCACTTGACTCTATGGCACTGTTTCAGTTACCATTGAGTTGCAGCTGCTTGATGTCTTCAGTGATTAGCTAAATCTGAGGTTTAAAGGGGGCTATCTGCCTGAAACACCATCCAGATAGAAAGAAATAGTGATGGCATGTTGCAGTGAATGCACAAGGCAATTTGATGAAGTGACACAGGCTCAGTTGACTGAAAGAGCAGAATGATTTATTACCTGTGTATGTGTGTCATGTAGGGGTCTTTCACTCCTTTCACTGCTTTATGTATCTGAACACTGTGTTGCAGCATGTGAAAAGGTGTACTTTTGAAACAAAACAAAGTAAAACAAAACATAAGCAACCTGGTATTTTGTTCCTTTATTTGGTGTGATTCTGAAGTTCTGAGCTTTCTAAATGTATTTTTTTTTATAGAATCATAGGATCAAATAAGTAAGGTTGGAAAAGGACTCTGAGATCAAGTCCAACCTTTGATGAAACACCATCATGTAAATTAAGCATGATAGCAGTAAGTATCATATCTAGTCATTTCTCAAATACTTCAGGCTGGACAGCCTGTTCTAAAGCTTTACCATATTTTCAGTGAAGAAATTCTTCTTGCTACTTGACCTGAACCTCCTTTGGCATAGCTTGAGACCATGTCCTCTTGTCCTGTTGCTGGTTGCCTGCCTCCTTTCATGTAAATGCAGGAGCAGTAAGGTCTCCCCTGAGCTTCTTTTTCCCCAGACTAAACAATCTCAGTTGCCTCAGCTCTTGCTCATAAGATTTGTACTCCAGCTCACTCACCATCTCCATTGCCCTTCTCTGGCATCACTTCAGTATCTCAATGTCTTTTTTACAGTGAAGGACCCAGAACTGAATACAAACACTTTAGGTATGACTTCACCAGTGCTGAGTGCAGAGGGATGATCCTTTCCCTAGTTCTGCTGGCCACACAGGTTTGGTTTTTGTTTGTTTGTTTGTTTTGGTTTGTGGGTTTTTGTTTGTTTGTTTGTTTTTTCTAATTGCTTCTTTAGAAAGAAATAATTTTGCCTACTTTATTCTGTGTAGAACAAACTTTTGTTGAAAAGAAAAAAAGGGCAAACAACTTTAATTTTTCTGCCACGAAATGAAAGTCTTGTGGTGTCTGCTTTTCTAAGCCATAAATATCAGAAACACCCTAGCATGTATAAAAAGTTGGAAGAAATTAAACACAAACACTTTGAGAGAGATTCCAGGCCAGAAATACAATTTAATAGAAAAATGGCAATAAATGAAATTACACAGGAAAACTGGCTTAGATCCGCAGAGTCAGAGTACAATCTGGCTGCTGTTGGTCATGGTGGTGGTTATAGTCAAATTAAGGGGTTGCTGCAGTCCTGTTGAAGTGATGGTTGCAGCTGTGTCTGAAATAGTGGTCCTGTGGTCCTCCTCTGGGTCTGTCTAGCAGTGGTGGTGTCTCAAGTCCACAAACGTCAGGATTATACATGGTAAAGTTCAGGTGGTACCTCCCCCAGGGCAGGAAGTTTCACGATGGAATGATATCCTGTGACCCATAGGATATTTTTGGAGTCCTTGATGGTCATTGGAGCTGCCTATTCATTTGGTTCATGATGGTCCATTAGCAGAGTTGACCCCTCAAGGTGAAGGTAGAGAAACACTACCCCATCTCCTGGGATTTAGCTCTTCTCATTTAACACCCAGCTTGTGGCCTGAGGGGCTGTGTGTGCATTGGGCAGCTACTGGAATTAACAGTTTTTCATTACTGAGAGGAGAGTAGAATAGCAGTCACATAGTGCTAAACTTCTGTAACCACGGCAACTTTATAAAGAGATTTAACCCTTAGGAGACCAGGTACAAGATGCTATTTCAGAATTGTTCTATTTATAACTTGATTAAGATCTTCAGCATTCTTTGGCACTTGAATTCTTTATTTTCTGTTGATACTCTTGCTCCTTTTCAATGACATGTTTTTTTTTTGCTCTGGACTGATGGATTTCTGCCAGAGATGTTGTTTTTACTCATTATTTAGGATCAAAACATTAACTGATAATTGCTTTATTCTGATACCTAACCAGAAATTACCTCTCTCTCTCTGTCTCCTCTTTTTTATTATGGAAAATCTTTCCAGTTGAGAAGGCAAAAGCTTTTCCAAAGGTAAAAACCTAATCAGAAAAGCAAACAAGAAAAGAAATTTGTATTGCTTATGATATTGATAATAACTAATTTTTTTAAAGATAACTCCAGAAAGGCACTATTGGTTTTGTGGACAATAGAGTGAGGAATATTAGAAAAAAGAAATCTATCATATCTTAATATGGCATTTTAAATTTTTTAAGATGACTCTTTAAAGACAGTCTTCTTTGACAGATGAGGGATATAGTTTAGGAAAATTTCACTTCTTAGCTGTGTATGAAATTTATTTTACATTCAAATTAATCTGCATGGGTGTTCTATCTATTATCCATACAGCTTTCTTATAACTTTGACATAAAAAAACTGTCCTACTTTGTAATTTATCATTGTTGGGACAAAATCTGCAGCTTTATTTTCCTTCTGTTTTAAACTTGAAAGCTGAAAATTACAATAGGTAATTTTGCCCTATTTTGTACTTCCTTTATCTTTTAAATGACCATTTTCATTTCACCAAACAAGCTAGTTTTAAAGATTGTAATATAACAAAAAGTGACATCAGAAACTGATTTAGATAACACTGTAGACCTCATACAGTGTATTTAATATGTTTATTATTCTCCCTTGCTATGATAAAACTAGCATGTATTTTATTGTTTCTTGTAATCTACCTTCAATGATTCACCGTCCATTGACTATTAAACTTTTTATCTTCTTGTCTATTATAAGTAGCAAGCAGGAGGGAAAACACGTGAGATTGAAAAAGAAAAAAATATTTATTCTCCTTATAAAACTGATCTGTCATCATCTCATGCCTGGTTTGTGACAACATAAGCCAAATTATTGAAAAAACAATAGCAAGCTATGTTCCCATTGCTTTCAATTTATTAATCCAGCTAAAGATGGCAATCTTTTCTGCTTCTACATGTTCTGACCCACTGTCTTGTCATAAAGTATACATGTATCACAGCAAGAAAAACCACTGCACCAAACCAAAAAATCTCAATAAATTTGGTAAAGAAATATTCAAAACTTTTAAGTAGGAAAAACAGTGTAAAAAGGGAGACAGGTCTAGTTCCCTGCATCATGTCCAGCCAGAAGGAGAAGAGGATGATACCAGCATACACATGACAAGGAATGAAGGCCAAGCTGAAATGGGGCTCCAGAGCCCATGGGCAAGGGGAAGATGGAAGCCCCAGAGAGGTTGGTAAGAGACACCACAGTTTATGAGTGCCCACAAGAGTGACTGGTGGAGGCACAGAGAGACCCTCCTGGCTGTGGCTGTGCCCATGTACACAGAGACACCAGGATTGGTAAGGCCACCAGTGAAGGCATGGCTCTGGGAACTTAAGACATGCTGTGGAGGAAGAGATAATTAAATTTTACTTCAAGAAGAGTTCAGGAGAAAAAGCCCATCATATAAAGATGAAACTGTTTTAGAATGGACAGAGGTTCCATAAGCCAGGCAATTCTCCTTTCACTTTAAGTTGATGGGTTTGGTTCTAATGCATGCATCCAAAAAGAACATTTTACTTTTTACATAGTTGGGGAAAATAACAAAGGAGTAACAACTAAATATGAAGAGATTGATATATTCCACATGTTAATACAAAGTATTGTCAATATTATTTTGTGTATTATAATTATTTTTATTTTGAAGATAGGAAGGCAACAATGCCTAAAAGTTAAGGCAAACTTTTCAAGCTTACAGGATTGTTATTCACTGGGCATTTGAAAATCACATGATCACTGAAAGAGCTAGGAGTGATGCCTGAGTTTCCTCAATTCCAGTGAAGTCCTCCAGTTCATAATTTGCTTGGTTATTTTTGTGTATGTGTGTGTTTGTTTTGGTTTGGTTTAGTTTTGTTTGGTTGGTTTTTTGGTTTTGTTTTGCTGCTTTTTGCAATATGTAAATAATTATGTAAACTAATTTTACATTTCTGTTAATTCATTCATTTTTTTTCTTCTCTCACAGAGCAATAAAAACTTTCAAAATAATCAAGTATTTATATATGTATATATCTTTATATATATATATAAATGAGCTTGAATACATACATTTAGATTGTTCCTATATTACCAGAAAAGCAGGTTGAAATAAGCTTTTATTGCAAGCAATATTTAAGTACTATAGAGATGAGTCTTGCTTCACACTTAGAAGATACATTTCCTGAATTTAATTTGACTAGCAGTATGAGCAAAAAACATATGAGCATTTTGATTTAGATATTGTTATGCTCAGTATGAAAACTGGTAATTCATGCAGAACTGCAAAAATAGTAGGGAAGACGAGCTAATTTAAATAGGTTTTTAAATTTAACAACCATACACAATTGTGATGCTGAAAATAATGCTACAAGTGAGCATAGAATAAGCAGCATTGGCACCTAAATACTGAAATATTTGAGATCTCAGAGATCATGTTCAAATGACAAGGAAGGAATATAATAAGATTAAATATAGTTGGGTTTTTTAAATCTTTCTCTCTCAAGAATGGAAAAGAATAGTGAAGAAGAAAGCCATCCAAAAATAGCTCAAAGGAAATATGACATGAGTATTTTCTTGCTGAATGAAACACGACAGGATAATGGAGATAGAATACCATCACCCTAGATTCACTGTCAACTACATCTCAGTGTAACAAAAATTTCACTTTGCTGTAACTAATGGGGATAGGTTTGCCTGGTCTCAGAGAACTTTGCAAACAGCACCGTTAAAACAATTATGTCTTATGCTTTAAATATTGAAAATACAGATGGGGACAAAATAAACTGAATTTTGACTTCTTTGTTATTCATGAGGGACTAGATTTTCAAAAGAAATCAGTATTTATTGTGAAGGGTTTTTTTTTTTTTTTCCCTTTTTTTTTTTTTTTTCAGAACAGTTGGACATATTAATTTCCAACTGCCTTTAAACTTCAAAGATAATTGAAAGGTAATTTTTCAATTTTTCAATTTAATGTTGAATTTTCAAATGTCTGGATTGCTTGTTGATACCACAGTGAACCAGTTCATATATGGGTAGGCAAACCTGTCTGAAAAGTGTACCAGTAAAGAAGAGGACCTCACCAGAACTGACTTATGATGATGATACCTGTAGTGGTTTGAAAGCAAAACAAGTTAGAGGCTCCAAGTCAGAAATACAATTTAATAGGAAGAAAGGATAAAAAAAAAAAGTAAAATAAGATAAAAGCAATAATACAAAAGACCACTGACAGAGTCAGAATACAACCTGATCAGGGTGATGGAAGAAGTCCAGATGAGGTGGTCTTCCTGAAGCAGTGATTCCGTAGAAAGGTCTGGTAGCTCTGCTCCTCTGGGAACCCAGTGGGTAAGGGCTGCCCATACTGTCTCAAATCTCAGCTTATATCCAGGTGAGAATGCTTGGCTCCTCCCCCTGGGTGGAGCATCTCACTGTGGGATGATGAGACGTACAGGGGCTCCTTGATGGCCCATTAAAGAGAGATAGCTCCCAGAGGGAGTTATCTATGAGTCATGGGCAAGGCATTGATGGGCCATTAACAGAAGGCACCCTAGAAGGAGGGGGGCCTGAGAAAACACTGCTCCAACAATTGGATTCATCAGTTCATGATGACGGTGATGGAATACTTTGTGCGTGTCCTGCACTACAACCCAGAACAATACCATAAACAGAGTCCTGCATGCCAGATTCCATGAGTCTTGGGGCATTGATTCCTAAGTCTGTATACTGGGGAATGACAGCCTTGTAAAAATACTGCTGTTGTTTCATAGATCTGTCAAAGAAGACCAGCTCTTGCATTTGAGATTAGTCCCTGCCTCAGGGAACAGACCTATAAAAACTGCCGTGGGACACTATGGTCCATGGTGTCATTTATATCTCAGAACTGTGAGAGAATTTTTTTTTTCATTTTCCTTCCATGTATCAACAGTTACAATGGTATCATATGCAATTGCACAGGTACATCAGACCTATATTTAACAAAACAAAACATTTTCACACAGTATGTATGATAGTAGCAAGCCCACACAGACATAGAGTCAAAAAAGGTTTTGTTGGTGTGTTAATTCTCATCATGATTGTACTGAATAGCCAGGTTTGGTAAAAAGCAACAAGTTCCTGAAGAATTCTGCTGACTTGCTGTAGAACTTAATGTTCCAGCAATGCACAGATGAGGAGGTAGAGGGTTAGGAAGGCAATACTGATGGAGACATTAGGAGAAATGTCAAAGTGCAAAAGGAGAGTCACAAGTAATACTGAGATGCAGGTACATGAAAAAGCCAATACTTTGACTTCTAGTTCAGAGATGCTGGTTACTTCAGGACTGAAAAGAAGAAAAATTACCTTCAAAATTATCTTGACATTATATTCAACATTAATAATCTACCTAGCTTATGCTTTCCTCCTGATGGTGGTAAAAACAGTTCATGCACACTATGTCTTTGTTAAAATAAAATATTCAAGGCCCTCTATCTTGTCTTGAGATGACCTGGCATGGCATGGCTTGTGTGCAGACAGCTGAACACTCCCATTGTGCAGAACAGGGAATCTGCATCCACATACACAATTGTAGCTGGTCTCTGCCACATATTTTGTCTTGTGCAGTGCTTGGAAAATTAGCTGGACCAATTAAAAAAAAAAAAAACAACAAAAAAAACCCAAAAAAAACAAAACCAAGTGCTAACAATTTCACAGTATAAATGATCATAGGTCACCACTCAGATGCATGTCCTGTCCTGTTTCATCAGTGCAGCCATAGCAATGAAAACAGAATACAGTTTAAATTAATTTTCAGTAGGGATTTGATCTGACAGAATCAAAAACATTTAGACATTATAAATTATATAAATGAATGCAAAATTCAAACAAACATGTTTTAATGAACTGGTGAGCCAATTTCTTTAAGAGGAATATTGTATTCATTTCTGCTAATTATTAAAAACAATGCAATTTTCAGTTATCTTCAGTGCCTGCAAGGAAATGTAGTTTTAATTTATAGTGATGTGTTGCTGTCTATTTTGTAAATAAAAGGTACAAAGTATTGTGATGTTCAGGCAAATTCCAGACTTTCTCTCTGACCAAAGAGAGCTAAGGCTCACTTTTTCAGTAATAACTGAGTTTTCCAACAATTTTTGAGCTAGTTTTCTTCCTGTACCTGGCATTGGTGAGGCAAACTCTTGAGTACTGTGTTCAGTTTTGGACCCCTCACACAAAATAGAATATTGAGGTGCTGGAGCATGTCCAGACAATGGCAACAAAGCTCATAAAGGGTCTAGAAAGCATTTCTTGCAAAGAATGGCTGAGCGAGCTGAGGTTGTTTAGCCTGGAGAAAAGGATGTTCCATAGAGACCTCATTGCTATCTACAGTCACCTGAAAGAACGCCGTAGTGAGGAGGTAGGGGTTGGTCTCTTCTAAAGTGCCTGCAGTGAAAGGACCAGAGGAAATGTCCTTAAGCTGAGCTAGGGGAGATTCAGATATAAAAAAATTCACTTTTAGGGTGTTCAGGCATTGGAATAGGTTGTCCAAGGTGGTGGTGGATTCACCATGCCTGGGGATATGTAAAGAATATCTAGATCTGGCACTGGGGGTTAGTTTAGTGGTTTGGGGGTTACAGTGGAGGTCTTGATGGTTGGATGACAATCTTAGAGGTCTCTTCCAACCTTGATGATTCTATTATTTCAGTACAATATTCCATGATTCCAGCCCAACTTAGCAAAGCAGTTTTTCAGGCATTATAAATGTCTAGGGCAAGATTTCACTTGTTTATTTTCTCTTTCAGGCCCTTGATGTGACTGTTAATACTCAAACAAGGCTCATCCATCAACAGACATAGTCCTGAATTAGCACCACACAGTCTGCAACCACTCAGTGCAGTGGAAATCCTCTGATATTTTGCTTCATTCTAAAAGGTGTCATCTGTAGCAAATCTGACCAATTCCATGTATTCCCAGTGAGGGCAATTAAGCAATTCACCATCCAGGTTTGACTTCTTTGGAACTGGATTTAGTGGCACAATACTAAGCTCCCAAATTTTCTTGAAAGAGTTTTGTGCCATATGGAACATAAATTTGTTATATTTGGCTGTTTGCTGCTTAGCAGCTGCAGCTGTTTGCTATGGTGTTCATTACTGTCAGTTCTGATTTCTCTTTTCATGTTTGTTACATTGTCTATGACTGCCTACCAAATTTGGCCTAGAAGAGAACATATTAGTATTCCAGTAGTCCAAGCTACTCAGGTGATGAATACTAAAACACTGATTCTGTAGATCTGAGAAGCCTTTTCCAGTGTGACCCTCCAGACTACAAGATTGAAAGCATAGCATGATTTAGAACAGTACACTTTTGTATACAAGTATTGTACAAATGATGAAGAGCACGGATTGTAACCATGCCTTAGGTGATGCAGTATCTTCTCTCACATTGCTACTGCTTGCTGTAAATAACAGTAATAGACTATTTGCTGTTTCCATCTAAAATTGCACTGCTTCGTTTTTGTAAAAGAGAGAAAATCCAATAACTCCAGGTCACAAAATCTGTCTTGGATCTGAAACACTAAAGCAGCTTCAATAAGCACCATATTATAATAATATACAGGCAGGATACAGGCTTTTTATATGATAGTAGTGTGCTAAAGGAAAAGCATTCACAACAGTGTGTCCTTGGGGGAGTCATTATCAGGTATCACAAAATAACAGTAACAATACCAAAATGACAGTTTCTGCTCTTTAAAGCTTCTTGAAAAATGAAGTAAATGTTTAAAGTGAAAGATTCCTTTGCAGGCATGAAAGGTAAGAGCATAACTTGACAAGTAATTTTTCTTCAAAGGTTGTCAAGACATATAGTGTTTGTCCATATCCAAGGAAAGTTAGTGAAATGACACAGGTTCAGGTGAGAGCCATGGTATAAGTCAATGAAAACACTCAAGAATTGTCCAAATAATCTAAATTTTACTGAGAGTTGAGCACTACTCTCCACTCTAAACCGCCCAAGAGCATGTAAAAAATGAGACTAAAGCTCTTTGACTTGTAGATTATGTTGAAAACATAGAAGAACTGTGACAGTGGTTGTGCACCTAGTATGGGAGGGGGAAGAGCAGTTAGTTTCCAGGTGCAAATATGAGGTGATGGGCCAGTACATAATAGCAATGATTTCAAAACTTAGCATTTCATTGCAAATATGAGCAGACATATTTTAAACAATAACTACAAATTCCAGTTAAGGAGGACTTGCTATGATGAATATGAAAAAAAATGCTTTGTGACATGGTTTAAAGAAACTGTTTAATGTTAACAGGGTTAACAGGTGGAAGTTTGATTGTGTCAGCAGAACATTTTATAATGTAACATCTTATTCTAGAAGTTTTAAGAATGTCTGCATGACCAACATATATCAGAAAAAAAAGTATATTTTGAATGCATCTTGCCAAAAAGTGGCCAATAGAGGGCACTTATTAATGTTAAGTATTCACATATTTCAGAAGCAATATATAGAAGATTTCTGTTTCACTCATCGTTTCACTTTATCTCATGTAATTTTTTTACCATCCACTTAACCTTCAGTTATAGAACTCCACAGTCAATTGATAGAGTCAAGATCACTCTTTGACTCTTTTGGATCTTGAGTCAAACTACCTGTTGGGAGGAAAGAGTTATAAATAGATGATTTGAAGGGTATGATAGATTCACTCAAAGTGACCTTGCAGCTGGGAAGGCTAAAAACATCCATGTGGGCAACCTCACGTATTTACTGCTGATTGTCCTCTGTCTTTCTTGAGAAGCGGAATTTCTGTAGAAGATAACAGAATGCTGTCAAAGACTTAAAAGGCATTCTTTACTGGGAGAAAGAAAGATAAGGAACTTGGAAGTTACAGAAAGCACAGCATTGAGAAGTATTGCACATGCGCCATCTGCACTGAGATGTGAAGTCAGACCGAGAACAGCCCACTTGCTTTTTGCCTCTGCTAAGATGGAACAAGCTTAGCAATGTGTTCCCACTTCTTTTTGAAACCATTCAGCCAGGGAGGTGATGGAATAATTTGATTCTTTTGCTGTGGGTTGTGGTCGCCTTGGTAACTTGCATCTATCAGTTCACACACTATCTTTGTCTGAGGCCTTATAGGTCTTGTAAGAAAAGAAGGAACAAACAGTCCTGAAACACCATTCATTTCACTCATGATTTGATACACTTCTGCCATACCTTTCATATTTCACTAGCATATCATAAAAATACTTTCTATCACATTTCCACAAAATATATTCCTTTTGCTAGTTTCCAAGAAAGACCAGTACCCTTTGTGGTAATAATGTTTGAATGAAAAATTCCATGCCTCTGATTTTCTCCATTACCGGGTCATGAATCTAGTTTGGCTCTTTCGTCATTCAACAACATTCTGCTATTTAGTAGCAGAGTTTTTAGAATAGTACTGCATGTCTAAAATCCTGCTCTCAGTGCAAGTGTAATTCTCAGTACAGTTCCTTCAATAAAGCTCTTTGCATCAATAAATGAGGCATATTTAGATTTTGAAATGTTTAGAGAAAGAAATTAGTTTTTATATAGTTAAGAAAAAATATGGAAAATGGAACTTCTTTTTTTTGTGAATTAAAAATGTCTATTTGATTCTATTGTATAAAAAGAGGCATAAAAAGACTAAGATAAAATACTTTTTCTTATTTAAACATAAAGAAAATGTGTTTATTTAATTTGTAATTATTAGGTTAAAACTTAGTAATCTTTCTGTCATGGTATTACTTTTGATCCAGTGCACACTGGAAAAACTTGACGTTAAATACAAATCATTATGACTTTAAATATGAAATTAAGCATTTTTTTATACAGAAATTAAAGCCAAACAGTACTCAAGTTCATGCTCAGATGAATGATAGGGTTTATTTCCCTTTTGAGCACAAGAATTTTTGTTCTCACTCCGTTTGTTTTATGGAACATCTCATATTTCATCTCTGTGTTACAAGAGTAAAAGGAAAGGTTGGAGCTGATAGCATGAACACTAAGATTTTTCTAGGTGATGAAATCTTGCTGAAGAAAAATAACCTTTGGCTCTGACTTTGGCTTTGACATCTTTCTGAGAAGTCAGTTTCATGTTCCCCCTTCTACATGAGAAAACAAGGACTGTGGTCAGTTCTAACCAGTTCACCACTTTGATTCACTATGGGATGAATAATTTTACCAAAATGGAGAAGATGGTGTAGAGGTATGAATGGGCACTTAAGGTTCCCAGAATGAAGTGAAAACAACCTAAAGTAAGTCGACTTTCTAAATGAGAGAAATACATGCAAAATCACAGGCCTGGGAACTAACCACAAGGGTTTATGAGGCTTGAAAATAATTTATAGGGCTTGGAAACTTTACATAGACAGGAAATTTGGAAACACGAAAAAAACTAGACTGCAGTGGAAGCATCAAATGACTGTGATTGCATTATCCATAGTTATTCACACAGATCATTTGACTATAACAGCAATTCCAGAAAACAATTCAATCTTAGCTGAAGTGAAACCTCTTGGTAACACTAAATCTTCACGTGTCACCAACAGTTTATCACCTCTTCTTTTAACTGAAGAGACAAGTCTCAGCTGAAAATGCATGTCTTTCTCTATGTCACTAATACTCGAAAACATAGAATTTTCAAAATGTTTTGAAGTCATTTAGTACTGGATAGTCATAGGAGAACAATCCATTGTCTGCCTGTTTGTTTTCAAAAAAAGTTGTAGAGATACCTGAGAAAGTTAAAATGTTTCAAAACCAAATTATATGAAATTTGTTTCTAATATCAGTTTCAGAAAATATTGTTGTGCATAGTAGGGATTTTCCTCTAGCTAATTTAGCAAGTTTTTATAGTCTGTATCATGAGGTAAATTTCACTGCTGATGATTCAAGACCTTATCTTGGAGACTGGGTAAAAAATTTTAGAAATCATTAACCTCATCTTTTTAAAGGGCTTATATTTATGCATTATTTGATTTTTTACTCTTTTAATATAGAGCAGTAGTAATGGATGTTCCTGTTAAAACATCTAAAAATGTGGTTAGCAGTAAGGTTAACAATAAGACATTGTTTCTGAATATCAGATGAGGAATATAAAACTAATTTTTTTTTATTTCTTTGGCAATATAAAGTGGAAGCAACAACTACAAGACTGAATGTTGCAAACATTGCAAATATTTTTAAGTCCTTTTCAGTAGACTCAAAATAGCTTTTTTTTCTGGTTTTATTTATATTTTTAAATTATATATATATAATTAAAAGTTGAATACAGAAGAGTCAAAGAGTTTCATATGTAATGGACTTTATAAAATAATGTCCCTGAAGGGTATACTGGAATAATGAATGGTTGTCCAAATCTTCTAAGAAATGTACTTCTTTTCAGTATATCCTAAGAAAGAAGAAAAAGTAATCTCAATAAGTATTATGTTTTTTTTAAAAAAAATATTCTATCTCATATTTATTTCAGTAAAAAAATCCCTATAACATAATTCAGTCATTTTGAAGAAAACATCACTGGTTTAAATGCTCTAATATTAATAATACCCAAATAAATACTCAAGTATTAATTATTAAGTGAATTATTGAAACTGGAAAGGGATGCATAAAAAAGTATTTTTATAAGGAATGCTGTGAACTTGACAATGTATTCATGTTTCCATAGTCTTCTAGAAGAAAAAGTTCTACCTTCAGAACCTAGCTCTTGATAATAGTGGCATTTATTACTTCTGGTGTAGTAGTAGAAAGAGTATTTTCACTGAAAGATTAAGATACTTGCTAATGATTGATTTTGCTAAGTACAAGCTTAACATTAATCTGGAGTCACAAGAATGGTTAAAAATACTGCTATTTAATTGCCATAAAACTGACAATAAATAGATTTTAAACAAACTTATTCATTCATATATATGAATATAATTTTGACATCAGAAATAGGGAAAAAATAGTACATGACACAAAGCAGAGAGGTGTCTTCGTAAAGTGTACTTAATTTGCATAATTTTCCTTTTAAATTTTTTTTTTTAGGTAAGCTTGCCTTCAGCTAAGAGAAGTCAATGCAATATATATATAGATAAATACTAAAATCCTCCAAAATAGGAGATAAAAACAATGTTATGGAATGAAGGACTGAAAAATTTAGATATGTCATCTATAAGGACTTGTCACACTTCTGATTCTTGGGATAAAGAAGAGTGAGGTCACTAGAGAAGTTGCCCATCAGTACAGCACCTCCTCTTGAATACTGCATGGAAGTCAAAAAACTGACAGACAAGTGAGAATATGCTAACTTCTGGAAGTGTTAAGCACAAAAAGGTATTGGCTTTTTTCCCTTTGGTGTTTAATAAAAAGTAGCAGGAAGAAACTTGGCCCCAAGACTAGAATGTACTTGACATAAGTTTATGAACTGTAGGTGTTGTTGATACAAGAAATTTAGCACAACTCCCATAATTTCACATTTTATTATTCTGTCTGTTGAAAATTTACTAATGTAGAATTCGTTTAAGCTATTTGCTAGCATTATATTCAGTGACTAACTAAGTTCAAGGTTAAACTGCAATAACAGTATCCAGAATAATAAAACAATATAAGTAATGATATAGAACTGATATAAATGTAAATGAGTGTTTCACATATTCTATAAGAAAAAGGTAGTGTTTTATTCATCAGTACTACAGTCCTTGCTGCAGACAGCTGCAGCACTGTTCTTAGCTAATATCTCCATTTCTATTTAGTAAAACTGTGCCTGTGTGGTAATAATTTCAGACTAACTAGTTATAGATGAACCTACCGAAGTCACAAATGTTCAGTTAGGTCTCCTTCAGTTTACAATCATCTAGGGAAATAACTCAGCACACCAAGCACCCTGAATTTAATGCTATGCTACTGTAAAACTACCTCTGTTACTCATGCCAAAGAGATCAGAGGCACTCTATTAACTTGAAAGGAGGGCTATGCAGTAAAATTTAAAGTCTGCACCAGTAAGAAAACATAAAAATAAGATTAATATATTTTAAAAAAACCTCATCTTTTTGCAGAATCACAGAACTGCTTGTGTTGGAAGGACCCTTCAGTTGTCCTCTGGTCCAAATGACTTAATTAAACAGGGTCACCTAGAGTAGGTTATTGACAATTGTGTCCAGTCATGCTTTGAAAATCTCCAAGAAGAGGGGCCTCTCTGAGCAACCTGATTCTACTGTTATTTTTTGTTTTCAGGTGAAATATCATGCTCTATTTTGTGTCCATTGTGTCTTATCCCATCAGTAGGGACTACTGAGAGGAATCTGGCTCCTCTCACCAGGTATTTATACAAATTGATAAACTCCCTAAAGCCTTCTTTTCTCCAGGCTAAACACTCCCAGCTCTCTAGCCTCTCATATGACCAATGCCCTAGTCCCTTAGTCATCTTTGTGGTCGTCTGCTGGATTTGTTTCATTATGTCCATATCTTTTTCACACTTTCCTTCCCCTCTTCTATCTTAGCTTAATTCCTATAGTAAAACTTTGCAGCCTAGTTCTCCTGAAGGAAATATTTGTTCTAATAGACACAGGACACTCACAGGAGCAGAGCCATTGCAGAGATTGTTAAATGAATTCTCTGTGTTGTTAATTGTAAATACATTGTTGAGGTTCTCAAGCATGATATTTTTGGGAAGTGGGGAGTGGGGAGGTTAGGGTGCAGCTCAACTGAGGATCTATCTGACATAGTTGTTGTGGAAGTGTTGTAGAAAAAAACCTGAACAAACAGTAAGAATTAATTTAGCCTGAAGATAGTTTTGAACATCTCACTTAAAATTCCATTTATGTCTGAAAATGGAGGATGGCAAGTGTGACACAAATCTTAAGAAAAGCCTGAGGTGTACAGCAAATTAACTAGAAGCTTCTAAAGATTAGTGGACACATGAGAAATTTTGATTTGTATTTAGGAAAGGCCAACATGGCTTCTGTGAACTTCTTCAGAAAATCCTTGAAGCTCTTTAAAGAGCTCAATAAATACCTGGATATGAATGATCTGGCTAATAATAGTCTCTCACCAAATGCTTTCAGAAAATTAAACATCCACAGTAAAGGAGAAAGGTTGTTATAGCAGAGCTTCTGCCTTCACAGGAATGCTTATGACACCACTACTTTTTTTCTACCTTCCTTAGTTGAAAGGAACTATCCCTCCTCGTTTCTTTTGTCCATGTTTCAGAGGTACTGATATATTTATAATTTAAAAAAGACTTTCAAGATTCAGAAGAGATCCATGCAGAAATCAGTGAAACCCAAAATATATGATACTTATTCTAGGACATTAGTTTTTATTTATAAGGAGAGAAAAAAGGTTGAATAAGCAGGGAAAAGTGCATAAAGCAAGAGTCATATAAAAGGTTTTACATCACTGATAATTTCCAGCCAAAATGTACTTTTTAATCTTCTATTTCAGGAACATGGTGAGACATTTTTATTTCAGGCAAAGGAGTACTGTGAAGATGACTTCCATGGTAGTGACAAATATTCTGGGCACATGGGCTATTCAAAGCTCTGAAGTGATCAAAAAGTGATCAAAATATAGAGACTACACAGCTTTTAAAAAGTAATTGTGTCATCACAATGCAAATCCTTGCAAATTTGTCACTTAGTTGAGCTGCTCAGACAATTAGTGTGAAGAAATATTTCACTATTGAGAAAAAGCTACACAGTAGTTTTGCAAAAATCAGGAATGCAGCATAAAGGCTAACATACATGGAAGAGCCAGTGATCTTAGGAATCTGTATTAAAACAATAAAATAAATGCTAATGAAGCTTGTTTGTAGAACATTTAAAAATAACAATTGGTATCACATCTTTATAGGTAATAATTAGGTAGTGTAATAAAGCCTTCTCTTTACCATTTGGTTTTTTTTTTTTTCTTAAAAACTAAGAAGTTTTTAAATAGAGGAAAATAAAGAGCTACTCTAACAAATAAATCCTTTCACATTTATAATTTATAACTCACATATATATATGGCAAATTCTTTCATCAGCAGTGAATTATTTGAAAACTTCTAGCTAAGCCAGAGTAATATTAAAAATATATTGACAAAATATTTTGACATTCAAATACATATATATATCTCCAATAATGTTTAGCAGAGCTGAGCTTCTATGTATTCTGCAGAAAAAAAAAATCCTAATACATTGTTTTATACAAGTTAAAAAACCCAAATTTATTAAAAGTAATTAAAAAGACAAAAAAACTCTTTACAACCTCTTTGTTGCTTTTGGCAATCAAAAATTATGACTTTATGATTTACATTACTAAAATTACAAAACAGAAATTACAGATATGTTGCAGAATACGTTTGATCATTCATCTTTATGAAATTCCATCTGTGTTTGATCCTACTGATGCAAATGATGTGAATTCCATGAATTACAGACAGCAAGCAGCCGGGGATTTAGAGCAGAAACAGGTACATGCAGTGTAGAACAAAAGTCCTCAGGGAAAATTCGTTTGAAAGTTAATCTAAACAAATTCAAATGTTTGATGGAAATATGTGTTCCTCATAAAGGCTTCTCATTTATCGTGTATCACGTGAACTTTGTGAGAGTGTAAGTGACACAACAGTTCTTTTATTTAGGTTCTCAGATTATTTCAGCCTAGTGATCATGTAACCATGATTTAGACACCTGTACAGTGCAGACTGTTGGAAGTGCATGTTTGAGTAGTGTTTGAGCATTATGTGCATGGACTTAAACACTGCAATGAATCTCACTTAACTGCAGACATTTGCAATGAGGGCAGTTACACCAGAACTCTTTGCACCCTCCTTATAGTTGGTAAACAGAAATGAGCACTTTTAAGGGATTTAGTCTGACATAGTTGAGCCATCCACATTAAGGTGGGGTGAGTTGTTTTCTGAGGTGACTGTTTATTTTGCAGACTATGAAGAGTGAATGCACACTACACCCTTATTATGCACATCCCACTTGGAGATGCTGCAGACACTTGATACCTCAAGAGCCAGCACCAGACACTCAGCCAATGTAAGCTGAGATATAGATGGCTATGTTGTAAATATCCACAGGGAAGTGTTTAATTAATCTCCCTATTTACTCTGTGATATTATTTACTTATTACTGAGGGATGTTAGGGTTTTTTGGGGTACTGTTAGGGATGCTAAGATCGTGGCCACTGCTGCCAGTGAGTATGACATAGTACTGATTCCTGCCCAGCTTCTGGAGTCAGAGAATGGGAGAAAAAAATATAAGGAGGGGTTCATGAGTTGAGATAAGGACAGAGAGAGATCAACCACCCAATACTGTCATGGGCAAAACAGACCCACACATAATAATTGAATTTATTACTAACAAAATCAAGGCAGGATAATAATAAGAAAAGACCATAAAACAACTTCCCTCCTTCCCAGCTCCCCTCTCCCTTCTCCTCCACCAGCAAAGACAGAAGAGAATGGGGGTTATGGTCACAAAAGATCACAGGTTTTTTTCTTCTGCTGTTCAGGGAAGGAGTGCTTCCCCTACTCCAGTGTAGGGTCCCTCCTACAGGAGACAGTTCTCCATTAACTACTTCAACATGACAGGGTGTCCTGGTTTGGAGTAAATTAGGGAAGAACCTCCAAAAGGAGTCCCCTAAACCAAACCTCCACCACCCCTTCCCCCCCCAGCCCTGGGTTCGGGAAGGAAAATACCTCGGAGGAAAGTGGAAAAACCAGTTTATTGACAAAAATACACTCCCCAACACCGAATAGTGGGAAAAAGACGGGTTACTGTGATGAGGAGGGTGCTGATGCGTCTCTGGCAGGCCCGGGACTTCTCCAACTTCTCAGGTCAGGTCAGGTCCGGAGCCGGTTCAAACCTTGTGGGGGTGGGGAGGACGAAGGAAGGAGGGAAAAAACCCAAACAGAAGCAGCGAGGGGGAAGCAAAACGGCGGCAGGGGCAGCCAGAGAGCAAAAGCAAAGCGAAGCAAAGCGAAGCGAAGAAGGCAAAAGCAGTCGAGCTAGCTCAAGCAAGAGACGAAACAGGAAAAAAAAAAGAAAGAAGGAACTGCAGGCTCCCGCCCAAGAGGGCGGGATTCAGCTGCGAGACATAACAATGTATCCAAGATATGGGATGGATATATGGGATAGGAGGTCAACCCAGAACACAGGGTAATAGTTCTCCATCACAGGGTGCAGTCCTTCAGGCACAGGCTGCATGATGGTGGGTCCCCCACAGGGTCACAAGTCCTACCAGGAAATCTGTTCTAGAGCATCCTCCTCTCTCCACAGGTCTGCAGGTCCCTGCCAGGACCCTGCTCCAGCACAGGACCCCCACAGGGTCACAGCCTCCTCTCAGGCATCCACCTGCTCTGGTGTGGTCTCCTCCATGGGCTGCAGGTGTATCTCTGCATCCCTGTGGTTCTCCATGGGCTGCAGGGGCACAGCTGCCTCACCATGGGCTGCACTATGGGCTGCAGGGGAATCCCAGCTCCACAGCCTGGAGCTCCTCCTGCCCCTCCTTCTGCACTGACCCTGGGGTCTGCAGGGCTGTTCATTTCATGTATTCTCACTCATCTCTTCTCTGGCTGCAATTATCTCAGTGCAATATTTTTTTTCTTTTCCCCCTTTCTCTTAGCTATGGTATCACAGGGGCATTACCACCACTTCTAATTGGCCCAGCCCTGGCCATCAGCACATCCTTCTTGGAGTCAGCTGGCAGTAGCTCTGCTGGACATGGAGGAAGGTTTTGGCAGCTGCTCATAGAAAGCACACCTGTAGCTTCCCCTCCTCCATCATCAAAACCAACCATGCAAATCCAGTGTATTGCCCCACTCCACTGCTGCCGAGCTCCTCACATGTCACTCATGTCCCTCACTCCCAAAAGCTGTTTTTTGGGACATATACCCTTCCCCCACTGTGGCTGAAGGCTAAAGACCCCACCCATTTCAGTCACTGGCACAGGTATCCCCCTTAGTCCTGTAACAATAATTGGCACCCAGGCCATACAAGCCAGTTCTCTCAGGAACTGCCACTCGGTTCTTGCAACAGCACACACATGGGATAGAATGTGAGATGATACAAAGATAACAAGGAAGAATTTAAGAAAAAGACCGGACAGACTGTGATGATCAAGCACAGGGCTCAGTTACACTAGCATAATGACCTCCATTTTAAATACAATAAATCCCTTTTATATCTTATCCTTTATGGTCTCATCTTTGTTCCCTGCCCTGCAGATTGGCTTTTCCTCTGCAGTGTCACCAACCCCATCTCCAACATGCTGTACCTAAATCACTCGATAGCAACTCATCCTGTATGGTTTTAACATATAAAACTAGGAAAAAATCAAATAGCTTACTAGCATATTACTACACAGTGTTGAAATTAGAAAAAGCACTGCATTTGTGACATGTTGTGACATGCTCATTGCTTCAAAATTGCATGACTTCCTATTTTTGCAGTGTCTGTTCCTCTGTGGCAAGAAGGAATAGACATTTAAACAGCATTTTGGGCACATGGTTTAGACAGAATTGGATTTATATATCATTCAGCACTAGTTAAAAAGTTAATGTAAGCAACTAGAAATGTAATCTGCAATGTACTCATTTTGCCACAGAGGGAGTTGAAAAACCCCTAAAATATATATTGTCAAGAAAAAAGTGTCATACAGGGATATGTGTAGGTGTAGAGCATAGTAATGTAGGCATAGATCTTTAAATCTGGAAATTTTAATGATGGAGGCAAAAAATGATACTCTTCTTGTGGAAATTTGACTATACAACATTTCATAGAGAATTGCATAAGAAGGTTTTAAAGAAAATATCAAGTACAGGAAGCACCTTTTCCCCTTATTAACATTAATCTGCTTGTTTATGTTTAACCCTTTCTTTCTTTTAAAAGAATACTTTGTGATTATTACATACGAAGGCTGATTGAAGTTTTTAATGATAAGAGACCTGTAATGCATTTCAATTTTTTCAGCTGTATACCCTCTATTTGTATTAGCAGTATTTGGATATCTTCTAAGTGTGTGGATACATGTAATTATAGGGCATGATGATGAAAAAAGATTTTCAAAGGCAATATACAAAATGTCAGCCAAAGACTCTAGAATACCAACATGCTCTTTCTTTCTTTTTCAGAAACTTTTACAGTAATTTGCATTGGGCTAGCAGATTTTTTCTTCACAAAATATCTCTTGTGAATGCAGCTTGCAAAACTTCTGAAATAGTTCGTGGCTTGAGGCTACTTTCTAGATACAAGAAAGTGTCTTAGAAGAAGGAACTAAGGCAAATACTCAGTGGTCCTTACATGTCTTGTAAGAGAAAAATGCTGCTGGGAAATCATACTAGTATTGAAGTGGGAAGACCCTGTGGGAGATAACAAAACAAAGGAAACAAATAAAAACAAGTAAACAAGCAAACAAAACCAAATAAGGAAATCCCCACACAATATTTTATTGCTAAATATTTTAAGAGAAAATTGTTTCTTCAAAGCTTGAAATTCAAAGTCATTAGACAACTTAGTTGATATGAACCTGTTTAGAGGTAGCAAAGATCTGAAGAAGTATAAGAATTTCAGAGAAGCTGATCTAGTTTGTTCTCTTACGAATGCTTGAACATGAATGCAGAATGCTATATTTGTGCAAAGGTCACTAATATACATGAAATGAACTTTCTGGAGAAACAACTTCTTATCACATTATTAAGTTACATTTATCCCTGTCTTATAGTTATCAGTTCTATGAAAGCACATTATTTAAATAACGAAAACCTCCATCTGACTTTGAGACCAATTAGCTTCTGAGAGACTTGTTACATTGCTTCACTGAACTTGGTGTAAACAATATGAGAATCTGTGCATTTGCCTCTGGAGGTACACTCACAGTTTGTGCTATTCTTTGTTTTTATCCTATGCTTTAAGTTTTCATTTGACATTTTTTGAAATTTAAGGTCTTACAGTTTGGGCATCCCACTGGGTTCCAACCTACTCCCATCTCTCCTTGGGTGAGTGACCTGAAAGAGTGATATGATAGAAATAAAGCAACCTGTGTTGTTTTTTAGGGAGTTTCCAGTCTAATGAAACTGCCTTTTAAGTAGTTTCCCTTATGTGCACTAACAGGTGTTATAAATGACTCATTTGTCAATCTTGTCCAGAAAACCATGCTTTCTACAAAATAAAGTCTGTAAGTAATCAACATGGAATTTTATTTTATGTTTTAAAGTCAGAATAAAATATGCAGACAAAAATGCATATCTTAATTTGTAATAGTTAGCATACACTTTAAAATTGGTAAATATTCTCATTAGTAGTTACAATTAATAACATATTCTTTGAAAATAAACTAATAACTTGTTTATTTTTATACATTTGGAAAAATTAGATACTGAAAACTATTAAAATCAAATTATATCCTTTTTGTTTTGTTCTGTTTTAATTTCTATTTAGAGGCAGGAATGGTTTTGAGAGAGTGAAAAAAACAATTCGCCTTATACAGGGAGAGGCAATTATCCCTTGTGGATTAGACATGAAATCACTGAGCTGCAAGCAGCTGGTGATGCATAACCATCATTATAATTCCAGACTGTTGCATCATTTCTCCTAGTTTTATTTAGCAGTTTTAAAGGCAGGATAAGATATTTTTATGGCAAGAAATTTAGTGAACATGTGGAAATTGAAAAAAAAAATAGAAGAAAGTGTACTATAATTTTAAACTGCATGATGGCTATGCACCACCAGCTGTTTATAGTTCAGTGATTGAGAATATAATTGACAAGGAATAATTACTACCTCCCTAAACAGGGTGAGGAGTGCTTTCACTATGATAATGTTGGAGAATGGCCATAGGAGGAAGGACTCAAATGTTTGACAGAAATAATTTTGACTTTTTCCTCGGTTTAATAGCTTTAACATTTGAGAATAAATTCTGTTCTGGATTGTATATCTCTGCTGGTGTCAGTGGGTTTGTCTCTCTGTAATGGAATTTTAAAAAAATGAAGTGACTTTGCATACATAATTGAAGCAGTCAAAATATATTTGCCTGATGGTCCAGTATAGCAATCAAATACCTTATGCTATTGTTATGGATCAAGTGAGAGCTTTAGACAAGCCCTGCCTTAGGCCCAGATTTTGGCAGCAGCTCTACTTAGGCGACCTGCACCTAAATCACTCTGGTTCCCAAGTTCTCAAGAATGGCTGATCAGGTCTGTTATAAAATGAGTTATTTATTGAATAGATAGGAGATAAACAACAAAAGGCCTTAAACACAGTTACTTACTACACAGTATAAAATAAAAGAACTACTAGTAGATTACATGAAACAATGCACAACAAAAAGGTACGTATTTATGGCTAGCACAGAAATAGTACAGATTAGGAATCAATGTAATGTGCCACCAAATTAATGATGGTGTACACAGAGTCCTTATACTTAACCTCTGGAAGAGTAACCATGAAAGCCATCAAGAAAGACTCCACACATTCCAGGAAATGTGCAGAAGATTTCTGCTCTGTGAAAGTGTAGCTTTTACAGTTTGTAAAGTGAAGTGTCTGTCAATCAGAAATTCCATCTTATCTTCCCATATCTGCTTCCACAGCAAGATGCTTACTGTCAGCTGAAAGCACCAATCCTGTGGTGCCGAAATAACTCACTAGAAGGCCAACTATCCTTCACCAGGGCTTATGTGGGGCCTATATTAAAACAAGATGCCCTGAGTTGCTGCATCAGCTAGCACACAATAGAAAAGCTTTCCTGAGGCAGGGGCAGAAGCCTTGCTACAGCTGCAAGTATGTTTAAACCAGAGATTCTTCATAAGTCAATACAAAGACAGAAGGATATATGACATTATGTGACAAACTATTTTCCCTTTCTTTAACTGAAGAGTTTCTGGTTGATACTTGGTAACAAATTTTTCAAGAAAGTCAGGAGCTGTTGCGAAAAGAAAATACCACTGAATCATCTGACAGCACAATTTGAATAATCATTGAACAAAGGTCCTAAGAACATCTAAATATTTGGCCAGATATGTCTTTTGAGTATGACATGAAAACCAAAGTGAAAACATTCCCTTGATACTAAGGAAAAATGCCTTAAAAGGGATACTTGTAGGAAAATGGCCTTTGGCATAAGGATCATGACCCAGTACTATAAAAGAGGCACAACAACATTTCATACTCTTCTTGTGTTTATCTTCCTTCTCTTTGAAAAGATATACAGTGAGTAAAAGGTAGAAAATATTAAATTCTTACAAGTTTCATAGAAGTATAGGTAAGAAGAAAAAACCTCCAGAGAGATGCGTTTATAGCTTTCAAATATTCCATTTGATAGGCATCATTGTATGATAGATGGCCTAATCTGATTTATTTTCAAATTGTTATTGTCTTATTTAATCTTATTTCAGGGCAATAATCCTGCTATTGCCTAGTGTGTGTAGGTGAGCACGTTATGTATTATATGCTACTGATCATTCATTGATAATTTCATCAGTATTTATGTCAGCCCTTAGTCCTTTTTTTGTACACCTTTTCCTTCATAACTGGATCACTGAAGTTGCCCTTCTACAGGCAAGCTTTCTTGCCCCACAGGCTTTTTCTCCCAATTCCTTTTGTGACACTCAAAACTGTACCATGTAGTGCAACATTTAGTCTTTTATATTCAGTGTGTAGCCTCTTAATCCTCCACATAGTACTGGTACCTCAGACCATTTTGCCATCAGTCAACTACATGTCTTTATCGACATTACTGCATTGCAGTTATTTGTTTCCCATTGAGTAAGTGCCCTAGATTTTTTTTCTCTCTCCTTGCTTTGTTACACCTCTCAAACAATCAAATTTTTATCAAATTCAAAATATGTTTTTCCATTTAAAACTAGAATGCAGAATAGCTAAAGAATGTGAAACTCTGAGAAACAGCTAGATTGAGCAACACATATAACAGTGTTTTTCACAATAAAGGTAAAAGTATACCTCTGCCTTTGCTAGGAAAGGTGTTTTCTTGGAGATTGAAAGAGAAATGAGATAAATAATTTCTTCAGGACACCACAGGGCTTTCAACTCCAAACACACATAACTCTGAGCTTTCATTAATATATACAGTACCATATATGTATATGCAATATATGCAACAACCTTAAACTGTATGTGTAACAGCATACAGAAAAAAATATTTCCCTTTTAGGAAAAAAAAATCTGCCACAAAGGCTTCGTTCTGAGGAAAACATGAAAGAACAACACATGCAAGATGATAGTAATGCCATTTTACTCACTAATAACCACCATTTAGAGACACTATAAAACCATATAAAAAATCTTCATGGTAATCATAATATTCCTTGCAATTATCATAACTAACTCACTTTCTCAAAGCCTCAGGCCAAAAGAAAAATTCTAAGAGAGATCACTGACCTAATGGTCACTTGCTTGAATTCTCTTATGAAGCAGCAATTGCTTATCTGATCACAGTTTCATCACTAAACGATTATTAAGAAAAGCACTGTGGTAAAAAGTAATAAAGTGAAGCTGTTGACTCTCTTAGTTATGTAAAAAGTTATATCATCAGTGATAAACATATTATGGCAAAATATAATATTATTATGGAATATTTAAAAATAAAAATTTTCAGCTAGATCCCTACCTGATTACAAGAGCTCCTCAATATAGCTGAGGAGAGATGATGAATACAGCTCTGGGGTAAAATTCAAGATTTCATTCCACACACTACTTGGCTTTGGAGCTGCAAAGAATAGTGCTGACTGAGCTGTTGTGGTGAACACAAACTGATATAGAAATAAGCAGAAGAAGATATGCATAAAGCATGATATTTAATCAAGAAACAGAGTATGGTTCAAGTCAATCTTCAAGCTGTAGCAATTCAAATACAATTCTCTTGCACTGAAGGAAAGTGCTCTAATGACTTAATTGCTAGCTACAAGGAAAACAGTTGTCTTTCCAAGATGACTTAAAATATCAAGCTCTTTTCTGTAGGAAATTTCAGAATTTTCTATGCTGTGTGTCTCAAGTGACTGGAAGCATCAGACCCTTTGTTCCCATCCAGGAAACTTGAGCTCAGAGACAAGTGAGAACTTAAATTCTTTTTCTTGTGCTTAATGTTTTCATTCAGCTACTCCTGTTAGTAGACGAGACCTTGGACAGATACCACAGACTGAGGAAGTATTTTGGTCATCTTTCAAAGATATTTTTCCAAATCATGGCTAAAATTTATTATTGTTGAGATCTAAAAATGCAGTTCTAATGTTTTACAGTAGTTAATTTCTTCATTCATTATATATTTTTGGTAAGCTGTATCTGCAACTAGATACTGTGCAGTTACACACAAATAAAATTTACAAAATACTATTTGTAAACCAAACCAATTGCATTGAAAAAATATTTAGCCATATCCTCGTTAGAGGTTTCTATTATTAGAGAAAATATTATTTGATCTATATTTGCATTTTTGGGTTACTCAGTAGCATTTGTGATTTTAAGATATAGATTTTGTTTTCCTTCCAGAATATATTTATAGAGAGCAAGTAACTCTTCTGGCTTCCTTTTGCTTTCTAGCTGACAAGACTGCAAGGTCATACATTGATACATCATGTTAGCTGTCACATCCTTACTACGTTACTTTAAAGAAGGAGCTGGTGGATGGTGATTCTGTCCCAGTTGCAAAATGTTGATAGTTCTTTAAGACATTTTCTACATTATTCTTTTGGGAAATCATTCCTTTTATGTTTGGATAGTTTATGGTTCACTGCAAAATGTAGCATGAAATCAAAGAACCTATCAAAATGAAGACAACCTACTGAGATTTATTAATTATACTTTTTCCACAAGATTTCTTTTTGAGGTTTTGTCATCCTTTCCTATTTGCATTATAAAAGACATCAAGGACCCACCATTATAAGTAAAAACTTTAAAAGGTAATCAGATGGGTATTTCAGAAGTCACCCCTTTAGTTTTTATTCAGAAAACATAATAAAGGTGCATTGGGGAGGAACACTGAAGTTAAAGAAAATAAAAATATGAAGAAAACCCAGAAAACATTATAATTTTGTCTCCTAAGTCAGAAGAAATTTCACAAAAACATGTACCCTGATTTATGCTCCTTTGAACTCAAAGCCAGAATCCTCTGAATTCTGATGGGGTAATACAGAAAAGTATCAAATTGGCTAACTTACTTTGCCAGCCATAAGAAAAATATAAGACAGAAGAGGAGTAAAACAAGCTGAAACTGCTGATTCTCTGCATTTCCTACCTTTGCTCAGATATCTGAGATTTCTGTTCACCCATTTCTCCAACCTTTTGAGGTCTAGCTGGCAGCAAACCCATCTGGTGTATCAACTCCTCCCTGTTTTGTCTTGTCTGCAAACTTGCTGAGGGTGCATTCCTCATACCCCATAGTAAATGTCATTAATGTAGATGTGAAAAAAGAAGTGGCTCCAGATGGACCCCGGGGTACACCACTAGTGACAGGTTTCCAGATGGATGCCATGTTTCTGCTGATCAGCACCCTCTGAATCCAGCAGCTCAGCCAGTTTTCAATCCACCTTATTTCTTCACTCACAGTCCTGGCACAGTGATGACATGATACACTTTGACACAGCCTCCTCTGTTACTCATGCTAGTTTGCCTCTCTTTGTGCTGCTGATCTAAAGTCTAATCTTGTGACTGCCAACAACCTGCAAGAGGGAAATGCTGTGTTGCAGGAAATCAGCAAAACTACCCAAGTACATTCAGCATCAGTGGTTCTATGCCTGCTGCAGAGACCAGGAAGGAAGCAGTGAGATCCAAAGAATAGCTTGATTTATGGTGAAAATTCATGGTGGGTATATCAGATACCATCTCCATTTTAACCTGAAATGAGAAATTAGGAAAAGCAAAAGATATAACAGCTCAGGTTTTGAGGCAAGAATATAACCAGATGTCACTAAAATTTCAGAGAATATTAAATGACATAATATTCAGCTCACAGGACTGAGTAGAGTAGAATAAGAATTTGTGCATCAGAAAGAGTTTGGAAGACAGGACAAGAAAGATCAGAAGTCAGACAGGCAAATGGAAGAAATGAAGTAAAATCAAGAGACTGTCTAATAAGTGATTGAATTTTAGGCTGTCTAGAATTCAGGTATCTATTGTACTTTAATATGAATGGATTTCTCAATTTTATAACTATTTGAAAATTTTGCTGGTTATTTTTTATGAAAACAGGGCAAAGCTTTTATCCAATCACTATATCATTTGTTGGTGAGACTAGCCCTTTGTTAAGAAAGAGGATTGATTGAATTTCTGGGTAGATGTAGAAGTCTGGGCAGTAAGGATTTAATGCATTGTTACACCTCACACATTGCTGAGCATTCAAGTGGCAAGTTAGATCAGGATCTGCTGGGAAAGAGGGGCTGCACAAAGGTATAGCAAGCATCTTTCTGAACACAATTTTCCAGTTCAGTTCCATGGTGACCACACAACAAACAGCACAGAAGTTGGGTCAAAGAGTGGTCAAGACCAGTAGAGGGGGATCAAGACCACCAAAAGACCTTCAGAACAACCCAACCCATTTCCAGGAAGGTCCAGCAGAACTGGACTGCTCACTTATTTACATGAAGAGTGAGAATGGTAATCCCAGAATGAGGAAAATTTGCCTATAGGAAGGTAACCTTACAAAGCCTGAGTGGTACCACCAGACCCTTGGACACTCTATTGGCTGGACCTAGGCTAGACCCAGAACTGGTGATCCCCTTTCCTCTCCCTTTCATCTTTTATTTCTTTTATTTTGTTATTATAGGGGTAAAATATATACCAATTTCCATGCCTAGTGTGCAATCTGCTAAAATTTTTCTGAGGTTTTTTTGGACTCTTTTGACTTTTGTCATTCTTTTTCAACCAGCTACATTTACAAATCTTGAGTGCTCTCTTCTGTGTAAAAGTATGCACATATTTAATACAAGAATACTAACAAAGAGGCACCATCTCCTGAAAGGAAGGTGCTAACCCCTGTATCAACAGTGTACTGTCCTATAATATATACATATATTCTGTATGGCCACTTTAAATAATTCCTAAATCTCCTTTGGGTTTTATAATGTCACTACACTTCCACCTTTTCATAAATAAGTTGCAAATCAGATCAGTTTCCATCTAAGTGTATCTTTGTTTGTTCTAAGTGCCAAATTATTTGCCATGTATGAAGGAGAAACTTCTGGAGAAGCTAATGATACTGAATTCAAATGTCAAACTAAAGAAGTGAGAACTTGCATCTGTCACCAGTCAAACTTCCAGCACATGAATCTCCCTTTGGAGGATGCACAAACTGTTACAGCAGACTTTATGACATGCCAAGGCATGCCAAAAATCACTGTAACACTTCAAATGCTCCTGCTCTCAATATTCTGAATCAAATAAATTTTGTCCTTGATCTCTAAAAATTTTCCTTGCACAATTGACTGGTGATGGTTGCATCAGTTTTCCACCACTGTCAGTTTTATTTGCTTGAAACAATCAATATTTTTCATGTACTTCGAGAGTCTTTCATGTTTTGTTGATGGACATACAGTATCTAAAATGTGCTCTAAAATGCCAGAAATCTGTCTGATTACTTCAGTCCAGGATGGCACAGATATGTGAAGTGAATGAAAACTGACAAACTATATTCTTAGACCAGTACTGTAAATGAAAGAAGTAAGTGTATCTGACACATAGAGAAAAAAAAAATAAAGAGAGAAGAGAGAGACACAACTTTTGTGGCTACAGTCTGAGAACATGATAAAAAAGATCAAAAAATATGTTAGAATGTTAGATTTGAAAATTAATGTACCTGGTAAAGAATACTTGATCATCTCTATTGCCCCGACTTGAAATGGTAATAATGAATTTACAAAAATCAATCCATTTTGAACGTTGGCCTGTGTTCCATTATTAGCATGGTGTGGTTGGATAGGGACAGGCGCTCGGAAGATAGCGGTTGTAACGGGAAGAGCAGAACACTCCAATCCCCCAAAGATAAGCTATCATCACAAGAATGTAAGCTCTACTAACATGTGCCAGTACTTTTCCATTCTCCCTTCTAACCCAGGAAATGTAGCAAGACCCCTCTGACGTAGTGAAAGACCCCAGAGTATATAAACTGCATGTTTGAGATAATAAAGGCTTTTTGTAACCGTCCACCAAATTGGTGTAAGCGTTGTTGCTAAGCCCGGTGACACCAGGAGCCATGTGCACGCCGTGCTGTCGGTCCTGAAGACCAAGCCGCCACCGTTGCAGAAAAGAAACAGCAACAGCATGGACTGCATATCTTTAGAAATATTGTAAAATTTCATTATTGAAATTTCATTTCAAATAAATGGAAGGAGGAATGCCTATTAGATATCAAAAAAAAGCCATAGAAACAAAATCAAAAAGACCCTATAAGTTACTTTCCTGAAGAACTTCAAAGAAACAGTAAAAAAAAGCAAAAATCAAACAAAAAAAGTAATACTTTATTTTTCCAAGGAAAAAATACTACATAGTAAAACGGAAGAATTAGCTGGAGTTGTCTGTTTGAGGTCTGAATGTAAATCAGCACTGCTGTGCACACACAATGTAGTAACTAAAGGTTTATGGTACCAGCTGACTTGGTACTTTCTCATAAATTATATCCTGCATTCATTATGTGTCTGTAAAACTGTCATAAAAGGTGTGGGCCATTCATGTTTTGCAGCTTTCTTACAAAACCATTAAGGTTACAACAAAAAAAAAATGCTCATTATGTCAAAGATACAATATGTTGGCAAATGATTTACATTTAAGTATGTTAATTAAAGTTGGGTATTTCTTATGTAAGACATTTTATTAAGTTTGAAACTTTAGAATAATGAGACTTGCAAAAAAACATTTTGCAAACAAGGAAATCATAAGTATTCAAGAGTTAATTTAAATTAAGAGGGATCATTCTTTCTATATATACCCATGGTTTTGAAACATAAGTCAATGGGCATCTAGGAAGGCTTTAAAATTTTTATGAAACTTCGGTACAGAATTTGTCTTAAAGTATTTTGATTTTTTTTAAACTGCAGATATGGCAAAAAATATAAACATGGAAAAAAGACTTAGCCATGTGCTGTTAGTATATCAACTACTACAACAACATTGTCAGCAACTGAAAGATATTATTTTAATTCTTGATGTCTTCTGGATTTTGTGGGAAAATAAAAAATATCCTAAGTTTTTTCTGTAGTTTTCTACATTCAAGAGTGATATGCAGTCAAATTTTCTCATAATTTATTACATTTTAATTTAATACAGCTGTGCTCATTATCATTATATAAACCTGATATTTTATTAAGCAATAAGATAAAAACATTCCATACAGCTATTTTGTAATCTTATTTTAAATGTTTACATGCTGAAGTGAAAACATAAGATGTTTAAAATATTTTTCTTAAATTTTTTTGCTCCAATTCTTCTATTATTCCATAGTGATTTTTTAAACACAGTTCAAGTCTTTTTGGGTTTTTTTAATACCTTGTCAGCTATGTAACGAATGTGTCCCATAAATCCTCTCTCTTCACTTTTCTAAAAGTGAAAATGTGTTAGACATAGATACAACAATAGATATGCTTTTCTTTATTATAAAAACTTAAAATCAAGCCTTCTATGGCTTGAATTGTTAGAAAGGTAAAGCAAACAGGAATACATTTATCACAAACAACAACAACAAACCTCCCTCAAAAAGCCAAAAAAAACAACCAACCAAGCAATCAACCAAGCAACCAACCAACAAAACAGAAGGTAATTTCAGTTTCCTTACTTGAAATTGCACATAGCATTTGTCATAACATTTGGAAAATTTAGACTGTTAAAAGATTTTTACAATTCCAGTGATGGAGTCACAATAGTCAAAAACAGCCACAATTTTTGTCTTGTTAATCTATTTCTGAAGTGATTAGACATGAAGGCAAGGAAGGATAACAGATATATTGCCAGTTGATCTAATCCTAATTAAAGAAATTTGGATTAGATTAAGAATTAAACCTAACATTCAGAACATCTAATCTCTTTTTAGAAATGATAAATCTAAGCAGAAATAACTTCAAATTATAAATACACATCATTCCAATTATAAGTATACACCAAAATTAATGTTTGTGTTAAAAAAAACATGCTTAGGGGCATTTGTTATCATTTGGAATTATGAAAGTACCTTGGAAACCTGAAGTGACAATTAGATCTATTAGTCTAGCTTTTAAGTAATATTATGCATTATCTATTCCTATATATTATCTGTTATTGTATCATCTATTCCTCTTACTGTGTGTGAATAAACAAATTTGTAAATGTAATGAAATTATAATAATTTTTCTCTTATTGCATGAGCCTACCTTATGGACTTTTTGTTTGACTATTCACTTCAATAACTGGATTATGCAGTCAAAGTAAAAGCAAGAAAGAAACATACCTTTATTTCTTCCACAGTTTTGTAAAACTTGAATAAGTTTTCATGGTTTAGGCAAACATATTTCAAATACTTTATAGTTTTGTTGGAGTTTTTGTTTGTTTGTTTGTTTGTTTGTTTGTTTCCCCTAGGTATTCTTTTAAATTTCGTATCTTATCTAAAACCCGAAATGATACAGCCAGCACCTCTTTGGTTTGGTCTGCTCTCCATCACATGCAAGTTAAAAACATGACTAAGATCAAATCAGTCATAATTTGTCAGGAAAAACATTGAGAAAGCCCCTGACCTTTACTGAAATATGAAATTGGAAAACAAGACATTCAAAACACCATGAACAAAAATAAAACCCAGAACTCCTATTTCTACCTACAGCATTCTAAAATACTGCTTAATGTCAAAAATGAGTACATGGATATGTCCAGTGTTTTGCTTGGTTGCTGACTTAAAAACACGTATGCTCAAGTTTTTGGGGACTTCACTATTACTGAGATTGACATGATAGAAAGAAAAACAAAGAAAAAGATTTATAACTTCTCTTTATACAATGGGGCTTCTGGCCAGACATATAAATTTTTTTCCAAACTCACATTTTTCTTTGTCTTTGTGTCTTTTTCTTTCTTCTGTCACTGTTAAAATAATCGATCTGCAGCAAAGATAGCAAGCTAAAAATTGCAGTGTCTGTCACTTGCCTGAAATCTTGCAGTCTCCTCACAGTTCATACAATTAGGATTCTTTTTTTGGAGCACGTTCAGAGAGTCTGACCCATCATATACAATTGCAATTTGCAATAAATGCCTGGAAAACTTGGAATGTTTTTGGGATTTGAACATGAAAAATGACTTCGCCACATCTGTTAGTTTTCTGTCTCTCTAGTGTGTCATATTTATATGTGCTGGAAGAAAACTTAACTCAGACATATTTTGTCATGAGTCTCATTGTAAGGCTGCGCAGAATATGTGCTTAGAAACTTTGTCATTTATATTCTCTATATATGATGGTGTATATATTTGTCACAGAATGCTATCTTCATTTTCAATATTTGTTCAAGCAATAGAAAAGCAGTCTTTGAAGTGAATTGAAATCCATCACAGCTTTTCCTGAGCTCCTAGCTTCTATTCTTTAGAAAAATGCTTGCCCAAGCCATCTAGGGAATAGTATTCCATTCTATTAGGAGCAGGTCATTTCTTTGCAAAGAAAATGTCATTATACCAGTTAACATCGCTAATTTCCAAATAGAACTAAAAATAAAATATATAATTAATTCATACTGGTAAAAATTCAATCTGAATTAGACTTTCTCCTTCTGGCTTGTAATATTAAAGAATCAGTTCTTAACAGAAAAAAATATCTCTTTCATCACCTCTTGAACTTTGTTTGAGATTGGCATATTTCCACAAAACACTTCCAGTCATTCAACAGTTTTAGACAGGAAAATCATCTCAAAAAAAGTCTCTGGCAAATTCTAGAATGAAATGATTTATTGTCTGTCTAGACCAGACAAGCTTTTCAAAGCAGGGATTAAAAGTACACTCAGACGTGATGAACATTTAAGGAGCTAGCTCTGGTGGAAAGAAGTGTGTGGGGGTTCTGCTTAGTCATCTAAATTCTCTGTGGCAGTTCTAAAGTATCAGGATTTTTATTTCCCTTCATGATACCTTGACATATATTTCTTCCCCAAAATACATATATTGTACTGCAAGTATATACAATGTACTGCAAATCAGGTCAGGAAATTACTGGGAAATAATGTTGAAAATAGGAATTGTTTAGTTCACTGAGGTGCCCATTCCCCAAAGACAGTTATTTTAGAATGAGTTTTAATTATTCATTCTAAAGCAGCCATCCAGTTCCTGAGTGTAGCCATAAAATATTCAAAACTTAGTATGAGGAATGACAAATGAAAGTCTTGCATTGTACTTTAAAAGTGCATATCTAACTTCAGAGTTGTTACTGAAAGTATTACTCACTAGTGATTCTAAGGTATAAGAAATCATATACATCAGCTATACCAGACTTATAAGAGGAGTCTTAAGTCTTGACGATTTAAATACGAAGCTAGTAATACAATTTCTTCCTGAAAGAACTAGAGGCACAGAAGGGCCTAAGTATGTGTCATTCTGAGCATATGCAATACTTTTATTACTAGATCAGATCTCTGCAACTTCTAAGATTTCTGATCTTATTTACCCCTTACTTTCCAGAACTTTTGTAAGTTTGTCACACTCTGCTAAGAGCCATAGCTCTTGTCAGATGGCACAGGGATTACAATCATGCAGGGCTTTTGTCCAACAATAATTTTGCATTAATGAGCATGAAAGTAGTTGAGTTCTTAAATCTTAAATCTAAATAAGTACCTTATTTAGAACATAGGACATGCCATATGATTTCAGGCATATATTTTTCCTACTTTCTGCCCCATTGGAAAAAAGTTATTTAAATTTTATCTGGTTTAAGCATAGCAACAAAACACAGTTTTCATCTTAAATTTTGTGAAAATATGAAACAGGAAAAATCAATACATCAAGGCAGTCCTTTCCACCAGTATTGAGAACAATTTAATTAAAAGCTACAAGATATTTTATGTTCTCTGACAGCAAATATTTTGCCTATGAGTTAACATGAAATTGGATATCTTCAATCTAGATGGATGCTGATAAGAGTAACACCAGTGTTACAAGTTTAGACATTCTTCTTTTTCTTTGCTTCTAGAGATGCATAGGTCACTAAATTAGAGTGATTACTATAATTCATATGTTCCAAGAAAATTCCAAAGAAACCCTAATATAAGTAATATGTTGTTATTTAAAATATCTTATATATGCATATACATATATATAAATTGAATGCTGTTAACAAGGATTTACTAAGATCAAATCAGCTGTCTCTGCACATGTGGATTAGTGTCTGAAATGAGAACAGAAGATGTCTTGTAATTCCTGCATTGAGATTGACTGCATTTTGATAAAAAATGAATAATACTACCCAGAAAACCACAAGAGTCACTCTTACTGTGGTTAGTAGGGAACAGAATATTTCAGGGAAGGTTATTCTTATTAATATATCATTGAATGAAAAAGAACCAACAAATATACAACTTTGCATCCCAGTAGTGATTTTCTAGCATATTTTTATGTAAATATGGGCAAAAAGATATGACCAAAAACATAAATAAGGAAGTTTTGCTGTGTGTCATAAATCTATTAATTAATTAAAGTAATTGAAGAAATAGTCAGGGAAATCTGGATAACACACTTCCATCTAATACTGATAATGTGAGAGGATATTTCAGGTAGAAATATATCATCATGTTGATCTCCAGAAATTATTGCATAGAGCTGAAGTTTTAATATATAGTTGTCAAAGTAAATTTTGATATTATAATTAAATATTGTGGAGAATTATATTTTGGTGTGGAGAATATGTTTTTGGAAAATAATCAAAGGAATACAAACATACATAGTTATCTCTAATACATCAACATTTATTTGAAATGAGATAAACACAATTTTAAAATGTTCTGGCATTCTGGAACCATTTTCTGGAACAGCATTATAATTCTTAAATCACATGAATCCATAAGAATTTTGCAATTATTATATGTAACTTTACATTTTCACTACTTGGAAGTAACATATTGTGCCCAGAGAGAGAAAAGCTCCTCTTTGTGAACAGTTCATCAGCTTTACACTGATTTTGACAGTGGTTTGCCTATTTCCTTAAAAACATCTGCTTATAGTTTTCCATTTCTCCCTTGATTTCACTGCATATATGCAATTTTGGTGAAATACTTCTTTATTCTTTTTCTTCACCTATGTTTCTGATAGAGAACTTTAGATACTTATATACCATCATTGTAGTTTATTCTAAAAATTGATATTAGTAGTAAAAAAATATTTCAGTTTGCTTATGCACTAAACTTATAATGTAGTTTTGCTTTTTCCCCCTCTATTTCAGGGTTTGACTTTTTTGTTTTGTTTTGCTATATAGGAATATAAAATATTCAATAGATTGGGTCAATGTTTTCTTCTTAATCTTTAGTTTTAATCCTTTTTCTGTGGCCCAGGACTCATAGATGTAATAGCTTTGACCACACTAGTTTATTGTATTCATTTATGAATTATTTCCTTTCAACCTAAGCTAAATGTTGAGAGGTGATGTAATAAGAACTCTTGGTAAATCAAACGGACTCATCATTGCTGCCTGAAAATCCTTGATAGATTGTGTTGATTCTTGAAAATAAATACATCTTTTCTGATTACTCAGGGAGACAGTCTAATGAACTGCAGGTTTGCAGCAGTACTTTGTGTCATTTTTGTCTTCAGACCAGTTATTTTCCTTGTGAGATTATCAGTTTCATGTTTCACACAGCTGTACAATTTTTAGGTCTTCTGAAAGTAGAGGATTCTTTTTTTTTTCTAGCTTTGTATCAGAGAAAAGTTGCTAATAATATTTTTGAATTATCGAATCATCATAAGCAGTTTGGTTAATATAATCATCAGAAAATAATCTTGTCATGGTATAGGAATCATATTCCTCAGTTTAGTACTCCTACTGAGACTCTCCAAACCATGTGCTGCTGACTCACTCCCTTCCTCTTTCTTCCCTGTGGTGGGATAGAGAGGACAATTAGAGGCGCAAGAGGCAAACATCACGGGGTTGAGATGGGAACAATTTACTGGAAACAGCAAGAAAAGAAAATGAACAGCAATTCACATGCAGAATGCACACCACAGAGCAGCCCTGCTACCCTGACTGGAAGAGACTCCTTTCCCTTTGCCCCTGACAACGATGAGAGGTGATACAGCCTAACATCCAGGTCCTGGACATGCCATCTTCTGGTCACTGCAAAAATTAACCCTGTCCAAGATCCTTGGAAATAAAAATTCTTCTTAGTTACAGTGGCGAACCAGATTAATTTGATTCAAAGTCTTCATAGCTTTACTTATATTCAGGACCTTCTCATCTTTCAAATCTTCAGCTCTGCAATAAGTATATTGTAAAAATTCTGGAACCTTTTTACTCAAACAAGTCCTTTTCTTCTCATACAGTATTTGTTGGGTATGAAGGGTGGATATCCTCATGTACCTGTACAAATATGCCTATGTCTGTTCTGGGCTGCTCAAAGCCATGCAATGGTCAGTTAATCCACGTGTCAGCCATTTGTTCTATGAGAGATTACGCTCATCTTGAGATGCCCCTCACTTGAAAAAAGTGTGAAAATAATTTGCACAGAAGATTTGTATAATTGTCACAGACTAAAAATAGCTAAATTTGGTAAGATGGATCCAATGTTTGAACAAAGCTATTACATTCAAACTCAATGGAAAAACTTTCATCAATACAGCTTCAACTATCTGCAACTGTTCAGCTTCTGTCTAAATCCGTTTCTCTTGTGGTGTCTATACTTTGATTTTCAGATCAAACTTATATCCATGCAAATCATCTGGGTTTTAAGGAAGTCTAAACTGTAGGGGTCCAGGTCTACACTCTGGATCCTTACAGAATATTGACACTTGAAAATCACAGCCTGAAATTCTTTATTCAGTATTAATCTGCCTTCGGATTAAGCTCTTCCCTCTGCAGAACTTTTAGCCTAATATCAATTCAGTAATACGTGTCTCCTGTACTTTTTACAGAATTGTGGAAAAATCTAGGCTGGAAGGGAGGTCTCTAGAGGTCAGCAAGTAAAAACTCTACTCCAAACAAAACATTTAAATGAGTCAATTCATAAATAATCGTCCACAGCCTCCATTTTTTCTTGCTCTGACTCACACTGTAATGCTTTCAAGAGAAATCAAAGCTAAACAAAGCCTTTGGAATTCATGCAGTTTATTTTATTGCAAAGTAATTAGGTTACTATGCACAATAATCAATGCTTTCTGCATGTGAGGAAGTCTAAGTTTCAGCAAGTTTCACTTCTTATAAGACAAAGTCTTCTGACCTTCTTCTGCCAGATAAACTGTGTGGTTTTTGTAGCCTTCTTTGTTGAAAAAGGATGCTATGGAAGGCAGTCTGTCACCCTGCCCTTACATATCTGTTACCCATTCTGGTATGAAGTTATTAATTGTCCTGCTATGCTGTAGTGGTTTTGGTTCAAGTTTCCCAACCAACACACCGTTTATGTGGTGGTTTCATGTTCACTGAATTTCATTTGCCAACTGGGAGATAGGATTTTGGAAGAAAAGGGAAAAAAAAAAGCTTAACTTTAAGGTAAACAGATAGCTTATTAACACACAGTAAGGAAGAAAATGCAACTTTCAAAACCCTTCTCCTCCCCCCACAAGTGTTCACATTCCTACAAACAACATACAGACAAAACTTATGACATTCAGTCAGTTTTACCATTCAAATATAGTCTTTCATCAGTTCTTCAGGAGAGGAGTCTCTTGTTTACCATGGAATTTTCCCACTGACAGCCTAGCAAAGTTCTCTTGTGGGTTGTTGGAATTCTCACAGAAACAGCTGCCTGGGGAAATCTGCTTCCAAGTGGTCTCCTCCCATTAGCAGTTTCCCAAGCTGCTTATGGGTCGTGGAACTCAGGCATCTAGGGTGTCACCTTTTAAAGATACGCAAATTCAGGGCAAAGGATTTTTCATCTCAAGGAACAGAGATGTTTTCTCACTTCTTTCACTGGTGCAGGAGCATCTCATCTCTCTCTCTGTGCTCAAGCATCTCATGGGACCACAAGAATCACAGATTCTAATACAGTACAGTCCATCACAAACACCTTTGCTCAAAAATCCAGAAATCATCTCTCCAAATGCATATTTTCCCATGATTTAAAGGACATCTACCTATGGTTCATTTCCATAGCTCAAACAAGAAAGTACAACCAGCAGGCAACTCCTCAATCCTTCCTCTAATTAATCCGTTTCTCACTCTCTCCATCTGACTGTTTTGCTAAGCATTTGCTATGCTCAATCACTTTGTTTTCACTCTGGGAAGAGCGAGTGCTTTGGAAGTTCCATCTGCTGGGAGGAAAAAGTTAAAGATTGCCCAGGCCTGTGGTGGCCATGTGATTTCTGCCAGGCAGCAGCCACCAGGATTTTCAAAACTGTGGGGATGGGGAAAAACTGAGGCAGACAGATCTCAGAGCAGCCCGGCTGATGGATGCCTCCTGCCCCCACCCTTCGGTCTCATTCAGGGCGAGCCCAGTGTGGAGTGGTGCAGGCTGAAGGCTGCCCTTCCGCTGCTGGGGAAAGGGCCCAGGCCCACAGGCAGCCCTCAGGCCAGCTATCCCCCCACAGGGGAGCGACAGGGTGTTTGACAGCTGCTAAAAACCGATCTGGGCTGGGCCAGGGGCACATCATCCCCTCTCCCAGCCTGGGAGTCACCGGGCCAGGGGGGGCTCCAGTGAAGGGCCAGTCCTCTCCAAAGGAGGGAGCTGGGACTGCCTTACCTCCTGTGAGGGCGGAAGGCAGAGAGAGATCCCAGGCTTCCTTCTAACTTTTAAGGCTGTGTGACCCGGAGGTGCATCCTTGCATGCAATTGGCTATTTTGGTTGTGAGTTCAAAGGAAATCACCGATTGCTCTAAACCATCTGTGCTAAACCAATGCATATGCCCAGTCCTGGAGATGGTCAGCAGCTGCTTGTCACAGAGGCATTAAGAGTCAGTGCTTTCTGTGACAGTAATCACATTTTCTCGACAGAAAAGGAATATTCTGTTTTGATGATCCCTGGATCAATTTTTTAATTTTACGAGACATCACTCATTCTTAGTACAAAGTGCAGATCCTGATCCGTACTGAAAGTTCTATCATAAAGGATATTTCATAAAACTAAAAGGAATCTACAGGCCTACACTATCATGGGTTATGTAATGAAAAAAATAAAGTGTATTCTATTTCATCTGCTGAAAGCAGTTGGGAGATGGTTTTTGTCTTTATCGCTTGTAACTCCAGGGGCAGAGGGTGGGTGCTATCTGGTAATGGGCCAGTTGTTAAAACTGGATGCGGCAGTGTTCTTTATCTCTTTCCACCCTCCACGGGGATATCTTCTGGTAATGGGCCATTAAAGCCCACCAACGACATGACACATTACATCATCCCAGTGTGAGATGCTCCACCCAGTGGGGGGAGCCAAACCATTCTTGTGCAGATAAAAACTGAGGGCTGGGAACACCAGATATTCCAGTGTTTTCACTGGATTCCTTAAGGGAGACTGGACCCATCTCACCACTACTGGATCCTTTTCTACAGGACCATCTCTACTCCAACAGAACTATATTTGGTGCTCCAGAAGGGCTTACTTTAGACTGCTTCCAACACCCTGACCAACAGGGTGTCAGGTTGTATTTCTGACTCTGTCAGGGTTTCTAGGATTTTCTGTTTATTCTATTTGCCTGTTTTTTCGTACTACTACATTTGTATTCTTAATACTTTTAGTAAAGAAACTGCTATTCCTATTCCCAAATATTTGCCTGAAAAGCCTTTAATTGCAAAATTATAATAATTTGGAAAGGAGGGGGTTATATTCTCCATTCCAAGGGAAACTCCAGCTTTCCCTGGCAGATACCAGTCTTCCCAAACCTAGGCATACACATACCACAGGCCATCATGTTTTTATTTTCCTTTTGGTAACCCAACCCAAATACTGGAAAGTTTTAGACAGTTACATAAATCTGACCTTTTGAGTGCAAACTATGGATTAACAACAGCATTTCAAAACAAGGGAAAATGACCTCTTGGAAATTTAATTTTTAAGGGTTTTTTTAAAGATTAATTTTGCTCAGTAATTTGTGACATGGCAGCTTTCAGAACATAGAAATGCACTACTCTGACATCTGATTTCTGCAGAAAGTTTCTGGATTAAATTATTTTTCTAAATGCAACATTTTAGTATTTTCGAGATAAGAAAATTTACTTTTAAGGTAGAAATCTTCAGCAACAACACACCATGGAAAAAGGTCCTAAGACAACAAAATAGAAAAATAGAAATATTTGTAGTTTCCAATTATTGTTGAAAAGCAATAGTTTCTAACAGCTCAGAATCTAGTGTCTTTTGTCTAAAAGCAGGAGCCTAAGAAAGGGAGATTAGATGCATTTCAGAAAATGAGAATCAGAGAACAATTTTTAAGTGCCTGATATGCTGAGCTGAAAATATCATGCTTTACATTTGTTTCATGTAAAATACTTGAAGAACCTCAGGGGAATATAAAAATCTGGAAAGTTATGTTCTCTACTTAATTATGGAGTCAGTCTTTGTGTAGATACCCATGGCACTATTTTAAGAATAGTAATTTGATATTTGAGAGTAACAATTTTAAATTGCTGACCTGCACCTGCTCAAGACCAAGAGTTTAGAAGTAAATATGCCTAGAAAAATACAGGAATTGGGAAAGGGATATCTTTTCAAAGTTATTCCTGCTCCAGAATCTACTGCAACAGAAGTGAGACAGAAACCAGTGTTCTGTTTCAAGCCAATTTATAAGAGCTATTAAATTTACTGCTGACACTAGCAAATCTGATAAGGTTTAACTGAAAAAGGTTTCCCAGTAGGGTGTTCATCTGTCCATTAATTACCCTTTATGTGAATATAGGTAAGTCACTCGTGGACAGGCAGTGACCAAGTTTTTGATCAAGTGTGTTATTGATCTCACCACTGCATTTTAACCCTACGCAACTCAAAACTCCTGATTTTACTTCAGCTTTTCTTTTGTCATTCTGTTATCTCACTAGAATTCAGATGATCAGATATTTTATGTAATAAAAGGATTAAAAATATCAGTAGTTTTGTATATTTTCCTTTTTACTGTTTTCTCTTATTTTATTTCTTTTTCTGTTTCCAGAGAAGCATGCTTGTTTAAGAAAAGGATTATGGTAGAAAAATTTAAAAGTGAAAAGAATATCTTAGCAAGTTTAAATTCTCCTGACATGTGGAATTATAAAGTGCATATTTCAATGTAAATAATGAGATTCACTTGAAAGCATGCTGATATATTTCTATATTAAAAGGATTTACTCTAAATCTTTCTTGAAATTTGTATATAATGCTAATTTTTATTTGTTGGGATGTCAAAATTGCTTTACTGTTCCCTTCTGATGTCTTTTTTTTTTTTTTCTCCTTCCATCTTACAGTTCAATTTTACATCAGGACATTTTTCACAAAAGCCAAATTCTGTGTCATCTTTTGAGACTTCACATTTGACTTCATTGGCAATACAGTGAGTTGTCCAAACTGTCATACTGTGGCAATGACAAGAGGAATAAAATGTCTTCCTTTCTGACCCTCTGAGATGAGATTTCTATTGCCTAAGATCTCTTTCTGCTATGCAGCACTCAATACATTCATGCTTTATCACTCTTGTCTGTTCATTTTCATACCAGAACCATTGTCTATGTTAGACATTTGCTTCTTTTGGAACATCATTCTCAAGCATGTATGATTAAAGTAAAATAAAAAAGCCTGTTTTACTCCTGTAAGTTTGGAAGAGTGTTTAATAATTTTCATCCCAACTGTGACTATGCATATTTGCACAAAAGAAGTAGTGAAAACAAGTTTTACCTGTGTTAGAGGTGTTCTGCTTTCTAATAAAATTACTTGCTCTACTCCTTGTTGCTATTGTTGATGCTAAAAGTATCAGTAGTATTGTCTATCAAGAAATTATAAATCTAAACTCTACTTGTAAATACATTATTATGTATTTGCTCTATTTCTGTATCTAAACTAGATCCCCCTTTTTTCATCATTAAGGTGCAGATTTCATTTCATATTGAAATACAGATTTATCTAGATCTGAACAGATGGCACTGCTTGTCTTCATAAACTGTCAAGATTAGGGTTTTTTAATGGGGTGCAAGGGTTCATCCTGGTTCCTAGATAAAATATCTTGGGAAAAATCATAGAATGCTTGGTTATTTTGCTCAAGCAGTAACAGCAACAATCTTTAATCTCAGTTAAAGTTTTGCAAAGTGGAAAGAGAATTTCTGGGCAATCTCATATCCCTGCCTGTGCCACAGGCAGTAAGAAGTGTAAATGGGCACTCAACAAATCATCTAGTGAACATTTAAACTAATTAAAATGTGATGAAGACTGTTTAGAAAATCTCAATTTATAATTTACATTGCAGTAAAAGTGAAAAATATTAAAATTGTTTTGCTAAGAGTAGCTTCACAGGTCTCAGAGTGGAAAACTTCCTCTTTGTCTAACAACTAAATTTTTTTAACATTATCTGGGCAGAAATTGAAAAGAAATGCTATGTTAGAGCTGTGTAATCACAAAATACAAATTGAGAGTCTGCTTGGAAAATCTGGATATTTGGAAACATTGGAATATTTTCTTCAAAAAGGAGAAAAATGGCAGAGCTGCTATTTTTTAGAAAATATGCTTGCTTATAATCCCAAAAAAATCAAATGGGATAAATTACTGTTTTGTAATATGAGAACTCAAAGAAACAGTATTGGATAGAACAAAATCTACGTCGAAAAGCATTCAAAGATTGAAAGCTTTCAGACATTGGCTTATCACTTATGAATTCATTCTTCAATTTCCAACATTTATAACCATTTATCATTATTTTTTTAAAAAAACATAAAACCTTCAGAAAGAAAAAGAAAAGAAAGAAAAAAGAAAAAATGAAAGAAGAAAGAAATAAGATGAAGAAAAAAAATTTAAAAAAGGAAAGAGAATAAACAGGAAAAGTATAAAGGAAGAAAGAGGAAAATGAAAAGAAAAAAAAGAAAAAAGATTGAAGAGAAAAAGAAAAAAAAGAGAAAAAAGAAAGTAAGAAAAAAGAAAGTAAAAAGAAAAAGAAAAAAGGAGAAAGAAGAAAAGATGAAAGAAAGAAGACAGAAAAAAGGCAAAAGAAGTAAAAAAGAAAAAAGAGGAAAAAGAAAGAAGTAAGAAAGTAATAAACTAAGGAAGAAAAAAGTAAGATAATTAAGAAAGAAAGAAAAGTAAGAAAGATAGAAGTAAGAATGAAAGTAAAAAGTATGAAAGAAAGTATGAAAGAAAGAAGTAAGAGTTAAGAAAGATTAAGAAAAAAAAAGTATGTAAGAAAGAAGTAAGAAAGAAAGAGAAAGAAGTAAGAAAGAAAGAAGTAAAAAAGAAGAAAGAATGAAGAAAAAGCCAAATAATTATTTGTAATTTATGAACTGAATCTTACAACACTTTTGCATTTATTTTATTGCAAAATCTTACTAACCACCCCACCCAAAAAAAAAAAAAAAAAAAAAAAAAAAAAAAAAAAAAAAAAAAAAAAAAAAAAAAGCACTGATACCAAACCAATGCGTTTCTCAGAAGACTGTACTCAAGACCCTGACTTTTGGAAGTACACTTGGTCTTTTATAGCTGATGGATTCTAATTTTTAAGAAAAACAGTGAACACATTGATTTTCATCAGCCCCACTCTGTTAATATTACCACAGACACTAAATTGTGACTTCTCAGAGAGTTTTCATGCTCCAGTGAAGGCATTACTTGATTTTCTGAACACAATAAACCACTTTGTGTGTGTAGGATTGGGGGAGCATGAAGACATTCTGTTGCTTCATCTCACTCTGTAGTTCCTTCTCACTTCTCCTGTATCTTTGAACTCTAGGATGATGTATGAGGCATTTAGAATTAGGAAAGTTGTTAGCCTATGAAACTAACTTCTTTCTTTCCTTTTGTCTATTTTCCTTTCTTTCTCATATTCCCTGTCCTTCTATCCCTGCCAATTTAAACCTGCAGTTTTTCCTCACAATGATTCCTTGTGCCTTGTAAAGCACAATTAAGTGCCTTAATGTCAAGTCATTTAGATTGAGAATGTAACAGTTGGAAGAAACAAGCAGTGGGCTAACAGACTAGTTTGCTCTCTGACCTGGTGTAAGGGCTGACTGAGCTTTGGCCATCTAATTTACAGTGGAAGAACTCAGATCTGGTTACTGAGAACAGAGGGCATTGATTAGACATTCTTGCTTACAGCAGTAGCTTTTAGTTATTGAAACACTTAAAGGGTATAATCAGTATTGTATGATTATCAGATGCTATATTCAGTTCGAAGCTATTTCAGCATGAAAAAAAAAAATCTGTACTGAAGAATTTGAACTTCTCTTTCTCAATTATTGCCTCATAAGCCATAGAAGTTTAGTTTGAAACGAAGCTGCATGCATCCAGTAGTCCTACCCCATACCCTGCTCAGAGCAAGGGACAGCTCTGAAATTGCACTAAATTTCAATGACAGATAATATTGGTCAGGGTCATATAAAGTCAACTGTTAATATCTCCATAGATAATGATTACATAAGATCACTGAGCAACCCATTCAAATATTGAATCATCCTTATACTAGAATTATTATTTTTACTATCTGATTAGAACTTTCCTTATTCCAGCTCACAGTCATTGCCTCATGGACTTTCATTGTGAACTTCCAAGAAAAATTTGGATCCATCTTCTCTATATCACACCATGAGGCAGTCAAAGGGTACTTTGTCAGAATTCTAAAGTTTCTTGTGATGTGCTTAGGGTCTTTACTGGTGTCAAAAAATTGTTAATGTCACATAGAAAATAAACAGTATCAGTTTAAAAAACAAATAAATCTTGGCAATGCTTCTACCAGCATTTTGCACCTGAACTCCTGACATATAATAAGCCTCCTAAGACAGATAAAATGGATGTTTTGGTCCACTGTCTTCCATTGTTTTCTATGCATGATGACACGTAGATCAGGCTGAAGCAGCACTGATTTTTCCTGAGGAAATTTGTTCCTTTTCGGTTGTTCCCAACAGCCCAGATGTACTTTGCTAATGCATACTGGGAAGTGAAGAAGGATCCTTCTCCTCACACCAATTTTGCAGTCATTCATTCCAAAGACATGTTCAAGTGCAGCGTCTAACTTTTCTGCACGCAATATGGTTTTCAATGTTTTTTATTCCTCTACAAGGCCCACTCCAAAGAATATTTAATTTTCTGATTTCTCGTTCTTAAGTTACAGTGTCCACTTACTTACCATCATTGTTCCACCACCCAGTGGCTCAGGACCTGGACAGAGGCGTAACCTTGTGAAGCTACTTCTGGGACTCCAGCTGACACTTGGTGGTGAGCACTGTGAAACATCATCTTTTTCCCATGGTTATAAGGCAGACCAGAGTTCCCATGACCCGAGAGACCCTATCACCTCTTATACAGAGCTCACATCTCCTCTCAACCTTACTACCAAATCACTCTACCATTCTAATGGCTGCTGCTGCTCAAGGAGAAGTGTTCTGGCACCTCCCACCATGGTTTCTAGGGAGCCCATATTCCTCCAGTTCAAAAGCAGCTCAAATGAGTCAAGGTATACTCATTTCTTCATGAGGAAACAACAGAGGCATGTGTTCCTTTTCTGTCTTCAACAAAGACCAGTTATTTTTTCTCAGTTGCTGTTATAGAAACATGCTAGTCAGCTCAATCTTCTGAATTTTCAATCCCTTGAAATTAATAATCTAATCTTTGCTTTAATGTCAGCATTTGTTTTGTTTGTAAAACAAAAGTGTATAGTCCAACCAGACAATGTAGTTGAATTCACATCTCAATTACTTAAATTCCTCCAGAATTAACTGTGCATTAAGAATTCACAGTTCTCATTCAATTCTTATATTTGTCCATTAAAATAGTAATAATAATAATATCTTAGCCTATTTCTTGCAGCCTGTGTTGCACAATTCCCTCTGCATTTATATTTTATATTTCCCTTTCACATCAGGAAATCATTTTCTCCCTTATAACCCTCAGAGCACTTTGAGTGTAGGAGTAGTTTCCACAAGAATTGCATTTCCCACATATATCTCTACAGCATTATCTTTTTATCTATGTTAATACTGTATTTTAAAATAACTTAGTTATAGTGTCCTAACTAGGGTGAGGGTTTCTCCTGTCCTGAGATTCACAAAGCAATAAGAAAGAATGCAATAGAGCAGTTTTTACCTCTTTGAACATTTCCTCTGGCCAGACACACTCTGGCTTGGCAGCTCACACAAACAGGACAATCATACAGAAAGCAACTGTTGCTGTTCCTTTGCAAGGCTCACTCAGAGCACACAGTGACAAAGATGCTTCTCCAGGTATGAAGTCCTCTGGACTATGTGAGCAGCAGCATCAAAAAACACGTTTCATTCTGTTATCTAAAATAGTCACTAGTTTAGAATGTGGAAATGTTTGCAGGAATCCTCACAGATCTCTGCACTGTGTTTCTTAATTTAGGAATTCTAAGGGATATTCTAATTTTCCTAATAGAAATAAGCAGAAATGTGTTCACTATTAAACTTATACACCTATATATGTGCATTACTGTAGATATATACATACAGACACAAGGTCAGACACAAAGTATGAACTCAGTAAGGTATACATCATGCTGATAAATTTACATGTTTTGAAAGTGCTTGTGAAACTTATATTTCAATTCACTCTGCCATAAAGTCTTTTATACACAGAAAGTCAGACTACTGCATGTTGTTTTACGTCTCCTGTTCAAAGATAGGTTTTAATTATATTTTGCTCTTTTTTTAATCATTATTTTAAATCATTGTCAGAAGGTACATCAGAAACTCTACATCATATGATATATGGGGTTTTCTTTGCATTTTAACAGTAATTGTGTTGTCTGAAGCATTTTTTTAAAATTATGTCAGAATACAAGACTGATGTATGTGATGGAAGTTGACAAATGCTATTTGCATTTCATAAATCAGTAATAAATTCAATAATTTGTTTTGATAAAAATGGAAGAAACCCATTGTACAAAATAGTACATTGTCATGATTAAGCACCAAAAAAAATCCTATCCTTAGCATAAAGTAACATTTTAAAAATCAGCAGAGCTAATGGAAGAAACTCTTTTAACTAATGGAAAATGTATGAGTTTTCATAGACCAATCCTACATTTTCCATGATTTCCAAATCATCTGAAGAATCCCTTGCAATGTAAAATAATAATAACAACAATCACAATCACAATAGAAAGCAGAAAGGTACAATTATAAGATGCTGTTTCAAGTTGCAGAGGTCTTACACAAATTAGTGTAAATCAATTCTGCTCAAGACTTCAGAGAATATTTTGATCTATTTTGTCCCATATTTTGTTTTGTCCAATTCTGATAGACATGAGTGTCATTTGGCATTCTTGCCCAAATGCAGCAGAGATCGGTTTCTACCCATTATTTTACTACCTACCGTAATAATACAATAGAGAATTTTGCTATATTTAGTACCTGGAAAAATGTTACCTGTCTGAATTGTTTTTTATACTCAAGGTTGATCAAAGGATTAAAAAAAGGTCTCTTTCATCTGGAGTTAGGCCCCATAATTTAAACTCAGAGATTTAACTATCTACTTTGTATTCAGGGAGCAGGGATAAATATCTCTGAATACTTCACTGTATATGATTTTTTAATTGCATTTTGAATGTGCTATGTATTGTTCACTTCTTTATTATTTCTATAGTATGTTGCATTAATACCTTGGATATTTGTTGTTCTGGCCATAGTTCCTACAAAATGGTGGTCCCTCTTCCCACCTTTAGGGTGATTCAGCACCCTGGGAGTACCCAGAATACCAATTATCTTGAACTTCTAAACACTTCACCTGATACCAATCTGTTATACGGTGAATATAATTTCACCTTCTTTAATAAAACTAGAAATTAAAATTGCAACTCTTTCCCTACTAGACTTTTTCTAGTTTTCCTCTTTAATTTGTTCATTTCATTCCTAAGTGACATACTGTATTATGTCAAGCAAGTCACATCACAGTTTGTTATATCACATTACAATAGTTAATGCATTTTGGCAGGTGTAACCCTTTGGGCCTATCAGTCACGGAATTATGTTCTTTATAAACTTCTTTATCATTCTGTGCGCAGTATGCGTCTTCTTGTAATGAATGCAAAATTGGTTTTGGCCAAGAAGTAAGCACATTGAGAAGAGGACAAATAGTAAGTGACTGAAAAACTTTTGGAATAATTGAAAAGGTTTTTCTGAAGGAGAATGCATTTCCACAGTAAAATTGTTAAAATTTGGATAGCTCCTGTGATTACTGTTTTATATTGTATTTCAAATGCTCATTTAAATGACCAAATTATATTTGGAACAATTTAGATTTAACATACTGGTGTTGAATATTTCTAGTGAAATTTTTAAATGGGAGCATGGCTTCAGACACAGAGGGAATCAAAGTCAGAGCCATTGTATTCTTCTACTTAGTGTTAAAGTGATGCATAAAAATAATCTCTCTTCACAAAGGTACTGAGTTGTTTATAAATGATAGCCATCAAGACTGAGATTATAACTGTCACTGCCACCTGAAATAATTAAAAACTTCCTCAGAATTTTAATGTTCATATAGAAGGTTTCGTTATATTTCAGAATTTCTAAGGAACAGGAAGAAAGTTAAAAATATGTTAGCACATTAAAGATGGATGATAGTGATCAGAGCCACATTAATATGATGACAGACAGCAGTGGGTTAACCACATCCAACAACTATGCACTCACCAACTGTTTGCTTACTCTTGTCCAACAGGATGGTGGAGAAGATCGTAAGGGCAAAAGGAAGAAACCCTTCAGGATCAAGATACAATTTAATAAGTGAAGAGTAAAAAAAGTTTAAAAATTGCTGCAATGGTCACCCCTCACCACTTCCCTCTAGCAGGCTGGTTTCCAGCTGATCCCCAGACACAGACTACTTCAGGAAAATTACAACCCTCCCTAGTTCTATAGCTGAGAATGATATTGTATTGCATGGAATATGTCTTTAGTCATTTCAGGTCAGCTGTCTTCTTATCTGTAGACTCTCCAAATCTTTTGTCTGCTCCCAGCCTATTCATTTGCAGAGGGAGAGTGTGAAATAGCAACGGATTTGATGCTGTGAAAGCACTGTTTAGCAACAGTGGTGTTATAAGCATAGATCTAATAATCACCACCAAACTGGCTTCTATGAAGAAAATTATCTCTATTCCAACCAGTCTCATTACATTGACACAGAATTCAATCAGCATAAAATAATAAACCATATTCTCATCAATATGGTCCTATCATCTAAAAAAGTGCCTCAGGAGACAACACACATATTTCCCATAAAAACACCAGTTACCCTTAGTTTGAAGTAGGGGCGACTAAAGAAGGACACTGATAAAGGCCTGTATATAGCAAGAAAACAGCATATTTTTAATATATCCAGATAAATGCAAATTCACACAATAGGGAACAAGAATATTAATAATGACCAATGAATCCACAGCAGATTAATGGCCCAAAAGCAAGCAAAAATTTTGAGAATTATACTAGGTGGGACTTAAATAATTTTTTTCTATTAGAACAGGTGAAAAGGAAATAAGCAAATATTTTATATTATCATAGATATGGATTCCCACAGTCCAGGAAATAGATGGATTCTTTTAAATACGGTTAAAGAAGACATACTTCAGACTTATTTAAAGGATTGAAATGTTCATTCTTTTTTACTTGATTATAAACAAGATATAAGGAAGTTCTAATTGTGGATTAGAGCTGCCTGCAACATTCCAGGTAAATGTCTGGGTATAAGAGCTGAATAACTGAACTTGCACCAAATGTCAAAATGGAAGTTTTATATTATTAACATCTTGAAATTTTAAGTGAATATCAATTTTAAAATAATCTACATGGAAACGTAAATAGACATAATTTTAACCAATCCAGAAATTATTTTGGATTAAAATGCTAGCTAAAGAATCTTAAAGTAGGCTTTTCAAGACTGTAAACAAATATTCAAATATCTGTATTCATTATGAGATACTAACACAGGCAGAATAACCCAAAGACAATGCCAAAATCCTGGTTGGATGCACTCTGGAACCATGTAGTACAGTATCCTATAAATTTTGCATGTGTCTGGGGAGCAAATATTTGGCTAGCCCTATACTCTGCAGTAAAAAGTGGCTATTAATTTTCATACCACATTATTTTTCTAGATACTGCAATTAACCTTTCCTATTTCTGAAAGTTTTTCTTCCAGTAAAAGATGCAGTGCAGTATGATTGGCTCAGGTTGACAGAGTATATATATATGTTTGCAATTTTTCAGCTGCAAATATATATTTTAAGTAATGCATTTTTATAAAATATGGCTTGGTGGGCCCTGGCAGCCAGACAAGTTTAACTCACAACAGTCTGTGTCTTCATCACTGATCTACATTAGACTCCACCACATATTTCATCAAGCTAAGCTTTACAGTTCAATGAACCCTAGCGCTTTTAGAAGTGAAGGAAGCACAAGGTCTTACAGCTTCCAGAGAAATTTTGTTTGTTTTTTGAATGCAACCCTCTGGATCAGCTGAAAAAATATGAAATGGTTCTGCTAATTTATGTCAAGTTACTGTCTATGAGCAATCTACAGGAAATCTGTCCAACTAGGTTTTAACTGTTTTTAATACAAAAATTTGAACATTTCTCTTGATATCTCACTTTCCTTTCCTTTTCTTCTTATATTTGTAGTTATGTATCATTATACAGATATTTCCAATAGTTCTTCTTAACCTCATACTCAAGATTAAAATTGGGGAAAGGCAAATTAGTTATATTTTACTTGAATAACACTTTGACCTAATTACTTGAAATGTAAGTGTCGTGGTTTTATATTCACCTTTAAGAACTTTTTAAAAACTTTTCTCCAAAGCTCCAGAAAGCTAATCCAAGTTTAAATTGCTTAAATCTAACAAAAAATAAAAAAGAATCATTCATCAACATTCCTAAACATACTCCCTCTCCATCTTCCTTCCCCCGTCACCTGCGGCCTTGAAGTTCCAAGAATCAGCTAGAAAGAAAAAAAAGACTCTGTCTCTTTACTTTTCAAATCACTTTGTCTTACATGGAGGAGGGAAAAGGGTTAATGTCTTTGTCCAGAGTCAGTAAAAGGACTAAAAAAGACTATTGGAAGATGGGATGGAGGAAGTGGACATTTCTGACTGGACTTCTCTAGATGTGAATTATGGGGAAATGGACTGTTTTTGTAATATCATAATGCTGCTTGAGGGAATGGAAGTTCTAGCCAAAGGGTTGTGTATATTGATATACATGGGTTTTAATTGATAATTTTGAATAAAATATGCCCCCAGCCTATGGGAAAGAATAAGAAAATCTCTATTTCTTTGGAGATAGAAGCAATTTTAGAAATAGAAGAAAATCTTTATTTTGTATTAGAAAAGCATTCTTAAAACAATACCCCAAACATGTGGAAGCCCATAAACAGCGTGGAAAACTGTTATATGGGTGAGACTGCACAGAATCTGCAAAAAATTCCAGGTGCTTGCAGATCTATGGCCTTAAAAGCCACCAAACCTTTTCTTGTGGCGTGTTCTCCATAACTCTAGAGAGGCTCCTCTCCCAAGGTGATGTAGGATTGTGTTTAAATAGTGGCAACTGACTCAAAATCATAGTTCTCTCTCTGTGTTGAGTGTGAAAGTTAATACTTTGGGAGGGGAGGAAGATGTTTGAATGTCTCGTTTTTGTCTCTCTCTCTCTTTTTTATTTAGTATATGTTAATAAAATCTATCTGTTTTTAATTTTAAGTTGTGCCTGTTTTGCCTTTTTCTCCCAAAGTCGTATCTCCCAGTTAATAAACAAAATTTGGCAAATATAGAACCACGACAATAAGTCTTCCATATTGTTTTGATTTACTTTAATATTCACATATCTTTTTGCAAACAAATTGACTGTACAATTATTCTAATGCTAATGTACTGTTTCCTCTTTTCACCTTAGCTCTTCCACTGATTTTCTAGAAAAAAGTTCTTTAATTTTGAACTGTTTTTTACTCTCTTTGAAGAGTATTTTCCTCTACCATGCTCATGAAGAAATAATATACTGCCACATTTATTAAAGTCAGAGAAATCAATTCACTTGTTCATATCTACATCTGTAGCCATTACCTGATATCAAAAAAGGGAAAAAATATTGTAGCTGAAGGAGTAGGAAAAAAAAAAAAAAAAGTCGATTCAAATAAAATCTAGACATAGACTAGGCAAATCGTACAATAAAATGTAACAAACGAGGAGCTCTAATAGTTACACAACTGAAACATGGAGATTTCAGTGACTGCTGGGCACCTTCTCTAATATAATATCAGAACTGAGATTAAAATCCTTCTAGGTGAATGTTCAAATGACAGCTATCATCAAAGCACTTATATCAGATATAGCCTAATCCAGTTCTCAGAAATTTATGTAAGTGAAGAGAAAAACCAAGGTGTAATTTGAAATCTATGCAAAGATGCATTTTCAACAGAGAATCTCACAAAAAGAAATTCTTCCTCTAAAAATCTCCTTTAGTAGTAATAACCCTCTAAAAATACTAAAAGAGAAGCATTGACTAGTTGAAACCTGGGATTACCTGTACTGACAATAGACACGTAATCTCCACTACAGCCATTATGGGTATGATATGCATTCACCTGAAAATGAACATTTATCTTTTATTTATTTATCTTTAGGATGTCAGGTTAGTGCTTTTGCATATTAGAATCTTCATTATAATTTTCCTGCTGTTGGACAAGTGCTGTTTTAAATGGTGTCCACCTTTCTGAGAGTGGACAGCATAAAGGAATATTTATTGAATTATGCTGGAAGAAGCAACAATGCTTAGATTACAGAGTCCAGAGAGAAAATCAAGGGAAAACGTGTCTGAGTGACAAGACTGAGAAGCAGAGCACAGTGAATAAATGAACTTTCTAGCTTTTTCCCTTTTATTCTCAGATTGCTTAATCTGCTAGGACATACTGTAATTAAATATATCTACCATAACCATAATCACATAATCACAATCAAATAATAACTCAAGTAGAAAAAGAACTACTTTTCTCAGTGACCTTCTTCCCCCTGATCTAATCTACAGACAGAATGCACTTTTCTAATGCCTGGTTCTCAAATCAAGGACCTAAATTACTGTAACTGACCTAGAGGGCTATCTGTATGTCCAGTGAAACCAATGATCTTTAAGCATAAGTTCCTCCATAATTTTCTCATCTCCCTTTACTTAAAGTTTTTGTTATAATTCTGGATATTCAATGGAACAAATGTCTTTTATTGTTATAATTAACATAATATCTCTTTCAACAGTTTCTAGGCATAAGTATCCAGATACTATTATTGTATAGATAAAAAGCAACAGAAAATACTGAGATGAAAACCAAAATAAACATTAGCGCTTTGCACTTCTATGTGGTTAGTCTTTTAATACTTGGTCATGACATATCTTAAATTAGCTTACAATTTCATAAATTCATTTAATATTAAGAACTTGATTTTGCAGAGTTTTGCCCAACTCAGCAACATGTTATTGAAAATTAAGACTAAGGTTAAAATAACTTACTTTCCAAAATTCACAAGCTTTTTACAATGTATTAGATTCAGGAATTTACAGTTCAAGTCCATCCTTAATTAAAACACTGATATCAGCAAGTAAAGGTGCTTGATACATTACTTCCTTTGTACTTTTAAATTATTTAAGTAGCCCTTGAAAGCTGTAGTCCTAATTTTGTGGATGATCTCTCTTACAATGTCTTACCAATGTGAACAAATGCCAATATGCCAGTGGCTTACGCTTAGGGCCAGTTATGGCAACGACTTTCTACGTGTCCTTACTTCCTGAAGAGCAGGAAAGAGCCACTCGACATCCATATTTGATATAAGCAAGAACAAGGAGGCTATAAAGGGAGGAAAACAATTGCACCTTGATGTTTATATAAAATTATATCAGGAAGATATAAATAAAGATACCATTATGAGCCTGGAAATAAAATGAAACACTAAACTAATATTTCACTTTTTTAAGGTTCCTTAAATTTGAATATCTTCAAAATTTAAGCAAGGAAACCTCAAATTATTTAAGATTTGCAGAACTTAGTTCTGCCCTTTTGGAGAAAATATTCAAAGTTTTTTTGTTTCCATTGAAAGATCTGCATGCTGAATGTCAAATCTCAAGCAAAGGTTACCTCTAAAATATGTTGATTAGGAAATTCTTGAAAAACATATTCTGAAAGTAACCTAATCAATGTTTCAGTGGTTTGAAAACTTTTCAAGGTATGAGAGAAACAGTTGGAGTTGAAAATTGCTGAATCCATTTCCAGAGTGGCATCAATGAAAGGACTATGTTACTTTAAACTTTATAGAAAAATACAATTTAGATTAAGCATCTTGAGCAGCAAATATGTGTCTGCTGCTACACAGAAAACACCAATCAGAAACAGTGCATCTGAATTTTGTGTAAAAATGAAATTTCAATCTATTCCTGACTCTACATATTCATGTTCTCATATTTCATTAAGAAAATTAATGACATTTCCCCCACAGAAATTGCAGAATTTATTGCCTCGGAAAATGGTGTAAATACCATCATATTTTTTCTTTTGCTCACATTCTGAATGTCAATAATAAAATACTTTGTTGTTATTATTTATTAATTTTTTCAAGTTATTTCAAGTGTGATTCTGTTGCACAGTTGATGTTCAAATTTTGAAAAGCAAAAGCAACTTCTAAAAATGGAGCAACGCAAGAATTGAAAACTCTTTCTCTAGACTTTAGCCATGTTTACTTTACAGTTAGAACACATTTTCTCTGTTCAAAGCCACATTTCAGCAACAGCATCCCCAGGTAGCCACCTTCCTTTCCGATTTCTGCTGATTTTTTTATCCTGGCAAAACCTGCTTATGACACTGTTATTTGTGGATCAATATAAAATGCTGTGAAGCTGATGACTTCAGATTTTCTTTTTTTTTTGTTTTTTTTGGTTTTGTTTTTTTTTTTTTTTACAATGTGGCTCCCATTGAGTGAGCAATGAGAATGGCAGAGTAAGAAGGTGAAAATAACTGAGACTTGATTTTTCAGAGTAGTTTTTGTGTAGGCCAGAAATATAAAAGGGAGACCTTCAGATGATTAACTTCCATATACTTTGGGTAAACAAATGACCAGAACAGCAGCTCTTCTTCCACACTTTGTTTACTTCTCTTCCAGATTTCCTTCTTTCTGATTTTCCTCTTGAAGTTGTATTATTATGTTTCAAGTCTTCTCTGCTGTGCAATTCTGTTTCTTCAAATTTAATAGTTTTCATTCTGTAAATCTGTTTCCTCAAAATGCATCTTTCTTTGCAGGCTGCTCCAGGGTCCTCTGTTTACTCATGTTTTTTCTCCTCTGCTCTCTCATTTTCACTGCAGTCCTGGTGCTTTTTCGTCTTTCTTCACTCACACTCTTCTGTAGTATTACATGCACTGTGATTCCCTTTTGGTGTTGTTATCTCAGTTTCACAATTTGGTCTCTGTTCACCTATGATAAAGATTCAAAATACAGAGCAAGATCCTTGCTTAATATTCAGAAAACAAAGAAGGAGGTGTCTTCATGCTGGCAAAACTCAAAATAAGCAGCTGAAAAGTTCTCTACTGTCTCACATTTTCTCTTTTGAAAGCACCAAACAAGGGCTTTATAGCCATAATTACACTAGAATTTTTTAAAATTGAAATATATTAATTGTATTCTTTACATTAAACATTCTTGCAATGTTACAGATAGTTCCTCCAACAGTTTTAGATTGCATTGATAATGAAGCTTACTAGAATACACTCTAAGAGTGAATCAACCCAAAAGTTTATTCACTCACTGACTCCAGTGCTGGCCAGCAGAGAATGACAGCCCTCCTTGCTTTCTGCTCTTCTTCCACCAAAGCAGAAAGAAAAACAGTAATCTCACCTAACTGCTGTCACTGCACCTCCATTACCTCTCCATGGCTTTCAGTGCTGTGGATGCCACTGTCAGTGCCACTCACATGGAAACAGAACTGCCACACACAAGTGAGGCATGATAGAGCCTCGCCTGATGGCCAGCAGAAGTCAATGTACTACATAAACACATTAATATTCAATAATTTAATAATGTGTGCCCATGATCTTGTGACAAGGATTCCTACCTCCATCTTAATGTCTAATATGAGAGAAATATTGTCATGGTTTTAATGCAGTCTTCATTTCATAAGACATTTCACAGTTTGTGGACTGTATAGCTCCATCTGTCAAGTAACTACACAATATGAAGAAAATATTTAATACCACCAAGTTTATAAACAGGATCACTCCCAAAGGATGAATTTGTAATCTTGGTTTCGCGTGAGCGAATATAATGAAGATAAAACAGAAGCTGAAGTGAACAGAGGGATTTAAATTTTTGTAATGAGACAGCTAATAAATCTGTTTTCCTCCCCACTCCTTGTGCAGTAAATCTGTTGAGTAAAATACATGATTTTCTTTTAGCCACTCATTGAAGAACAAAGTAAACAAGGCTTTGGATAGATAGGAGGAGAATAACTTGCTGAAAAATTTGGTTGTGTTTTGTCATGTAAGAGACAACTGCTGGTTTTCATATGCTGATAAATCTAAAATTAAATACAGTATTAAGAACGTGGCATTTTTTATGACAGAGACATCATTTCTTAAAGGAAAATTGCTTTTTTGTAGGATATTATTTATTATATAAAAAGGGGCAAGCTAAAATTTATTGTAACAGTAGTATTTGTGAAATTAAATGTTAAATGTAAATCTGATCCTTTTAACAAGCTTATTTTTTTTTTTTCTTTTGAAGGCTCCATTTCAAAAGTTCAGGTCAATCTAATTTCCATCCTTTAAGAGAGCAATTATGGTCCTTAGCCAGTGTATATTATTTTTCATCTTACATCAGTCATTAATCCTACCGACATTCAGTGAGAGTTTTGAGTATTATTACCAACATTTTATCAGTGAAGGTAACAAATATACAGACAAAACTTTATTTCATTTATGAGGGATCCTATATTCTTTATTGCTTTATTATGTAGCTTGTAGTACCATTCCATGATCAAGACAGGAATGTAACAAATAGCTACTCTATTTTTCACCCAAATGTAAATTTTATACTGCCTGCAACATCACGAAGAATGGCTCAAGAAAAGAATTTATTGTGCAATGTTTATATTATGCACATTGCAAATTTTCTCTAAAAATCTGAATATTTTAAAACTTTGCAATAAGTAAAAACATTCTTTCTTATTTCTCAGAAGTCTCAAATTTTGTAAACGCATGCTATAATACTTTGAGAGGCTGAAAAATGTCATTCTATTCCACTGAAGGTAAAGATATGTAAATTTTACTTTAATTTTATGATGTTGTCAAGTTATATTAAAAAATCATCTTTTGTGAGGAAAAGCTACTAAGTCCAGTAAAGGGATTTGCAGAATTGCTTTTCATTCATGCTAGTTACATCCTATTGGCAGTTGATGGCTGATGATGTGATTCTTAGATGTACATGCACATCTACTACAAGGGCTGCAAAAGAAAACTCTCCTTTTTTAAAAGCAAATTTTTTTACTAAATTTCTGCTTTTTCTAGTTTGAATTTGACAAGTGCTTGCAGTCAGAAACATCTGCAATTTGATTTGTTCTCACTAGTAATTAACTGAGTTTATTGGAAACATTTTTTGCTGGTAAACATGGAGTTGCTGAAAACAGTAATGCATTAGTTCTAAACATGAAATTATGTTGTGGTTGGTGCACTTTAGAAACCACCGAATATGATGTTTAAGTGTGTTTGCTTAGAAGAGAATAGCAAACTCCTAAGCTAAGAAGTGCCAGAGCAGAAATTTGAAGGTTGTATGGTATGTGCCCACTGCTGCTAAAAATAGCTGAAACTAATAGTTTAAAAATAAGATGTGATTATAAGGTAATTGTATTTGCATTCTTTGGAGGGGAAAAATCCCCACATAAACAAACAAAACAACACTGAAAACAAACAATAAATGCCACAACAAAACACAACACAAACCTCAGATCTTTGTTGTATCAAATTGAATCCCTAAAACTCTCAGACATTCTTAACCTTACTTTCATGCAACTATCTCCATTCACAAACTGTATTAATCATCATAATTTGTCTCATAAATATTTCACCTTGTTGTCAGAATTTAGTTAAGTTTAGTAAAATGCCCAAAACACTCTGATGATAATATAAGGACCACCATAAAGAAATTCAGAAGAAATATATAATGGTGAACATGCTTACTTATAACAATACCAAGAACAATTTTCCATTCACATGTTTCTTCTGAAGGTTCTGCAAGTACCACAAACATACATTTTGGCCATTATTACAACGTATTTTATGAAGTTTATGAATTTTATCTGCTACAATTTTTGTTCACACAAGATCAGTCCATGTCTTTGATTCTCCTATCATTGACCTCAGTTTTTGTTGCAAGGACTACAATAGTTCTAAGCTATTGTTTGAAAAAAAGTAGATGGCCTCTAATCTTATGAAATTATTTTAAAACAACCAACAAAAATCCACAGCTTAAAAAGCCCACACAGCTCTTCCTATAATTAAATAAGGACACCAAAGACAAATCAAACAAGTATGTATTCTGGAGGGGGAAACAAAGAGGGGAAAAAAAAAAAAAGCTACAATCTCCATTTATCTTCAGAGTTGCTCCCATTTTCCTTCCAACTTGTTTTCAAGTTTTTCTTCCTCTTAGATGTTTAATTTACTCAGAATGTAAATAGATAGTATCAAGTGATAGAGATGACCTATCTCATGGTGAGTATAAAGTGCCTGAAATTTTATCGATAGATGTGTTGTTTGAAATTAATTGCCATATGGTAATTTAAGAGCATGAGCAGATAAATAAACCTTGTATTGCTGCAAACGGTTCACAACTATATAACCTGAAAAATCAATTGCATTACTGGTTGTTGAAATATATTTATAAGTCTAACAAAGTTTATCTAGGTCTACTCAAATCTTTGGATCTGTAAGTATTAAAGCAATGACTGTCCCTGCATTTCTCTGAGAGAACTAAAGTTTGCAAATTTTTGTCACATTTTTCCTATCCTAAATGATTAAATTATATCTTTTATTCAGGAAAGGTACTGTAGACTCTCATGATTTTTTTTTTTTTTGTCAGTATGGAAAATACATTTTGTTCCATTAGACCCTAGATGAGGATTTGTTTCGACTACTCTCCTTTAATTCCTAATCAACTAACCTGAAAAACTTGGGGAAAATCCATTTTGGGTTAATTAGTTCTGGATGCATTTACTCAAAATGTATAACAGCACATACTGAAAATCAATTATCTAACAGTCAATCCCCATTGCTATCACATTAAAGGGTGTATAATAGTGAGGAGTTCACAAAAAAAAACCAACATCATTCTCACGTCTGAAAAAGGCATTCCATCCTGAAATTCAAGTAACATTACAAGTATTTCTACCCCTTTTAGTGTCTCGATGACTAGAATACACAATTAACTTCCATGGTGGTTAATATTTTTGTCTTTCTGAATCCAGTTCTTATTTCCACTCAATTTGACATGTCAGAAATGAATTTTGTGCTGCCCTTGAACATTATCTCAATTAGGGAACTGAAATAACTTAAACTAAACTCATGAATGTAAATGTTTTAGATAGAAGTATTCATGACAAGTATACAGAAACACTGGAACACACAGATATGTAACTAAGACTCTGCTTTAATTAGAACCTCTTGGAGACAGACCAGAGGAATGCTAAAAAGATAATGAGAGGACTGGAGCTCCTCTCCTGTGAAGACAGCCTGAGACAGTTGTGATTGTTCAGCTTGGAGAAGAGAAGGGTCTGGGGAGACATTACAGCACCTTCAGTACCTAAATGGGGCTTACAACAGAGCTGAAAAATGAACTTTTTATAAGGGCATGATAGGACAAGGGGGAATGTCTTAAAACTGAAATTGATCAGGTTTAGATTAGATATTAAGAAGGAATTCTTTACTGTGAGGGTGGTGAGGCACTGGAACGGGTTGCTCAGAGAAGTTGTGGATATTCCATCATTGGAAATGTTCAAGGCCAGGCTGGATGGGACTCTGAGCAACCTGGTTTAGTGAAAATTGTCCCTTCCCATAAGTAGGATGGAACTATATGTTTTTTAGGTCTCTTCCAGTTCTAATTACTTGATAGAGACTTTATTAAAATGTGTATTTTCTCCAATCTCATAAGCAGAGTCAGTATTCAATGGACACTCTTCAATGTCCAATTTCTTCCTTCTTTGAAAATCAATTAATTAAAATTAGTCAGGTTAAAATATACCTGATTAGAATAGTTAAGCTCTTAGGACAATTATATTTCTACAAACAGAAATCGTGGTAAGACAATGTGTCACAGAAAACAAATGAATGGGTATTGATTATTAATTTTTCCATAAGTATATTTCAATATTATAAGAAATTAGAATCTTCCAACCAAATCATTCCCCCAACAATTTATTTCAAACATATTTAATACAGCAGAAAGTAAAATATTTCTATTAATTACATTTCAACAATTAGTCATATTTATTCACAGGGCACTGATCTAGACTAAATCAAACCTGAATAATTTCTCTGTTATATGTTATCGTGCAGTTCTGTGAATATGCATTCTGGTGCACTTGTGTTTGGGAGTAAAAAGACAGAACAAACAGGAAAGGATGGAGAGATGACACAGCCTCTTTCGGTTTCTTTCCCCACTGTGATGCATTTATGTCTTGGCTCAGCAGTGGTTGTCTGAGGCACGATACTGGGCAGTAAAGAACCCTGTTGATACTCATTATGGCCCATTCATGCAATTCGATGTGTTGTATAAAAAGGCGTGTAAAAGACAACCTGAAGACTCAGATAGACTAGAGTTTTATTAAAGATATATTCCATGAGCTTTTAATTTTAATGATTTTTGTTTGAGAATCCTTCCAGTTTATGGATACTCATCTGGTACTCTTTGGTGTACTAACTGTGCTTATATTCTATTTATCCACCTTACCTAAAACAAGAATTCTTTCCAATATACTTTTTAAAGTAATTGAGATCTGTGAGTTTTACTGGGCCTGTATTTACAAAGTGTCAGCTATTTTCAGAAATAGTTAACTAGCCTATATTGTATGTTCTGTGTATTCTAAATATTAATGGAAGCAGGAATCAGTAAAACTTCTGTGATAATAATTCAGCCTTGAGGTCACTATGGAAAAAGACTGATATTTTTAAAAGGTAAATTTTGAGATACTGCAGTCATTAAGCACTTTCACAATTCATGTCTACTTAGCTTTGACTAAAACAAACTGTCTCAAATATATTCCAGCAAAATCTCTATAAAAAAATCAAAGAAATACAGTGGACTTGTATAATTTTCCACTAATGTAGTTTTGATTCTCTTTTAGTTGATTTACTTCAGATGAGTCACTTCCTACTCACATTGCCATGTCCTAAGCTGGAATTCACTCTGCTACCTCTTCAAAAGAAAAATTAAAAATGTATGTTCATAAGATACTTTTCTGCCAAATTGATTGATAGACCATACCATCAAATATTTTAGTAGGGATTGCTTTGTTTGTTCTTTTCACACAGCTTAGTTTTTACAGCAAATGGCTGTGTACAAAAAGAGTAACACAAACTGTGTTTTTGAGCTCAAGAGAAACCAGGCCAAAATCCTGAGACACTGAGAAACAGCACACTTAACACCAAATGAAAGCAATTCAAGAAAATAGGGCTGTTAAACATAAAATGTTCCTTTAAAGAAAATTCGAAAAACACCAGTAGAGGAGCATATCTTTCTGAGTGTCAGAGGTATCAGATACCTTGTTTTGTTCTTGTTTTTGAAAGAAAGCCTTGTTTTTGCTTCTGCAGCTTTCCAGCATGAAAAAAATACATAGCTTTGACCGTTTTTTTTTAAATAATTTGCAGAATCTGCCAACACTGTGAAGGATAAATCAGTTTAACAGCAAATACTTTCTCCATACTTTCAGAAAACAAACATTTTCACATAGGAAGAATGCTTGTGGAATATATGAAATAGTTTTTAACTAGGAATGCAAGGCAGCACAACAGCTTAAGCTAGCCACTCTTAGGATTTGAAATTTGCTAAAAGAAATCTGTATTCAAAGTCATACTCTACCATGATTATTAGCATAAAGAAGAAATAAACACATCTGGTTTAGCAGAAATAATTTTCAGCTCCAGTGTTGAAATGTGTTCCTAATGTCCATTATCTCTGTGTTTTAGGAGGTTTTGTCTTGGTTGTTGACAAACTTCTATAGTTTGAGAAGCTTCTATGTCCATTAACTGAATAACAGGACAAAACTATCCATAGGATCTCTGCTTATTCATGGGATGCACAGCACCCTGAAACTACATCTTATCTGCCTACCTTACACACTCTGCTGACCCAGTTAATTAGACTGAATATGATTCTGCAGTAATGTATCAGAAAGTTGAATTGCTATCAGAAATAGAACTAGATCTTCATGAAGCTGGACTGTGACAGCTGATTCAGTATGGTCTGGTGAACACCTGACTTAGGAAAATATGGATGGTTAAATCACTGAAGTTCTGTAAGCAGTAGTTGCACTGCACTTAGATAACTCCCTTATGCTTTGGGTTCCAGTAAACCGGAATTTGACATAAGTTCAGGTTCATAAGGGAACCATCAGTAGCAGGTCAATGTGAGAATTGTAAGCCAGCACTTATCTTTTCTTTGGGAATGAAATGGTCAATTTCTAGCTGTAATTTTTGGCAGAAACCTGGACTATATTTATAGCCGAAAATAAAACATTTGGTATGTCCATCATTCTTCCAGTTTTACATTCTAATTATACTAAATGCTAAACCATGGGCAAATTTCGTATTAATATCTTTATCAAGCTGTGTATTTTTCTGGTATAATGGAAGTCTTTTCCATTCTACCCTTTTACAGCTAATAAGATCTTTATTTAAGACTGGATGTACTACCTTATAAGATAAACACATGACACCGGGTCATAGTGGCAGTCAATATAATTTAGTCTAATATGGTGCAGTAGGATAAAGATTATTGAATTCTTGAGGAAAGTTTACTTTTAAAATGCCTGTCTGAGTACAACCCAAGGTAGTCTGCAATAAACACAAAACACAGAAGGATTATCAAATACTGATATTTCTCTTTAGATTTATTGTTAAATGGGTGTAAGAATCTTACTTAATCTCCAACACTTCCAGGGTGTTATCTCTATATATGGATTATAATTAAAATGGATCATAAGAATTCTAAGAAAATATTTATGAAACTTCAGTAATTTTTCAAAATGGGTGCTGAGAAGAAAGTTCTTTCAATATTACAGTAAGCCAAGAATAAATAGCTTCAGGTAGGAAATGGTAGTTACATTTTATCACTACAACTGAAAATCTTCATCTTGCCTTATTTTCTATTCTGTTTAGAAAGTTTCTTTACAGATCAGGTTCACTTCAGCTCTGGAAACAGCAACAACATGATTCCTATTGAAACAGGAAAAAAAAGAAAAAAGTTATATTATTGTGTGGAGTGTTTGCGGCTTTTTTTTTTTTTTTTTTTTACCTGCAATCTCTGACAGACTGATGCTCTCCTAAAATAGCATCTGAAGGTCATGTGCTTTAGCTGTACTGCAGGCTGATCTATTCAGCAAAACAGCTAAAACAGCTGTTTAAAACCTCCATAATATATGCAGGTCAAGGCTAGACAGGATAGGAAAGTGGAGTTTTAACCAACGAGATTGTTATTAATGAGATCATTATGCAGATCTTTTCCTCAGCAGAACGGTGCCCTTGATTCTTGAGATTCTCCACTACACATGCATGCAGGTCTTTTTACAGACATGTCTTCTGAAGATGAGAAAATGGTTTTGATGAATGTTGGCTTCAATTTTTAACAGTTTTATGTCTGATTCTCCTTGGTCATGTGTTAAATCTATTTGCACATCTTTATTCCTCCATAGCTAAGTTTAATGGGACATTATTTATTTCAAGCATTTGGTTTTTTGATCAAAATGGAATAATTTTTCTACTGTTTTTATTTCAGGCTCAGTGTAAACTCTCTACAGTACATCCCGTAAGCCTGCTACATAAAGGAACAACCTAGAAACTGATCTACTACCTAATAATTTTGCCAAAGTTAATGTAAAATGTAGAAAGGGATTATTTTTCTTTTACATTAAAATATATTCTTTCTTTTATTCATTCTCTCTGAGAGCTAAAAGTCTGAAAGGGACAAAATTTCTTTCTGCAGGTCTTTGGTAGACTCTTATGTCATGTTGAGTTCATGACAAGATAATAATTTATTACTGGAGTAAAGATTTAGTAAGTGAAACAGGCTACATCCCAGCTCATTATGGCTGCCTGAAATGCCTCTTCAGCCAGCAGGTGGTCTTGCAGCAGCAACAGTTTTTTACTCTGCTGGTCACAAGAAACAGTTCCAATTAGGGAGGAGGATTATCCCCTGCATGGGAGTTGGCAAACACACTAATGTCAGAATCGTCAGGCTGGTCACACACACATAAAAATTAATTGTTAAGATGAAAAGCACTGGTCTGACTTCACTTCAGCCAAGACAAGGCAAATGGCTACTTAGGGTGAATAGCAAAAACAGCTCTTATGATGGCCATCTTGGAAGACAGTGGGCATGTCTTTTATATGTATTCATTTGTGTACGTCCCTTGACATGAGAATGCTGTGGTTGGTACTTAGAAGTATTTAAGAACAGCTCATTGTATAAACTGCAGTAGAAAAAGGAGGACTCCTGGCCGTTGCACTCAGTCTCTATTTACTTCTTTAATCACAGTTAAACATACAGTAGCTTTTTGTCCTTATTTTAGATGCTCAGTTAAGATATCAGCCCATTCTTAGGTATTTTCCTTATCAATAAGAAGGAGAGGGGAAGAGGGGAGAAGGGGAACAAGATCTTCAAAGGACAAGCCTACCTGCTTATAATTGGAGTAGCTAAAGATGTTAACCACTTTTCAAAAACATCTGATGATTTGTAATATATCTGATGGCTATAGAAAAATTGTGAGTTAGATGCTTTTATAGCTACAACTGGCAGGATGAATCCAGGCCTAACTGGATGCTAAATTTATGCTAACTTTATGCTAAAATTAAGTTACTGATCCTACTGCACCAATACCTTAGCTTTTTAAAAATCTTATGATACATAAAGTATATGGACTACAGGCAAAAAATATAAATAAATTTTCAAGTTTTTCAGAGATAATGTAAACAGATTTTTAAGCCTACAAAATACCATTCTAATTTTTCTTTTTCTGTTTAACTATACAGAGAAACATATATCTGGAAGAACCCTGTGCCTCACCACCCCAAGCCAAGCTACAGTTAGTTTTATGCTTTGCCTCAGATCCTCAAAGAAACAGATACATTGAAGTCAGTAGGAGTTCATATCTTCAGAAAGCAAATTTTAATTTATATAAATGGAAATCTGAAGAGCCTGATGATATTATAGTGAGATATATATATAAATATAGTGCAAAAATCAAATCTGAATGGACCAAGGTATTGATAACACCAAAATAAGAATTTTTAGCTTTTTCATTGGGTTCAATATGCATTATTCACCTTACTTATCAGGTATTTTGTTTCTGTAATGACTGCCAGAAATCTTTTATTCATCTTTTACAGTTGAATTCTTTACCAAGTGAAGATAAATCTAAACCATTTTTCTTTTAGTAAAAGAGTACACTCTCTTAAGGTGCTTCAAGGGAAATACAGACTGGATATTAGGAAAAAAAATTTTCAGAAAGGGTGATAAAGTACTGAAATGGTCTGCCTGGGGAGGTGGTGGAGTCACCATCTTTGGATGTGTTTCAAAACACTGGATGTGGCACTCGGTGCTATGGTTTAGTTGAGGTATTACTGCATGAGTTGGACTGGATGATCTTGGAGGTCTCTTCCAACCTAGCGAGTCTGTGATTCTGTAAATTGATGCCACAGAAATATACATTAGTTTAATGCCCCTTTGGCAGAGGTCCTTTATTTCTGTCCACTATTTCCTGCTGAATATTGGCTGTGCAACACAAAAGTAAACAATTTTATAGAACATAAAAAATGAATTGTTATGAAAAATTATACAGGTACTAAAGTCTGATATGTCCTTACTGTCCTGCATCTATTACAGTTTGACAGATTACTAATGCATGAACTGGAAAAGCAATGGAGAACTGGAGAAGCTGACAGCCACAGTGTGGACAGGTATCCTCTTCGCTGGGTTAAAAACTGGCTAGGCTCAAAGAGTGGTGGTGAATGGTGCTAGATCCAGCTGGCAGTCAGTAACTAGTTGGGCTTCCCAAGGCTTAGTATTGGAACCAGTCCTTTTTCACATTTATCGATGATCCCGATAAGATCAAGTACCCTCTCAGTAAACACAAAGATAACACTGACTTGGGTGGGAATATTGGTCTGCTAGAGAGCTGTGCAAAGGGATCTGGACAGGCTGGATTGTTGGGTGGGGCCAATTTATGAGGTTCAACAGAGCACTCAGCACTCAGAAGTGCTGAGTCCTGCACTTGTGTCACAGTAACCCCACACAGCACTACAGATTGGACACAGAGTGGCTAGAAAACTGCCCAGCAAGAAAGGACCTGTGGGTGCTGTTTAATAGCCAGCTGAACATGAGCCAGAGTGTGCCCAGCTGGCCAAGAAGGTCAACAGAATCCTGGCTTGTAGAAAAAATGGTGTGTCCAAAACTAGGGAGGAGATTGTTTCCCTGTATTCAGCCCTGGTGAGGACACACTCCAAGTCCTGTATTCAGTTCTGGGCCCCTCAATTCAAGAAAGACACTGAGGTCCTGGAATGTGTCCAAAGTAGCATGTGAAGCTGATTAGGGGTTTGAAACAAAAAAGCAGCTTAGGTAGCAGAGATTGTTTATTTAAGTGCTACATTTTAGTTGGCATGGTGGTGTTCAGTGAAAGGTGTGACTCAACGATCTGGGAACTTTTCCTACCTTGATGATTTAGTTCTATGATTCCATGATTTTACACTTTTCATCAGCTCCACTAAACGTATTTATTATTGCCAGATTTCCAGACTCATCCAAACTAAGCCCTAACATTCCTCAATTGCTGACTTAAATCATACCTAGTCATTTCTAAGAACACAAGTTCTTAATCTAATGGCATTCAAAAGTTGATTGAGAGGTCAGTTAGGTGCAAAATACCTTTCCAACCATTTTTTATTCTGTTTTAGGACTGATTTCAACTGCTTAGCAGTGAGAAACTTTATTTGAGATGGCCTAGAACATCTCAGAAATTCACATGACATAGAAAATCTGGAGTTCATAGTGTCCTAGGTGTTTCCCATCACGCCCTAAAAAAACCCCATATGTGAACCTGTGTATTTCATATTACTCCATTAATCCACACAGTCTGCTTTACTGTCACCCTTAGACTCAACAACCCAAGAAACAGGATTTGTGTGTTTTACCCCATGTTCAGAGAAAGGAGGGCATGTGGGGTCCCTTTTAAACCGGAAATGGACATACAGAGCTCTCTTTTTTTTCTCTTCAGGCTCCCCAGAGGGTTGCTTGGGGAACATCTCTGAGTTGGAACTCAAGATGCTGAAGGAGTGTAAGGAAAAAGCTCTCTTTTTTATCCCTGAGCATTGGAGAACATGGCTTCTCCATCTTATTTGCTTTGTCTTCTGATCCATGTGGTGTGCTATGGTAGCTGCCATCTTGGGAGGAGGGGCTTCTCTGCCATCTTGGGAGGAGGGGTGTGGGAAATGTATTTGTAGAGAATTCTCAAAACCTGACAGAAAGCTCCACATAGTAGGCATCCGAATGCAAAATGCTGACTTAAAAATGCCATGGAATAGGACAGACATTGTTGAGAGAGACTGGAACTAGAAACAAGTTTCAAATTATGGCCTTGCAAATAAGACTAGATCCTTTGGAAATAGAACTATGAAAGATTCATTGTAGTAGGACCCACAAGGGGTAATTTTAGATGATTGGTTTTAAGGCATTAACAACACTGTGTGACAAAAACTGATAGTCCAAGAAATGCTTATAATGTACTGTAGTTAGGAAATAGTTGGCTTCTGATTGTGATGGCATGAATTATAACATCTGTACTGTCTCACCCTTCACATGAGACTGAAAATGGAAAAAATAGTTTTAAAAATGTCTCTCAGTTGCCCCATCTCTGGGTCAGAAAAAGGTATAATCCAACAGAGGGATTATACCACCATTTTGGGAGGAGGGGCTTCTCTGCCATTTTGTTCTCTTTGTGGGGGGAAACATGAGTCAGCACCTTTGTATGTAGGGCTTATTGCTGTTATTTTGGTTGCTACTGCTTTTCTTTTTAGTAACTGTTATTTTTACACTGATATCATCTCACCTTTTTCGCTTCTTATTGGTGAAAAGGGATTGGTTAAAACTAAAGGGGAGGTAACTCATTTTGGAGTCTGCCACACAGAATTGTTTTAAACTAAAATGCATGACGATAAAAACTTTAGGATATGCATATATGGGTCTAGATGTCTATAGCTGTTATTTCCTCCTTTAGCTGATAGCACTTTTCAAATGTTTAGCAATAAGTCCTTCTTCTGCAAAGAACTATAAAGAACTTTTTCCATGCAAAAGAACATCTTTTATTTCCCAAACCAATGTAAGTGTCTAAAGGGACTTATCAAATTTTTGTTGTCTCATTAATTCTCAGATTTTCACATATCAGCAGCCTTGTTGCCTGAATCGAATTTTCAGTCAACAGCTGTTAGACAGTTATTAGATTCTTGAACTCATATTTCTGAGAAAGGTAAAAGAAAAGTGGCTTATAAAACAAGGACTTGATTCTATTGACAAGATTTTGCATTTCAATCTTCAAGTGCTGCCTTTAAATTAGACCTTGAACAGCTGGGGATTCTTTCTGTTCATAAATGTACAGAAGATGCATACGCACATACAGAGATACCACAGTCTTGACAGAATAAAACAAACAAACAACCAAAAACTCTCTTGTTGATACCATATGCATGCATGAATGTGCTTTTCATTGACTCACGGTTATCTAGTTCTGACCAAAATTCTTGTCTCTTCTGTGCTTTTTGTTGCACAACAATACACAAAAGATTTTCTGAAAACAAGGCAAAAAAATCAGCAAGAAATTGGGAACATCTCCACTTTGAGAAACACCAGTAAAATTTACTCAACAGAAAATTTAGTTTGGAAAGTTTCATTAAACTTCTCTTTTGAAAATCCTTCATTTCTTCAGTAACAGCTAGATTTAGCACTCACGTGATGATCTGATAACCTAGACTGATTGCCTGTTAGGGATCTGAACTTGAATGATAGGTTTCTATATTTGTCCTGTTAATAGACAGAATCACTAAGAGAGTTTTCAGAGCAGCTTGGGGAGAAAAATAAACCTTACTTTATTGCATGATGACTCTAAAACCCAAAGCCCAGAATGACACAGGAGGAAAGAACAATTATAGATAAGTAAAAGAAATCAATCTGTAGTTTTTGTTTGCTTTCCATGGGATAGCAATGTTCACTGAGAGTAGATGTAATGTGCAATTGCTCGCGTAGTCTACAGATGACTTTTTTTGATGTGGAAGAAGGTTATATTGATACCAGGTTGAAAGATATGAAAGTTATTGTAGAACTGCTCAAATAAGTTCCCTCTAAAGGTGGATTATGAAAAACTCAATCAAATGAGTCACAGGAGTCTTGTCGAAGTAATGCATCTCTCTTAACTTATCAGAACTGGTAACAGATTATCAATGACAGAAGCCATGAAGCTGCTGCTCTGAAAAGATGGCAAATGCCACTGGGAAAAAGAAAATCCTAAGCAGCAAAAATTCTAAATTAATGCCAAAGTCAACCATGGTATAGGACATGGTATTGCAATAACTTTTTATAAAGATTGCCCAGCTCAGCAGTATCCAAATGTCATGAACTATGAGATTCAGATCATAATTACTTAAAAAACATTGAAAGCCATTGAGGCAAAGAAACTATTTTAAATTTTGCACTTACTGCAAATTAATTGCAGGAGATTCTGTAACTTCTACCAGTGGTGTTCACTTAGGTTTTTAGGCCTAAAGGGATACTGCAACTAGTTAGATATTTCACAGAGAGTTTCCAGTTTTGACTGTTGTAGTTTCAAGTGTTTGAATACATTAAAAGTGAATTTTGTTTGTAGAGTCAAAAATTAGACAAAACCAATATATATATTAAAAAATACATAATGCTAGTGCTTTTCTTTTGTATGAACAAATACATTTTTTAATGCCTAAACAGATTTGCATCTAAGATTTGCATCTTCTATGAATTAGTATGGTTACTGAAACGAAGCCTAGAATTTCTGCATTAAACATTGCCCTAGATACTCTCTTAGAATCATCTTTCACTGATCTTTACCGGAGAGGAGAATATAACGCGAATGATAAATAAAACAAAATTTCACACATAGTTTTCTTTATGTGAGTAAGTACTTTGAAACCCAAAGAACTGATATTCATATGTAATTATGTGCTCATATTTGCAGTTACAAAATTCTGTGTTTAAACATGAGGAAAATGTCATCATTGTTAACCTGGTACTGGAAAATGTTCCACATCCCTAATTAAACAAACCTCCCTAAGAGTTTTCAAAGGCTACAGTTCTGAAAGAAGTAGGGGTTAGGAGGTACGGAAGATGGGGAGGAATAGAATATATGGGAAGCCTCAGTTCCTTTTTGCAAAGCACTGTGATTGTGTGCACAGAAATGCAAGTCTGCTAGGATAGTTTGTAACCATAGCAACTCTTGGAGAAGACAAAGGAGAAAACAGAATAATAGGGGTCTCCTTTCTTGAGATCACTGCATGGGAAAATGAGAAAAAAGGAGAAAGAAAGACTGCAGAGACTTTTCCTGTCCCAAGACGTTTACACTGAGAATTGCAGGAGTAATTCTTTTCCATCCTCTTCTGATGAGTACTTAAGGTTGTTTTGTTATTTTGTTGGTTGTTTTGGTTTTGATTTTGGTTTTTTACTTTTTACAGAAGCCATATTCCACAATAATGTCATTAAAATATTTGGATGAGGGACATAAGATTAGAAGGTGAGAAAAACCTTCCTTAAAGCATTTAATTACAGAGATAATTGATGCATAATGAATTTTTTATTCCTTTTTTAATATTTATAGCACCAATGCAGGTGTTTTGTCAGCCGTGAGATGCAAAAGGTAGTAATATATGTGCTTTGTGTTTTTTTCCCTGTAAAAGTCTTCAGAATTAAACCAAATAACGCACTTTGCTGTTTTCTGTGTGTGCACAGACTGTGAAAATTTTGGAGAATATTTTTATAGGGAATTGTCTTTAATTGGTTGATTTTTTGAGCATTTATTCCTCCAGTCAGTTTTGTGGAAGGCCTTGTATTATTTTTCATTCAAGAACTTGCAGGTCAAAACTTCCAATGAGAGAGCAAAAAAAAAGTTAGCTTATCAAAATATTTTGCAGGTTTTATAGAAATAATGAATACAAACTCCCAATCAGCTCTATACAGCCAAAGCACACAGCAGATATCTGTAATCACAGAATACCAGGGTGGCTGAGGTAACAAACGTGTCTTGAGACCATTGGGTCCAGAACTGAGTACAGCATTGACTTACTTCACTTGCTGGCTATGGTGATGTTCTTCCTAATGCAGACCAGGATGCCACTGGCCTTCTCTGCCACCGGGATGCTCTGCTGGCTGATAAATTTTGCTGCCCATGAGGACTCCAAAGGTTATTCTCTGTGGTATAGCTTTCTAGCCAATTGGTTCCCAGTGGGCAGAGATGCCTGGATTTACTCATCCTCAGATACAGGATGTCACATTTCTCCTTGTTGAACTTCATGAGATCCTTCTTAGTTTGATTCTCCAGTCTGTTGAGGTCTCTCAGAGCGGCAACACACCCATCTGGTCTATCAGTCACTCCTCACAGTTTTGTATCATCTATTAACTTGCTGAAGGTGCACTCTCTCCTAGAGTACAGGTTCTTGATGAAAATGTTATAAGGATTGGCCTCAGGAGCAAAACTAGTAATTTGCCACCAACTGAATTCTGTACCACTGATAACCTTCTGGGTCTGTAGTTCATTTGATTCACCTCACTGTGTGCTCACCTAATCTGTACTTTGTCAGCTCGTCTATGAGGATGTTATGGGACAATATGTCCAAAGCCTTATTAAAGTTTGGGTAAACACATCCACTGCTCTTCCATCACCTACCACTAGCCATCTCACTGCAGAAGGTTGTAATATTGGTTAACATGATTTCCCTTCCATGCTAATTATTCCGAATCACTTTCTTTTCCATTATGCGTCTAGAAATATTTTTGACAAATAATTGCTCCATCATCTATGCAAGAACTGAGATATGGTTGAGTAGCCCACAGTTGCCCAGATCTTTTGCCCTTCTTGAAGATATGACTGGTATTTTATCTCTCCCACTTATTGGAAACCTGATCCAATCCTATTGACCTTTTAAACGTAATTGACAGTGGCATTGCAGTAACTTCAATGATCTCCCTTGTGTTTGTGAACTTAAACTTCACATTAGTAGCAATAGTGTTGTTCTGGTTATTACACAGCTCTTTTCAGTCTCTTATCTCCGCTCCCTGCTTTCTTCAGAAGTATAATTTGATTATGTTATTGGATTAGGGATGGGGCGAAAAATTAGGCAGTGGGTGGAAATACAACCATAGAAATCTGAAGTATCCCCTCTCACGCATTTTCAGACAAATGCAGGAAATATCTCAGAACTAGGAAATAAAGAATAATATTTGAAAAATATTTAATTTTATTTTAAATAAAGCAAAATTTGGGCAAATTAAGTTGACATATGTATTTTCTACATGGAAAGAATAGGGTTGGATTTATCAAATAACCTATTAAATTAATTATTTTACAAATAATTTTTCTGCTCTGGACAGTGCTCTGAAATGTAAAGTATGCAATCCCTCGGTACTAAAATATTAATAAATAAGAAGCAAGGTACACATAGTGATATCTCAGTTTTTCCCTGTGCTTTTAGAATTCTTGTGGAGTCATGGCATTAAGCTGAAAACTGAGGCATGACCCAAATGAAAAAATACACTAGATTTTGGAAAAAAGTAAAAGAGGCATTTCTTCAACTTTCTTTTGGCTTTAAATCAAAGTAGGATATGTCATGAATAGTTCTTATGGAAGAAATCTTCATTATTGCGAACTTTTGCAGCCAGGGTAATGTACAAATTATGGATGAGATTAGGTGTACTTGTGGTACACCAGATTCTGTTCTTTCTGCTTTATCAGCTGCTATTCGGGAGATCTTTTCCCATTTTCAACTATTCCCTTTTTGTTATATATTTTTTTTCCTAAACAAAATGCCCACATTCAATATGCGGACAATTCAGCATTCTCTTACTTTCCTCATTCTCTCTCTTCTCACCTGACAGCTCAAATAAGCTTAACTTTATAAAGGGAATATGGATTATTTTTATCCACTGAGCTGAATACACATGGAGTACAGGTAATATTTTTTCCAGGTACTAGCAAAAATATTTTTAGGTCTTTTTTATTTACATAACATTGATACTGAAAATACTAGCAGTTTAATGTAATAATTAGTTAAGTGTTTTGTAACCCTTCATGAGTATTAAAACTTATTTGAATTTTCACTGTACAAACACAAAGTTACAACCTGCCATGCAGAGAACAGAGAAGTATATGAACTGTACAGTTCAGGATTACTATTAAAAATCCCACAAAATGTGTTCATGTTTAACAAATACACATATACACATTAGAACCAGAAAAAAGCAAAATCTAGAAAATTTGAATCTATCAAATCTCATATGTTACAACTGTTCATTTTGGACCTTGGTACAAAATTGAAACTTAAAGGCAAAGAAAAATTTCTGTCAAGAAATCTGAAATTCTTTGGGGAGGAATTTGGTTTCACTTCTGCACAAACTTAAAAATCATAACTATATACTAAAATCAATAAAAATTCATCAGTGTAGAGACTTCATTGCTGTTAGAATTTTTCTCATGAATTTTGCTTTGGGTTTTCAGCTGGCTCCTATTTCAGAGAGAAGTGTGAAGTTTGGATTATATCTATGTATAACAACAAATAAATTTTCTGCCATGTGTCTTATTTGCTAGTCTGGCGTTTCACAGATACAGTGCTATCAGGACCCAAAATAGCTCTGGACTCTGCCATATAAATTTATCCCTAAAGACTGATAGGAATGGAAAAAATATTTATAGAAAATGGAAATGACACTGCAGCTGAATTTTTCAGCTCTAAAAATCATAGGAGAATGGTTATGATTTTCTGCTAAGAAAAGTCACAGCAAGAGCGATAACAGGGACTTTGTTTATTTTTCTGTACACATTTCAGTGTGTTTTCTTTACATTTAAACCTACATTTTATGTGGTATTTTAACCAATACAAATCAACACTATGAACTCTCATTTGATGTCTGAAAAATCATTACCCTTTTGTGGGATCAAAGTATCCTTTTTTTTTTAATTTATTTAACATTATAAGGATAGATATCTGGGTTCCATTATAGAGCACTGTATATTTGGAAAGATACAATTAAAGAAGCATGACATAATACCCTCATTTAAATCCCCAAAAGAAATTTGAAAGGCCATAAACATTTCTTCTAAATGGCCAACTTTTTTCTTCATATAAATCTTTAGATTGGCAAGTTTTATATGAGATTCAAGATTCCACAGTCAAGTGATCCCACTGACCCAGCTTCCTCAAGATATTTACATTTTCTCAATAGCTTTTAGTTCTTGAAGCTAAAGGAAGAAAACAGAGATAAGGGCATGTCAGTAAGAACCCTCTGAATGGAACAACTGATGTGTAAAGTCTCCTATGTGTCAGCACTATATCCTAAATTACTCCAGTATCAAGGACTGCTCTTGAAATTTACTGCCTGACACATCAGAAATATACCTTGTGCCAACCTCCTGTATTGCTCAAAATGCAAAGATAACTCCTGGGAATAAGTTGTATTGCATTTTCATGGCAATATCTGGGTAATGGCAGGAGGAGATGAGTACAGGTCTGGCTTCTCTGAGAAGCTGCTGTAATCTTTCCTCATGTCCAACAAAGCCAATGGCAGCTGGGTCCAGGATGGACCTGCCAGTGGTGAAGGCTGAGCACAGAAGTGGTAGTAGGAGGTAGTAGTACCACCTCAGTGATAATGTATTTTAGAAGACAAAAAAAAAAAAAAAAAAAAAAAAAGTGCTATTGCTGAGAAGTAATTGTGGACAGAGAGAGGAATGAGAACATGTGAAAGGAACAGCTTTGCACCAAGGTCAGTGAAGAAGGAGGGAGGACTTGCTCCAGGCGTGGGAGCACAGGTTTGCCTGTTGCTCATGGTGGTATAGAATCACAGAATGGTTTGGGTTGGTAGGGACCTGGAACTCCACTTCCAAGCCCGCTGCTGTGAACAAGGACACTTTCCACTAGACCAGGTTTCTCAGAGCTGCATTCAACCTGGTCTTGAACTACGATGGGACATGGATGGGACATCCACAGCTTCCTCAGGCAACATGTTTTAGTACCTCACCACCCTTAATTCTTCCTAATATCCAATCTAAACCTATTCTCTTTCAGTTTGGTGCCATTCCCTCTTGTCCTGTCACTACAGGTCCTTGTAAAAATCTTGCCCCATTGTTCCTGTACCTATCCCTTCAGGTACTGGAAGGCTGCAATTAGGTCACCCTAAGGACTTTTCTTTTCCAGGCTTAACAATCCCAATTCTCTCACCCTTCCCTCACAGCAGAGGGACTCCATCCCTCTCATCCAATTGGTGACCTCCTCTGGACTCACTCCAACAGGCTGATGTCTTTATTCTGGGGACCCCCTCATTGTGAGTTCCCAGTGCGCACTATATTTACAAATGTATCAAGTTTGATTTTCTTCTTTTGCTTTCTATATTTTTCCTCCTACACTATAAATGTAAATGTTCAATATGCATTTTTGCTGTGTTGGGTTTTGTTGTTTTTGTGGTGGTGTTTGGGGTTTCTAAAGAAATAATTTGGAGACTGATTTAGGCAGTTCTCTTTCCTATTTCCTGTTCAGCTGGGAAGTTCAGCTGTCAAATGCCAGTAACTGCCTGTTTGTTTTCCCAGTAACATCTAAGATTCACTGCTGTCAGCTTTCTTCAGAAGATCTGTGCTTCCATTACTTGAGTCAAATCATTGCAGTGCAAATAATGTCATTCATTATCATCATGCACTTTGCAGTCTGAGAGAGAGATGATGAGACAAAATGAGGGAATACTGCTTCCTATCTGAAAAGAAAATTGTAAGTATTTCTTGCAGTCTGGGGAGTTGCTGAGTATATTTTCCAGCTGAAAAATAAATATGTCATGGGGATACATAGTACTGTTCTTGGCTTGAGTGTACACACTAGGAATTTGTTAGTTTATTAATTCTACTTTCACTAATAAATCCCTAAAGTCTCAGTGGCTTGATTGTGACTTGTTGAGATCAGCTATCTACACTAGTCAATGCTACTTGAGGAAAAAAAAAAATAAAAAATTGAGAGCTGGAAATGGATTTCTTCCAGACAAAACATTTTGCTTTACAGGTACTTGTAAAATTTGATAAATGAACAGCTGTACAGTTCCCTTGAGCTACTGTATTTAGAAAAGTGGAACAGATGGTATGGCTCTACTTCTCTTGCAGAGAATCATAGAATGATTTAGGTTGGAAAACACCTTTAAGATCATTGAGTCCAACTGTTTATGCAGAACTACAAAATCTATCACTAAACCATCCTAAGGCATGTCCACAGGTCTTGCTGTGAGTCTGCTCCAGTGCCAGCTTCCCACAGGGTCATGCCTTCTTCCAAGCTTCCACCTGCTCCAGAGGGGTTGCAATGGGTTGCAAGTGGATCTCTGCTTCACTGTGGACCTGCATGAGGTGCAGGGGGATAGCTGCTTTTCCATGGTCATCACCATGGGTTGGGGAACTCCCAGTATCAATCAAGGTTGGGGAATGAGCAGATCAAGAGCAGCTCTGTTACAATGCATTCTTAAGAGAAAAGAAAACAAAGTCTCCATGAACAAAATGGATTGAACCCAAAAGGTTTAAAATATACCCCAAAACTTAATTAAAACAGAACAACGTTAGATGTTGGTGCCAAATAAATGGATATATTTTATTTAGTAGTAAAAGAGGCTAAGAGAAAGGAAAAAAGGAAGGAAGAAAGGAAGAAATAGAGGAAGAGATGGGAGAGACAGGACAAGGAGTGTGACTGGAGTTAAGTAGAAGCATATCACCTTTCTGAGGCTACCAATGATGTTTCAGTGCTCCACTTCATCTGGTCTTCTTGATGGTAAGGGTTCCCCGTAGCCCTGAGCCACCAAAAAGTATAAAATGCAATCGATTAATATATGTTTGGGCCAAGTGGGAATGCCCACTTGGGGTGGGCCTTCCCTGGGGTCGACAAGTGTTACACCATTCCTTGCGAGACTCTGGATCTGTTGTGTCATGTCCCCCTCTGGGGGACCTTTCATGGGCCATGACACCCCCTCTGCTATCCTTCATGTAGATGCAGCTTTTCCTGGAATAAAGAGCCCTTCAGCTGAGCTGGTCTGCACAGCGGAGGGTGGGAATTAGCTGCCTTGGACCAGAGGCTTTGTCACTATGCACCCAAAACCTCTCCTCCCCCCCTGCCCTTTGGTGGGAGGGTCTGTGGAGGCCTGACAGCCAATGGTCCTGGGACTCTGGTCTCCACTCTGAAGGCTTAGGCTCAATCCTGTGACAGTATTCTTTTTCCCCAGCTCAGACCACAATCACTTTATCTTATCTCCAACATGCAGTGCAGGGCCTCAGTCAGGGCGTGGTGGTCTTCCATGAACATTTTGTTATATAGTTCTGCTATAATAGGCTAAAGTCCTTCATGAAGACGTTTAAGCCTTAAATTATAACATTCCAGTCTCTGACAAGCCCTGACAAGAAGAACCTGGGTGTGCTTGTTGATGAGATGCTGAAGATGCCTCAGGAATGTGTTCTTGCAGGTGAGAAATCAGTTGTATCCTGGGCTGCATCCAAAGCAGCGTGGCCAGCAGTGCAAGGGAGAGGATTCTGCCTCTGCACTCCACTCTGGTGGGGTCCCACCTTGCACACTTCATCCCGCTCTGGGGTCCACAGAACAGGAAGGACATGGACCTTTTGGAGTGAATCCACATGAGGCCACCAAGTTGATCAGAGGAGTAAAGCACCTCTTATATGAGGAAAGGCTGAAAGAATTGGGATTGTTTAGCCTGGAAAAGAGAAGGCTTTGGGGTCACCTAATTGCTGCCTTCCACTACCTGAAGGGAGCCTATGAGAAAGATGTAGAGAAACTTTTTACAAGGCTATGTAGTGATAGTACAAGGGGAAATGGCTTTAAAGTGAAAGAGAAGAGGTGTAGATTAGATGTTATTGTGAGGGTGGTAAAGTACTAGAATAGGTTGTCCAGGGAATTTGTCAATTTCCTTTCCCTGGAGGTGTTCAAAACCGGATTGGATGGGGCTTTGAGCAAACTGATGTAGTGAAACCCTTTCAACCCAAACCATTCTATAATTCTATGATTTTGTGATTTAATAATATGACAAGTGCTGAAAGTGAAGAGCACAACTTTTTTTTCTGTCTGTCTTGGAGTTTGTCTGCCTATATAACTATTTGTAGGACTTAACAAATTTTAAAATTTCCATAGTAATTAAAGATTAAAGAAACAAGCTTTCTTTATCTTAGAACAGATTTTGGACTGGCAAATGTGGCAACTTGGCAGATAAAGGAGAACTTGGGCTGATGCTGAAATTTCAAAACACTAGTCCAAAGTATCTCTTCTGGAAAAAAAGAAATAAGGTGACAAACAGAGTTTGTTGGGGTGAAGCCATCAAGGTTTTAAGGTCTAAGGACATTTACGAAGATAGGGGTTTTTTATAGCAGTTCCCAACTCAGTTGTATAAGTGTTCAGTCCTATTTATGCTAAATATTTTTTCACAAATCATGAGTCTTCTAAATGCTAATAGTCTTGCAGAGAATATGCAGCAGAAGATAATGCCATAATACCTCAGATTTTGTATTACACTCTATTTTTAAATATAAATGACACCTATATAACTATAGTATCATCAAAAAAAATGTTCTGGAAAAAACATTCATATATATATATAGTTGTAATTTACAGCCCTGAAAAGTTTCATAATATTATAAATACTCTTCTCATATATTGCTTATGGTCATTTCTACTTTAAGTGGAAGCAATGGCCTTAGCCTCTGCAAATTACAGAATTTAGTATATCTGTGACACTTGCAAATGCCCTGGGAAATAGAAGTTATTGTTTTTGCTGCATGTTTAGCATGATCTTTCAGTTAAATTCTGCAGATTTTCATCTTAAACTCTTTTGTGAAGTGTTGAAAATAGATTTAACTTAAAACTAGCTCCCATATGAAACATGTATTTGTCCTTTGGAAATACACAAGACGTAAAAAGAAAAAATGAGAAAATGTTTGCATTTTGAAACTGCCAATTATAAGGGCCTGATTATTACTACCAAAAGTACCATGCAATAAGCTCTGTAACCAGAATTAACCAGCCTGGGAATTCAAGAACTGCAGAAAGTGCATCATAAATTAGCATAGCCTATTCTTCGCTATTAGCAATAATGCTGACTCCAAGCATTTTAAGGATTAGCCTAATATCAGATGCCTTACAGTTTGTAGTATAATTGTATTTCTATACAAAGGACACTAGCTACAAGCCTTCTCTAGTTTAGTAGGAATATGTCAAGTTCTATAAGCAACACAGAGAAGAATCACTTTCACCAGCTGTAAAAAATTGGTGTAATTCACATGTTCACACTTTATTGAAAAGACAATGGATTGCATATATTTTTTAAGAGAATGCGGTTTGGTATCAGAGCAGATTGTTATCTTGTTTACATATCCGTGGCAGCTGAATTCTGAATCAAATGGGCTCTTCTGCCAGAGGGGGCAAGGCTCATGTTTGTTTGCTGAGATTATGAATTCATCAAGGTCCCATGGGCATGGAGCAAAGGGAGCAGAAATGTAACGGCACACTTCAGGGAGTCTGACCTGAGCAGGTTCAATCATTCTAGAGACTCCCTCTGCAACAGAGAGTGGAATAGTGCTAGATTTATTTGTAAATATTTATTTGCAAGTCTAATGGAAAATATTTCAGTTTTCAGTATTTGTAGATCATGCTCTAAAATATTACTTTTTTTACTCTGATAAAATCTAGCTGTAGAGATTGCAAGGCTTCAGTGTTTCATTCAATTTGATTGTGTGCCAGCATCCTGCTATCCATCACTGTCATCTGAGAAGTTAGAGTAGAAGAACACATATAAATGCACATACCTACCACTTACTTGTCAATCCCAAATATAGCTCTTTAAAACTGTAATTCCTTCAGCTCAATAATAGAGTAAAAGACAATACTTTACATGTAATGGCTGAAGTGTAGAAGCAAAATACAGTGAATGGCAAACAAAAAAGCATGAAAGGTGCTTTCTCTTCTCTAGGAAACGTTATAGGGAACATTGCAAAGGTTATGATGGAACTGCTAGCTTTCATGTAAGAACTCTTATCAGCCCAGCATCCTTAACCGAGATAAGCAATATGGAAGGGATTCTTCCTAATCCCATTCAAGGAGGATCTTTAAACATCCTTATGCTTTCTTATTATCCTCTCTGTTTTCAGTACATGCAGGGTGTTTTATGTATTTTGATGACGAACCATATATTTTGATTCTTGCCTCCCTTCCAAAATGTCCAGGTTAGTTCTTATAAACAAGATTTCCTACCATTTTCTTTATTTTTTTCTCCCTTTTATTCAATATTTTTCTCACTTTTCCCCCCATTTTCTTCATGTGAATTTAGTAGTTCCTAGAAATGCCATTTAAGAAATTAATTATATGCTTTTCCAAATAACTCCTTCCTCAAAACAAAAACAAAAACAAAAAAAACAAAAACAAAACCAAAAACAACAACAACAAAACCCCCCCCCCCAAAAAAAAAAAAAAAAAACCCAAACCAAAACCCTGCCAAAAACTAATAGAAACAAAACTTTCAATAGCTCAAAAAATATGTGGTTCATTTAGTTGTCAGATAGCTGTGATATATTCCTGCCTTGGATACCACAAATCTTGAGATTATAAAGAAAAGTATTGAGAATACTTTTCTGAATCAGGGTCATGTCATGTTAGCTGGTTTTATACAGATTGTAAATCACTCTCCAAACAGAAAATAAGCTGTTATGTTTATTTTAAACTTGTGGAAGACTTTCCCTCTGTCTTCTCTACTGGTGAAGAATCTCAGAACTTGCAGCAGGGAAACTAGGAAATACCCTATTACAGAAATTACAGAAATTCTTCCTTTGTTGTATTAGATTATCTGTCTCTAACTGCTGTCTCTAGAGAGCTTTTTTAGCCTTGTGTGATAAATTAGCACTTCCTTAAAAAAAAAAAAAAGCTGTTGTTATTTTATAATTTTTAATATAAAAACCTAATTCAATATTTCAACTATTCAATATTTGTGTAAATGCACAAGGCTTGCAGTTTTATGTAATGTAAATTTGACAAATTTACTTCTCCAACACCCCTTGATCTGTTCATGCACGTATTTATGGTCTTTGAAAATTTTGGACTTGCATTTCACAGCACACATTTCCTCATTACAATGTTTGAAAAAGGAATTTTCTTAAAATCTCATTTCACAAAGTAGATAATAAAAGTGATCTGGTATTGTCTGACATAATAACCACGGCCACATGTTTAATGTTCTGTCTGGAAGTATTAATATGTTCAGTTTACAATCTATTTTCCTACACACAGATTTTTGGTTAGAGAGAGGAACTTATGAAATTCAGTATGCCCTGTACTGCATAAATTACAGATTTTAATCCACTGTGACTATCATCGAGCCTGCAGTTCTTTTCAAATATCTTTTATATGTGAAACAATGATTTGCTGGGAAATTAAGGAAATTACATTGCCTTTGATATTTTTCTTTCTTTGAAATCTATAAGCATTTTTATCTATTGATTTATTAATTTAGCTTGTTTTTCAAATTATTTAACATGCAGTATCTTTCTCTTCCTCTGTCCCTTTATAAATCAACCAATTATTTTTTGCATGGAAAATGCTTTATCCAAAAATAAAAAGGTCTTTCAATTTCTCTGCCAAGAGGCATAGATTACATAACAGTCAAAATGCAGATAAGGAGCCCTCCAAAAAGTGTAAATGATTTGCAAAAGCTATTTTCAAGATATTTTTTATTTTTAATTCTGTCAGAACTATGAACCTGTTAAACTACATTAACTTCTTTAAATAAAATACAGCCTAAATTGTACTATAAATTGTAATGGAAATCAGTGCAACAGACACGATCTTAAAACACTTTATTTTCCTTGTAGAATTCAGTGTTTAAACCAGAAATTCTTCCTACAAGACACTTTGGAAAACAAATCTCCAGAATAAAAGAGGGAATAATTATTGGAATCGTGTTCATCTCACTGCAAATTTGTATTCCTTTTTGTCCATGCACGTAATGGTAAAAATGATGTTTACTCCTGTCCTCTATGAGACCTAATAAAAAGTACAGTTAATTTGCCTTTTGTCTGCTCTGTGCTTCAATACAGCTGAAGAGTGTGTCCATCAGCTCTGTGTTAATTCCTTCTACTCCAGAACAGTAATGTCTGAGTTGGCACCTTATGTCACCATCAAATTCTGAACAACAAATTGGAATTACCTTATTGTTGGGAAAACCATGATATTTTAATTATCTCTTTTCATTTTGTTTTCCTTTTTCTCTCTTTTTTTTTTTTTTTTTTCTCATTATTTATCTTCATTCGTTATTAATCTCCACTCTTCATTTGTTTTGCCTTCTGTAAACCATGTGTACTTCACAATCAGATTGCTCTTGCAATTCAAGCAATTATGTGTTGGGTGAGAGGACTAGTCATATTTGGGCAAGAAGACTAATGGTGGGATTTTTGTCTCTTGTAGCATGCAAATTGCTCTTTCCTTTATGAGGCAATTCATGTTTGTTAATGGTTAGGAAAATCTTGATAGTACTATATTATGGCATATTATGACATAAGAGACAGTGACACTTGGGACAGGTATCATATTTCACAGGCTATGTGTTCTCTGCTCATGATGTGCTTTGAGCCTGGTTGTAGCTCAGCATGTCTCCAACAGGCTAAAGAACCTACTCTGGGATAAAAGCATTGTGAGATGGTCTGTTACACTCTTGGCCTTATTATTACACTATTCCCTTAGCTCTTTTAGCTGCTTAGATTGATAGAAGCACTCTGTGTATACCTGAAATATTCCTAGTGATAAAGGTTGGGTTTCTGATCTGGTCTGAATGAATATTTTAAAAGTATGAATTTTAATCATGTCCATATTCCATAACAAATGCAGATTCCATTCTCAGCTAATATATATACTCAGGAATATATATGCTGAGTTTGCTCAAGTACTGTGGCTAAACTTTTGGCTACTGACATACTAATGTTCCACAGACTCCGTATTATATGAGTACTCAGGTTAGTAAAGAAAAGAAGTTCCATATTCCCCCCTCTGGCACACCAGGCACTTTGTGTTCCAGCTGGCATGTGACAGTCAACACTGAAGAAGAGGGAACTGCTTTCTGAAAAAAGGCTTAAAGGACTTTATGTAGCACCATTCTTTGAGCTGTTTCCTTTGTGTCTGCTCAGCATGTACAGAATATGACAAGACATTTTGCCTACCTGGTAGAGCTGAGCACCTGAATGCAATGCTATAGGAAAGCACCTTAGTGTCATCATTTTAAACTCTTAAGACACTAGGCCACAGACTCATTTTCATACCGAGGCAGCTGGCATTTCACAGAGAGAGCCCTTGCTCACCTAAAATTCTGGGATAAAGATAAAAGTTTAAAAGTGTGTTTGATCTCATGTAAAGGACAAATATACCAACATAGCAGAGGCTACTTGACAGACTCTACCTGATGCTGCCCCATGTTCTCCAATGTCTTTATGATAGGAATGTGATTTAACTGTAATTAACCTAGACAAATATTTTCTTTCTTCAGTTGCCACAACATCATTGTTATTTCCAAAGGCATGCAACAAGACATTTTTATGTTATCAATAGATATGGCTTCAAGAATAAGATTTTTTATTCATTTATTAATAATAGGATAGCATACTAGGTAGAAGATGCTATCTTTTAGTTAATCCATTATCTGAATATGTTTTCTGTTGCTCAGCATTACCAAAAAATTATAAAATGTCAAATAGTAAATTTGTGTTTTATCATTCAAAATAATGCTATACATTGCAGTTTTATCCCTGATAATACGGTAACACTTAATTCTTTCTTTTTTACTTCATATATGTCAAATTTTATTAACATGATATGTAGTAATTTAGATACAACTAGTTTGAAGTGATATTGTGACTTGACTATACTTTTGCATGTGCTCTAGTGCCTTCCAGTTGGACTGCTGTCTCCTCATGTGTAACATCAAGTGGCAAGGATGCTAATATTGGATTGCCTGTGACCATCTGCAACATTCCTTTCTCCTGGAAAATAACTCATGCAGAAGGAAACTGCTCAAAGGTATCTCAACAGACTTCCTGTATTCTTTCAGGAATGAACAATTTTATATTATTAGTTCACATTTTAGTTTGCATTATTAGTTCATTTTTTGTTTATATTATTAGTATCAATGGTAGTGATGCCTTAAGTTTTAGCTTTTATATTTTTCAGGTTCTGTACTGCCTTGGTGTGTAACTCTGAACTTCATAGTAAATGTTAGCAAGTTTTCTCCACAGGGTAGTCAGACAAAACAATCCTTTTCCAGCTTGAGAACCAAGGACAACTGTTACAACCTCAGGCCCAGAAAGCATAAACAATGGTGAATTGAATATAGCAAACCAGGAGGATGGGACTTCACAACATGAAGCTGTAGTTAGACAATTAACCCCAATATGTAAATGGAAAAAAACTTATAAAAGTGTGAAAACTCGTGACTGGTCATCCATCTTGCATCTACTTTGGGTCCATCCTGGGCAGACCCCCAGCCTGGTTCTTGTATTGCCCAAAGTGTATCCTTTTAAGGTCTTTTGATAAATAACTTCTTTATTCCTTTAACTCTGTCTAGTCTCTGTTCCAGATCAGCCTCTCTAGGCCTCAATAGCAGCCCACTAGGATCAGCCATCATGCAACCAGGCAACATGGAAGCTTGCAGTATTTATGTGGATATATATAAACATAAGCAACACCAGTATACTTAGGAGAGCCTTTTTTTCATATTCCAGTGTTTCAGTAGTGCTGTGGCTTCAGTGTTTTCTAAACATTGTGTTATTTTTTTAGCTATAATAAACAAAGGTCAGAAATTCAGACACTGGTTTTGCACATTTTTTCTAGGATCGGTTTCATCACAGCTTGTGAAGAGGGAAATCACCTCAATAGTCTTACTTGCTAGATATCTGTTTCCCTGATCCAGTGACTGTGTTAGATAACTTTCAATTACAAAGGTTGCTTAAACTGTGATCACTGCTAATGTTTTGCCATGGATCATCACTCACTTTTACGTGGAAAAATCATTTTAATTTTGCTATATTTTCAAAGACATTTTCTTCTCTACATAAGAGTTTGGGAATGATGTCTGTGTAAAGTATATGAATTCTGTTAAATTATGTCCACCTCTTTCTTTATTTAAAATGTGTTAATTCATTGAAAATTTGAAAGGCTAATTGTATACCCATGGTTCATTTTTGAGCTACTGGCAGTCAGAAAGTTTTCCTGATCTTTCTCATGCAGGATGCCTTTGGCTGTCCTTTGCTATTATTTAGCTTTCCAATACAATTTACTTTATCTGAAAACATCATCAGATAGTGGTCTGATGTCTAGATAATTGACACAACCACTGAACATTATCAGGTACAATATCAGTATTAGTAAAGCCTTATATACTGGTAGGGTATTTTGTGAACTGTCCACTAAGAGATTTTCAAACTCTTTGAAAATCTTATTAATTAATATTTACATTAATCATTAATCAAAATAAAATATAGATATAATATTGAGTGTATTCCAAAAGTTTTAGTGTGTTATATCTTTTCAGTTACCAATTTTTAACCTTCTTATATATTACAATTGGTTGTGGTTTACAAGAGCTATGAAAAATACGATTCAAATTGCACCCATCTTTCAATTTTTTAATAATCTAATACTCTAAGAATTTTCCTGTATTTCCCTCATGATATAAGTCAAACAAGTCAACTTCTACCTAGTCATCCTTCTTTACCTTTTCTGAGTACTGACAGAGTTTTCTGTCTTCTGCTAACACCAGTGGGCCAGAGTTTTCTTAGGGATTTTTTCATTAATTATTTTTGAGACAACTAATTTAAAATAAATCATTAGTGAATTTTTTTAGCTTTTTCATGGACTTAGTGAATGATTTGCAACTTGTGGGGAGATTTTTTATAGCATTTTTTTTTGTGCAAAATCAGGGTACTGCTTTATACATCTGATCATACACCAATGATAAATTCTTGCATTAGACAACATGATGGAGAAGTGCAGAAAACCCATCTGATGTGTGTCACGTTGTGGGACTCTGGGTGGGTAGAATCTCAGATCTGTAACTTGAGAAAGAAAGACATGCAATTATGTTACCATTTAAAATTAGTGAAAAGGACAAAAAGTATTTCTAGGGTTGTTCTAAGCAGGCTAAGATATCACTTCCATCATGTCTGAGATTTTTCCATAGTTCTGACATCATGGCAGTGCATGCACTGGTTTTTCTATGTTTATGTTCTTCCTGTTTTAAGAGGGCGTGGAAAAGGATAGAAATAACACGCTACTACTAGTAGTAAAATATTATATACCTGATGTATTTAAAGAGGTAGCGGGATTTTTATGATTGTCAACATTTTTTGTTTACAAAAAAATGACTGATATTTATTTCTCTTTAGACCATTAGATTTGAACTTTTAGTTGTTGCATTTATCTCACAATAAACCTAAATGAATGTTTAGATGAATGGTACTCCTGAATCCTGTAATTCTCTCTTTCTTTTTCAAGTGCTACCCATTTACATTCAAATGTTTTTCTATCTGCATTTTTCCTTCTAGCAAATTTTCCTTGTAATTTGCCTTGCCTTAGAGAAGTGCTATTGAAAGGCATTTAAAGAACAAGGCAAACATCAGGCACAATCAACACGTGTTCACAAAGGGGAAATCCTGTATGAGTAATTTGCTGTCCTTCTACAATAAGGTTATCTGCCTAGTGGGTAAAGCAAAGGAAGTGGATATGATTTTTCTGAGTTTTAGTAAGGTTTATATATTGTTCCTTACTATATCCTACAGGACAAGTTGACCAACCATGAGATGAGCAGGCACATAGTGTACTGGGTGAGAAACTGGCCAAATGGCAGAGCTCAAAGTGTTATAGAGAATGGGGTTACATCTGACTTTTGACTAGTCACCAATGATGTGAGCCCCAGGGATCTGCTCTGTGACCAGTTCTGTTTAATAAATTTATCAATCAGCTAGATGCAGGAGTTGAATACACTGTTAGTAAATCTGCTGATGATACCAAACCGGGAGCACTGTTGACTCTCCCAAGAGATAAGATGCCCTGCTAAGAGATCTAGATAGATTTGAGCATTGAGCTGTGATAAATAGAACAGAATTTACCAAGTCCAAATGCTGGACCCTGGACCTGGGATGTAATTATGCAGCCACAAATATAGACAGGGAGAGGAGCTGCTGGAGACCAGCCCTGCAGAAAGGAATCTGGAGTGCTGGATAACACCAGGCACAGTATGAGCCAGTGGTGTGCCCTGCCAAGAGGGCAAACTCCGTCCTGAGGTGCATCAAACATGATGCATACAACTGGTTGGTCAAAAGGGGTGACTATCCCTTTCACATAAGTATTTTACATATGAAATTTACAAACCCCACAGTAACACAAACTTAATTTTGCATATTGAAAAAAAATTATAAGAGTCAAACAAAAAGACTGAATTAATCTCAATAAGAACAATTTAAAAACTCATCAAATAAAATAGGGCTAAGTAAAATAAAGTATCATAAATGAGGGAATAAGGGAACTAAAATCAATGCACCTAAAGTAATATGTTAAAAAAAAAAATCCCCAGGATGCACTTTCAATAAAATACTGAGCACCTGAGCTTTTTCATCTATTCCTCTTTTATGAAGTATTAAAAGTGTCTTCACGTGCAAACCTGGCAACAAACATGTCCTTTTAATCCTCATTCACTCAGCCATCTCAGTTGTTTCATCTTTAGCATCAAACATTCTGAATGAAAGCAAAGGTACACTACTTATACTGTATTTCTGTCTTCACTATCTCTGGCAAGATCTTAGACATAATCTATAGTATAAAAATTGGTTGCATAATGTTACAAATATTTTTACCTTCATTCTTTTCTACCTTAGTTTTCTCCTCTATCTCTGCCTTTTTTGCTTTTGTCTTTTGATAAAGAAAGTCATTTTAGCGAATGAAGACTATCACAGTGCTGCTGTGAGCCACAGGGAAAGAACAGCTAAAAGCAATCTCTTAAATCACCCAACCCTCTACAAGTTTGCAGGGTCTTAAAGGAACAGCCAAGACTGCCTGTTGTGCATGCTGCTTTTTCCCCTAGCCTTTTGTGTAATTTGGCTTGTTCAGTCCTGAGTGAAGGGAAGATCTGACTTCAACAAGGACAGCAGTAAAATCTACTTTTGACCTTCTCAGTTAACCATCAGATATAACTATTTCTGCCTCAGGGCAGGAACCAGATGACCCTTCCAGACCTTTTCTACTACAACATTTTAAAATTTTCATGAAAAAAGAAGTTATTACCATCTTTATTACCATCTGAAAGACTTTCAAACACGAAGATTTCTTTCAAAACACTCCTAGCAGCTAAGGTAAAATGAGAAAAGTGATCATGCAAAGCAAAAGCTTTTCTTGAATACTGAGTGTTTAAAATACTTTAATTAAATCATATTCTACATCTCTAAGAAAATTACACAGGTTTTTAATGGTGGCTTTAACTAGAAAAGAAAGCAGACCTATATATATTATTTATATGTATATATCCATATATATATATATATATATATATATATATGTATATCTCCATATAATATGTGATTGTATGACTCCTACCTGAACCATAAACCACTCAAAATTCCTTTGTGTTTTTAATGGCCTTGAAGGGACTTTCCAACATGGTTTGGGGGTTAAGGTGAGAAAATATCCTGTTCCATCCTGACACTGGTAAAAAAACCAAAATGAGCAGCTACTGGTATTACAGAAATTGCACAATTTAGGGCTTTGGAGGTTTTTCAGTCATTCTTTTTAAAGTTTATTCAGAATTTGAGACTATAAAATAATTGTGCAACAATAATCAGCTAAAAATATAATTAATGTTCCCTGAGTAGCCTGTTCAGAAAACCCTCTGCTTGTGTAGCCAGATTATATGCAAACAATTCTGAGTAAAAATGCATGCTTATATTTCAGAAATAATATGTCCTTGTCATGTGTATGGCATTAAATTTTCAAAGTGAAATTTCAGATCTGAATTTTTTGATGGACCTTGTGGAAGTTTTACATAGAAAATATAGACTATCACAAAAAGTGAATGGACTGTAATGAAGGTTTTACACAACACATTACAACACAAAACACAGTGGAACTGGAGAGACCAGAGATGACAATGGTCATTAAAAGCAAGAGCAATCTTATCAATTCAGGAAAAGCATCAATATTAACCGTGTTTCCTTTACATGAAAATGGTATTGCGTAAAAGATAAAGAATCTCAGTAGTAAATGGAGGCTTATGGTAGTGTGAAAGGGATAAAGCAGATGGGAATCCATTTGTTATTCTAGGAATTTTTGACTTTGGAATGTAAACTGGAGCATAAACAGAAAGGAAAGGTATAATAAAGTTAAAAAACATTATTTCAAGGATGGTAATGCTAAGATCTCTGGAAATTGAGGCCATGGACTCTCCTAAAAATGTTAGAGTGGGTATTATATCTATATATATTATATCTATATTGCTGAATCATTAGTTTTATGCTTTTCTAAGTTTTTGCAGTGTAAGCCTTCCATTTGATACAAATTTTGCTCTAGTTTATTTTTTTAACTGAGAAAGGACCACATTTTTTTTTTCCTATGTATCCTAGGTAGTTATGCAAACTGATTAGATTCTACAATTCAAAAAAATAACAATTACCTCCAGGCTAGATATTAAATAAAACTCTGTAGTTTATTATTCATTTTAAAGACCCTACCTATTTTTAAACAAATCAATATGCACAGAATAAAGAGCCTTAATCTGCAGGCAAGTGCCAAATCAATAAATACCACTGCAGTGAAGTACAGTTGCATTCACATAAAATTTTCTGTTTGTGATTCCAAACAATTAAGTCTGAATTGTGTACAATGAAAAGAGATTAATTCATTCTTTTCTTGAATTTTTGAGAAGCTAATTTTACATATGGAATTTTATCTTATGTCTGATTCAAGTCCTGTGCATAATATCTGTTTTCCAAATACTGCATCATTCTTCCTCAAAATAATTCAAATTCACTTGGACTTACATTCTTGGGTTACAAAGACAAAAACAGTTCATCAATAGTCTACATAATCTCACCAAAATTTTTATTTTTGAAACAAATATTTATGACAGAGACCAAACTGATTTTTCTGCCAAATTCATGCTGAAATTTTGGATGCATCAGTATACAGCCATATAGAATTCTTCAGAAAAAATTATTTTCCAATTTGCTGTCATCTTCACTGTTATTGGTGTGGGGCTTTTTAGCCATGCATGATTTTTCATTGAAGAGTTTGATTTCCCATGTATAGTTATTAGGATGTTGTTTCAATTTTTTCCCCCTCAAAATGGAAGAACCAAAATTCAAAACAATGAAAACTATAGTTTAAAAAATTATAACTCTGTGTTTCTTGCTGAATGAAGTCTCAATAATACCTTAAAGAAAAAAAGGGTATTTTATTTGGGTACAAAGGATTAATACCCAGCAAAGTTGAATTTATTAATCACATTGAATGGTTTTATTTGTTGGACCACACCTGGACTATTGCATCCAGTTTTGGACTTCCATTAGTGGAAGGATGAGGATTTGAATACACTAGAGCGAGTTCACAGACTGCCACTAGGATAGTGGTGGCTCTCCTGTGAGAGGTGGAGGGAGTTCAACCGAAGCAAATAGACAAATTTAGATAGACAAGATAGACAAAATTAAATCTATAAATAATCCTCAGGATTTTTAAAAGGCAAGGTTTTGCATTATCAGGAAATAAATTATTTAGGCTGCTTACTTTGGGAAAATTAAAGATTTGAATTCAGAGAATGGTTTGGGTTAGAAGGGACCTTAGAGATCGTCTGGTTCCAGTCCCCCTGCTGTGGCGAGGGACACCTTTCACTAGACCAGGTTGTGCAGAGCCCCATCTAACATGGTCTTGAACACTCCAAGGGAATGAAAAATCCACAATTTCACTGGGAAACCTTTTCCAGTGTCTCCCTGTCCTCAGAATGAAGAATTCCACTGGGTCTGGAAGAACTCTACTTTTAAGTAAAATGTGTCAACATGATTAGACCATATATTCAAAAAGGAAAACTAAATACTTGCATATAAGGGCTTTTCAATATGAATAATCATGTGAAGAGAGGTTTAATAAGAAGATTAAAAAGATTAATAAGAGATTAAAAACTGGAAAAGGGATTCATTAAGAATAACAGAGACAAAGATAATAGGGAAAAGAAATTCATTAGGAGAATGAAAATATTTCAGAGTTTGAAGACACTAAGAATAAATATTTTAAAGGCCTGACCCTAGTATCAGAAACAAACATAAGCTGTTTCTTTACATACTATTATTTATCATTATTCTTTTCATAGGAAAAGAGGAGAAGCTAGATAAGCAGGTTTCTCTATACTTGGAATTAGAAACCTGCAAAGAAGATCTAGAAATGGCCACAATTTTAACTAATCCTATAATTGATGGATTTTGTTTTGGGTTTGTGTTGTTTGGGTTTTGGTTTTTTGTTGCTAGTTTTTGGTGAGAGGTTGTTTTTTGTTTTGTTTTGTTTTGTTTGTTTTAGCAACATTGTTACAATAAGATATATTATCTGTTTCAAATATGAAGACCATGACACAAATTCTGGCACGGAAGTTTGGAGAAAAATTGTTATTTCTAAGTGTGAAAAGTTTAGGCTTTGATAATGTGTTCAAGTCAACTGAATTAATTAGGATATGGTTTTGTAAATCTAGTAAAAGCCATTTAAAAGTACACTGTAAATTTGCTGATAGTAACTTTGGAGAACAAATGTAGTATAAAGATAAAAAGCATTGGGGAAAGCTCATGAACCAAGCAGATTATTTGATGATAATGCTATGCAAAGCATTAGAACAGATTCTGACAAGAACTAATTCAGGTCATAGAGGTAAATTGAACTTATAGTATAACATGATTTTATCTCATACAGATTGTGTCAGACTAACTTAATATCTTTTTAGATAACTGACTTCCTAGAGATGCTAATAAAGTAAAACTACTCTCCTCAGACTTAAGATAAACCTTTCATAAGATTTATTGAAGGAAAATTAGCATTAAACATTGTAATTGGAATGATTAACGCAGGGTGTAAAAGAAGTTTGTACAAGGGACACTATCCCCAGCTGCACTCAAACAGCAAGACAGGGTGAAGGAAAATCAGCACAGGCACCTCTCAAGCATCAGTGTTCAGACTGAGCAGATAAAGTGTATTTGTTTATCAGACTAACTCTGGGACGATGACATTGAAATGAAAACTGGTTATACAGTTGAGAAACAAACAAAAATGTTTTGAGTCGGCATCAAGAGGATCTGTCCATTCCAAGGAAAGGAATCATACAAATGTAATGCAATTTAACATCACAAAGTTCAAACATGTATCTTCAGGAATTAATAATTAAAACTTGCTATCAAAGGGACATTGTCAATCTGATGTGAGGAAATGGGTAAAATATCTATTGATATTTGTTGGAGTTGAATATGAACTGCCAGAACGATGTAGCCTTGAAACAAGGCTACTGCTGTTGTAAAATGCATGGAGTGTTGCATTCTTCTAAGTGAAAGTGGAATGTAAATAACACTACATGAGGTATCAGCAAGGCCTCATCTGGAACATTGTGTACATCTCTAATAATTTCTCTCAGGAGTGATTAATTTAAATTGGATCAGATTTAGAGAAGAGATATGAATAAAGTAATGGAATATTTACCTTACATAAAAAAAGATTAAGAAGAGCTTTGTTTGCCTAGTGTAACTGGGGAAGGTTAAGAGGGGATATAATGACTTTTTATAACTACATTGAGAGAGGATATATCAAGGAAAGAAAAGTCCTTTCGGTTTAAGAATAATATTAGTACATGATAAATGGCTATGAATAAGTTCAGACTGTACATTATATAAGGTTTCAGATCATTTGGCAAGTGAACTTCTGAAATGATCACCTGAATCTCTGGATAAGGCACAAAATCCAAATTGCTTCAAAGTGCAGTTTTTTAAGCCTGTAGAAACATTGGGTAAAAATTCCCAGAGACAAGAATACTTTGTAAAATTGTAGTTTACTGACTTTGCAGTTTGAAAATACAATGGAATATTTTTGGGATTTTTTGTTGTTATTTCTGAGGGGTTTTTTAATATGTGTTTTATTGAATTTGGTAGAGTTCACTGCCTGAAGTCTACAGCTACCTGTTTACACTGTGGAATAAATTGATTATCCAATCTGGAGTCACCATGCTTTTTTTTTTTTTCAAGATTGGATAGTCAATGACTGGTAAGGTATCCTTTGTTTATTCTTTATTGTAGAGAAAGAGTAGGTTTAAGTAATAGTTTAAGTAAAACTATTATGAATTATCTTAATAAATACTTGAATTGACCTTGTTTAGCCTTGATCTTTCCCCTTTCTGTAGCTCATTGGAGATGTAGGATTTTGTGGTCTTCTACTATATGTATTGTATTTATTTAAGGTATTGAGGCTTTGGGGTAGTGGTGGTGTTGCTTTATGGTATAATTGTTTTTTGTGCCCTTCCACACTCAGCATCTCAAGTATATTAATTTTTCCTAATTTTAAGTATCTATATGCCTGAGCAACTGAATCTTGAAATCTTGACTGTCTTTTAGTCTGTAGAAAGAAACAGGAACCTCCAGACAATGTTTTATATGATTTAAATTTTGATAGACACCTTCTAAACAATTTGAGCAAAGAGCTGCTTCTTTTATTATATTGTGCTTGAAATACCAGGAGAAAAGGGCTGAAGAACACAGAAGATTCTTTCTACAGTTATTGTGCTGCATTCCAAAGCAATAGAACAGTAACATGCCCTTTGTTTCAGAAGTGAGAAAGAACTTGAGTATTAGCCCATGGAGCATGGTGTAAGAGATTGTGAAGGTGAACAATACTGAGAAAGTCTCTGGCATTCCAATAAAAGCAGAAAAGTTGAGCATTGGAATGTCTGTAGCACTCTGCTGTATGCTGCTCATTATTTTGATTTTATACTATCACTTAGCTTAATCTCATAGTGATTTATTTCTTGTTTTCACAGTCTTTTTAATGGGTTATGTAATATAATCCTGAAAAAGGTATAAAATATAGAACGGCTGCCTGGCCCCAAGACTTGCCTTATTGGGCTGACTTGACTTCATTCTTTTCTTCTCTATCTAGTAACTACTCTGTCCCTTCAGTAATTTCAGACAAAGGACAAAATGTCTGAAGATTTGAAATTTCCATGCATATTAGGAAAACCAAGTATGATAGGACATGAGATAAAAATCCGAATCAGTGTCTTTAGTCAGAAAGTCGATTGTAACTCAATCTCTCACCTATTTCATAGGACAGTCTCAATATTTTCAGTATGAATTGCTCATTGCATTTCTATGTACTGGGTTTGGATGGCATAAAGTTTTGAGTTGAATTTCTTTGGGTTAGCCTGTGTGACGCTGTGCTTTCAAAGAGTGCCTAAACTAGGACTGATAACACACAGCAATATTTTGGCTACTGATGAGCAGTGCTTGCACAGTATCAAGATCTTCTCTTGCCTCCCACCCTCTGGCTCCCAAAGGCAGTAAAATAGAGGAAGCTGAGAAACTGGAAGTGAATGAAGTCATGGCAGCTGACCCAAACTGACAAAAGGAATGTGCAATACCACATGATGTTGCACTCAACAATAAAAGCTCAGGGAAAGAAGATTGAAGAGGGGACGTTCACAGTTATGACATTTATCTTACTAAGCAACTGCTATGCATTTGAAAGCCCCACTTTCCAGTGGTTGTATTTCTGCCTGATGATGGGCAGAACTGAATTAATTTCTCTTTCTGTTTTTCCTGCAAGCACAGCTTTTGCTTCTATTATGAAATTGTTATTGGCTTGATCCACAAATTTCAACTTTCTTATATTTTTCTCTCCATCCTCAGTAAGAGGGAAGTGAGCTAAACAGAGGTTGGGAGTTTGACTCACCAAGGTCAATCCATCGCATCCTAAAAGTGAATGTACTCCTCTGAATCAACTGTAACTTTATATCGACCAGCTGACAGAATACATGAAGTGGAGACCTGGAGGGAAGAGCAAACTGCCAACAGCAGAGAGAGAGGTGAGAGTACTGAAGGAGAGAATATCAATTCACTGTCAATAAACAGAACTGACTCAGATACACAAATTTTATTACTTATTCATCTACCAAGTCGAAACTCTGTTCTAGCTAACAACTTCAGTCAAACAGCACAACCTTAAGAGAACAGGAAAAACTGATTCTAATTTTATATACACTTGTAGTTATTAATGAGACTGATATCAGAAGAAATTCAATCTTCAAAATTGCAGGAAAAGTTATTTGTTTTCCAGTCCATTTAACAAATATTTGCATTAAACCCTACAATAACAACAGCAACAAGAACTGGATACATCAAAATACTTCTAAACAACTTAGATAGTTTCTTATTCTTTCATATTTACTTCCATTTTATACTAAAAAAAAAAAAAAAGAGGAAGAAGCTTATGATAGATATGCAGAGAACAAATATTTATTTATTTGAAAAGGATGAATGGATGATTCTCCCTAAGTTTACTGAAGTCAGAGAGAAGGCGATATTTTGAAACTTAGAGAAAACATATCTGCTAAGAACTCAAAAACAAACTGGAGACTCTTGAAGAAAGCCATCAGCCTGGAAAAGATGCTCTCCCTTACAGCATATCCTGCAGGGAAAGGATGACATTACCATGACTAAAGATCTACAGAGTATTTCTTATACAAATTAAGAATTATATTCTAAAACAATAGGATATCACCACAGATTAAAATTGCAAATATAAGATTAAAATATCATACATTAAAAATGCCACCCCATTGGGTACTGTAACTTCACAGTAATACACTGAGTGTAAAAGATTTAAACCTTATTTTCCATTGTCTTGTTTTTGGAGATTATTCAAATCATTTATATCCTTTTTTTATAGTTTGAACTGTGTGAATTATCCTTTGGCTTGTAGCAAACACATCCATCTGTATAAAAACAAAATAATGTAGTTGAATTGAACTGCAGTGAGTATTTGTGATCATCAGTAACCCAGAATTTATGAACACAAACACATGAAGAATCTATAGAATGCTCTAAAGTAATCTCTTAATTTTCCAGAGTTCCACTTACTTGACCAGCAATCTAGATTTATTTGGCAGCAGCAAGTTATTGCAAAGCCTTTTGTTAAGCTTCCAATTTAAGAAAGTGATCCTTATAATATACTGTAAATTAAATGTTAGCAAAAGTGTGTTAAGTCTCTATAATTTTTAGTTTCTACTTATACTGAACAGCTGGTTTTCAGACTCTTTACACAGACCCCCTGAGGAATCCAGACCTGTGCACAGCTCTAGTTCACCATCTTTTCCAGATAAAATGAGTTTCAGCCTGTTCTTTGGTCTAACTTCAAGTGGTAGGCCAGAGCAGACAACATTTGGGTGAAATATGTTTAGATAATTCATGGTACTTGTCCTTGGTATCTCTAAAATTGTGACAAAGTCTTTCCTTCCTAGTGAGGGAAAGGAGGGGCAGAAGAGACACTGGAGATTTTGACCTGTGGGCTGAGGTGATGGGATGTGGAACCAAAGCCCAGTGGGAGCATCGTGCATCACCTGCTTTTGACCTACTTGGTCTTCTGACTGCAATGACATTCAAAGGCAGGGTGGTCTGGGGAGGGGAGGAGGGAAGCGGAGGAAAAGACTGATGGTGTACCTACAAACAATTACCATTGCAAAAGTCTAATTTCACAGGAATATAGGCTGAAAAGGATCATGCTTGATAGTGGCTTAGGGTAGTATTCAGGTTATCTGGGTCCTGTTCCTTTTGCTCAAAATTTTTTGTGCAAACTGATCAATCCTTTGATTTTTCTCTGGCTGACCTACAATGGGGTTACCCTTGCCAATAAAACCTTGTAACTCCAGGTGTGTAGCGAGGCAAAGGTAATTTTCACTGCAGAAGATCTTTTAAGTCATCTAGCAAATAAGAAAATAGTAAAACCAGAATTAACTCTGATCAAATATATATAGATACACAACTATATAACTATGATTAATTTGCTCTAGTCTTATAATGTCTCTGGTCATGACACAATAGAAGAGTACACGTTTTCTTCTATCTGAATGTTTTGTTTTCTATTCTGTTCTAGTTGAGGCACAAAAAAGATTTGTTCTGCTTTTACTTTACATATCTCGACGTTCTTGTAAAACTTAAATTTTTTTTTCTGAGATTTTAAAATTCAAAACTTCAGGGGAGAAGGGAGAAAATGCATGCCCTTTTAACATCAATGTACAGAAATTTTGTATTTGCACTTAGTAAGTTGTGACTAGAATGTAGCTTTTTATTTTAAACTCAGCTTCAGATTCACTATAAGCTCCCAATTTGCTGTGGAGCATGATTACATCTGAATATTTGACACTTTTTCACAGAATGAAAACATAATTTTGCCTTATTCTAGAAACATGGCTATATTTATTCATGACATTCCCCAACTAATATTTTTCACCTGCTAGGCATATTAAGCTTTTTTTTTTTAAACTTTTTATAGTTATCATACTCTTTCTTCTGGTTTGAAACCAGGTTTAATGAGGGAAAATAAGTCCTATTGAAGTGTGATAATAAAAAGTTTTATGATATAAAGTCTCTGCACTTACTATTCATTATAATGAGGTGACTGCAAAAGGTGGAAAAGTGCATGTTTATTTCCACCAGATGTTGAAGATGAATTTTCTGAAAAGCAAACTTCCTCTTATGTAAAATCATAAGTTTATGAATTTAGCTTTGTGCTTGATTATACTTGTATTTATATGTGCATCTTATAATGCTATTCTGCTTGTTGCTTTGGATATTTTCTATTCACTTGAAAAAAATATTTGAGATAAACGCTTTTGCAAATCCGTGTTGTATATTAAAATGCTCAGAGTATTGTTTGTCTGAATAATTTAAAAGATTATTGAAAAGTGATCCTCTTATGCCTAATAATAAATTTCCCCTTGGTGAATCATTAGTAATTCAGATCTGTCTGTTAGTGGAACACAGGTATTTAAATTGATGCAAATATTTTAATTTATTCTCAGTTAATAAATATCTGATTTATTAAAGAACAAACAACTTGATAATTTTCAGTTAAATCTGAGGGATTCTATTTCTTAGAAACGCTTTGTGCTGCCCTGAAGAACAGCCATAAAGAAGGCAGGTGTCAAGTCACATAAAACTCGATTTAGAATTTACATTTGAAGGTGAAAATAAATGTTAGATTTTTTAGAAGCTGTACCCTATCTGATATTCAAGAAGAATATACAAATTATTTTCTAATTTATTTCAGTCACTAAAATGATACACTAAAGCAAAAATTGTGATGAAAACACAATCTTCAAATATAATTTTTAAGGTTTTACTGAGATTGACAGAGCATTTTTGCTAAAAGATAGAGATAAATTACTTTAGTTGTCTGTGCCCACACAAATTTTGGGGTTACAGAATATGCTTTAGCTCAGAGCTTGTTCTTCCATCTAGCTATTTTACATTTCCAAGCATATTTGTAGGATTTTTTTTTTTTATTTATTCTGATGTCACTATAACAAATTGACCTAACTTTTAACTTATTTTCTGGTTACCCAGAGCTTAACCTTTTTTTATTTTTTTTTTCCTTCACAGAAAGCTCAGTTTAAAAACCTGTTCTTATCCAGAAATATACTATGGAAAATTGTGTTTCTGGAAAAGTCTAAAATTTGCCCACTTGCAAGTATTCTGCAGAGCTGTTGAAACCTGCTTGTACTTCTATCTGTTAACCTAAGCAGGAGAGAGATAACAGCTTCAGATCTGGTTCATATAAAGTACCAGACAATGGAAAGCTCCGGTAATGTCTGATCCTTTCTTAAAGGGCAGTAACAATTTAGATGTGAAAATACCTGAAGAGCTTTTAGGGCTTTAAGGCTGTGAGCTATTGGGTTCTCTTGGTTTAGGATTTTTTACTTTCCCAGTACTCCTGGCAACAGGCTAAGTAATTTTTTCCAATACTAAAAAGTAAACTTCATATTAACTTCACATAGTAGTGGATATACGCAGTTTAAAAGCATCGATAGGTCTCATCTAAAGATTCCCAAAGCTCATCTCCTCTAAGTGGTAGCAGGTGGCAGAATCTCATCTTTAAGAAATGATGATCATCTCTGGGGAGCTCTGTAGGAGATATATAGGCAATGAGCATGAATGCTCAAAATCTAGTAAAGCAAATGAGAAAAGTCTCACAGGGCACAGTAGGTTTTGTACATAACAGGTAAGGAGAGATCTTTAGAGAAGTAAAACTTTCTGTCTTGCAGAGAGGCCTGACATTTCTAAGCTGTTCATAATTTGTACAATAATTTCAAAGGAACTTAGGGAGAATGCACTGGAAATGGATTAGGTTTTTTTCAGCCACTTGACCTCTAACTGATTATTAACACTTTCCTTTCTCTCCTTCTGTATTTCCTTACATGTTTTATTTGTAGGATAATTTTTTTTCTATTTCTCTTGATTTTTAAAATCATGCAAACTCCAAGAGTGAAAATATATATGAAAGTAAATAGTTTTTTAAACCCTTAATGCTGCTTTCATAAATGCATCCTATAAATATCTCCTCTTGTACTGTTGGGGAATGCATTTAAAATGAGATGAGACATTCAGAGCAGAAATATTCACAGCTTTTCACAGCAGAGAGGAGATAGAAATAATAGACATTTCTAGAAATAAGTCACATCGCTACAGGAGCATCAGTACCATTTCTATGTGCTCACAAATAGTACTTTACTGAGAAATCTGTAAGAAATCCCTAAAGTCTGAATAATACGATTAGACCATCTGAGATGTTGGAAGAGGGAAGGACAGAGTAATCATATTAAGGGAACTTTGAGCAAGGACAGCATAAAACATGGAAAACACATCTACATTCTTTAGGATACCTCAAGAGAAGTGATTTAATTTTAAAACAAAACAAAACAAAAAAGTACAAGAAGAGATTCAAGCCCCAAACACAAGGATACATTTGATCCTTCTATGGGTTGCTGAGAGAAAAGCTAGTCACAGCTCTAGAGGCAGTGCAGTTCACAGTCTTTTGAGCTCCCAAGATGAAGACAGTCCAAGACAAGACAAAGGCAGTAAGAGAAAATATGCTTCTTGAATGACATTGAGTTCAGGGACAATATGGGCAAGGTCTCTTTTCTCACCTATCTTAATTTTGCTCATGAAGAAAGATATTTTACAGAAAAATACTCCAACAATAAACCAAAACTAAGTGCTGTTACAATCAGTCCTTGAAAACATTGCAACCTCTGTAGCTTTACTGTCTTGCTTTCTTCATCATTTCTTTCCTCTTCAGTCTTCCTGGACAATGTTTATATCAACCTAACAATGCTTAGTTAACAGACAGAGTGTCATTTGAAATAAATTGTCAGACTATGTTCACACTATTGAATTACTCCAAATAAATTCTAAGGGTTAAGAGAAAGCTACAGAGCAATAGTGAGTAATCTTTTAGAAATGTAAAAAAATGTAAAAATGTAAAAGTGTTTAGTGAAAAATTTGTATTTTAAATTCTGCTGCACAATAAAGCAAAATTTTGTGTTATGGGGAAAATTAAGATCCATGTATAATTAAAAAATAAAGAGAGAATACATCTTAGCTGTAAAACCATATATTAGAACTTACTGTTTAATAATAATAAACAGTAGTCCACTTATTAGACCATTTTTACTCTTTCTCTGGCAATAGAAAATATAAAAAGCTGGCCACCTATTTTCTGTCCCTTTTTATCAGAGGCCTAGTTTCTATCTACAGAATAGTTCTGAAATAGCCTTTTTAAAAAGTGTGCAATTTGGTCTGAAAGCCAAATCAATTTAAAATTATTTTCAATCCATTGGTTGACATGCTCCAAGTATTCAAAAATGCTAATGGACACAGCCAGTCTAGTTCTTTACATAATTCTCTTTAAATATTAAGTGGCATGTAAAAATATCCTCATAAATACATGAATTTTATACAATGGAATTTTTAGAAAAATTGCTGAGTCATATTCCTGATTGTTAATAATTCTTGAGTCATTCCTGAGTGTTAATAAAACACACTGTAGTTTTATTCATATTTAAGAATTTGAATCAAAGGCCAATGTGACTAATTTGTAGAATGGAGATATGAGGTGTTTCTTAAAGGATACTATTTTCCTTAGAAATAGTCTCTACTTTCTTGAACACTTAACATCATGATCAGTCTAGCCTTAGAAGACAGAAGATAAAAAAAAGGAGTTATCAAATTGTCACTGCCTAAAGAGCAAATCTGAAAATATTTAATTAGATTGCACAACATTTTTATATTTAAAAGAACAGTCTGAGTTCAGACAGCTCATTCACTTGAAGTGAAATCATGTCTTCTGAAACACCAAAATATCCACTCTGCTTTATTGTGTGGACTCAAAATTCCCATTCACATTGTTATATCAGGAATATAAAAGAATCCTGATACTCTTTGTTCTGTACTAACCAATTAATATTCTTGATTGTCAGTTAATGTGTAACATAAGTCTGAGATTTATCTGACAAAATCACAGCAACTCCTAGTTAGACAGCTAGTCTAGGATAGTCTTCAAGGATTTCTTTATCACCTCTGAAGTAGCCTCTTGCCTTTGGACACTTCATGGTGCTTTATATTAAGCACCAAAAGCCATAGAATAGAGAGATACTCACCATTACTTTCATAAAAACCATTTGTGACTAGTTTAGATTTCTACATCTACTTTTCTTGAGAGCTGTTTTGGGTCAGTCACACCTTCAGTATTCTTATGCTTTATTTACAAGGTCTTTTAAAAACACTTTTTTTTGAGATAACAATGAAAACACTTAGAACATGAATGAACAATCACTGGAAATATTGTTGCAGTGACAACTTTCCAGTAATGTGATGGTCATTGCATTTTGTTTCTTTTAGGCTAAGGCATTTCCTTTTTCTACCATTCTAAACATAAATGTGAATTTTCTTTCCAAAGTGCAACAGGATTACATCAACTGCCTTAGGAAAGAATTGGTAAAAGCTTTTGAGCAATGGAAAACATTATGATGATATTTTTCACAACCAAGAGAAAAGGTAAAACAAATGCAGTGCCAGAAGGTAAAGAAAAATTCAGAGTTCTTTCACCAAAATCTCTGTGTCAATGTTTTTGGTCTCATATCAAAGAGCTGCTCAGGAAAGTCTGTACTACAGGAATAATGCATGTCTGACTTTCATCTGGGAATACTAGTCAAGGCTCCCCCCTCACAGCTGAAAAATATCTCAGAAATAACTCTTTATATACATTACTCTATTTAATAAAAACTGAACTAGATTTTTAGGAAGAAGTTGCTATACTAAGGCATTCTAATGAAAATGGTGAAAGAGAAATGGTGGAAAGGACTGAATTAAGTATTGCTACTGAAAAGTTTACTGAATAACTATGTGCTCTGATCTTTTTCAGTTTCCATTGTAGCTGAAAATAACTGGGTAAAACTACTTAATCAGCTAGTGATTTTTTCAAAGTGTTCTTTTCTGTTATGGAACTGATTAACTTGTAATGGACATTTTTGTACAGAAAGCAGAGTTCTGTGAACAGTGTTTTTTGAAGACCAGATCTGTTTTGTCCCCTGCTTGGCCTTCTCTTCATATTTGCTGAAGAGACTTGAAGAGATAAAATGTTTCAGCTGCTTCAGCAACATTCAGCAGTAATTGGAAGACACCTCAACATGCATAGTCCTTGTAAATATGAGTTTCCAGGTTTAAAGTTTAGAAATGACAACAGAAAAGTGCACTAAGAAATGCTACAAAAAAGCAGGAACTGTAACAGAATTAGAACCCCTTAAAGTTTATCTTAGCCTTCAGGGTAGCTTTTAATCCTCATCTAAACATGTTTTTGTTCATCTCCCTGAAGTTCTCAAAGGATTCCCTGGAATGAAAACTGCAAACAGATTTGAATTAGAAGTTTGTATTCCTGGCAAGTCTAAAAGAAATTATGTCATGCTCAAGGCTTAAAACCATGGCTTTTATGCCTGCAAACTTTGCATTTGTTTGGACAAGGCCTTGCAGCCCAGACCTGTGAGAAGATAAGGAACATCAAGAAAAAGAAAAAAAAAAGGAAAAAAAAAAAAAGAAAAAAAAAAAAAAAAAAAGGGTGCACACCCCATCCAAATACAAGATTTGGCATGTATTTGCCAGATGAAAGCAAGCAGGATGTATTATGTAAAAAATGGTTGAAAATGAATGGTCACAAATTAATTTTCTTTAAATTTATATCCCAGTGGCATTGTTTTTATCAGTTGAAAATCACCAGAGAAAACTGAAGTAAAAGGAGAGACGAAAAAGGGAAAGGGAATGCTAAAATCTTTCAACTGTCTTATAGCTGCTTCTATTGATTTTATAGTTAAACAAATAACTTCTGCTAAATTACATATATACTGCTTATCAGTTACTACTCCTGAATAATTAATATTCGTCATATATCACTATTTTAATTGTAAGGGATATTTGCTTACATTTTAAAACTTCTATCAAAATGAGATTTGCGTAACTGGCTGGATGCCAATATCTAAATACTCTCTACATTACAATGACTCTGTGCCCTTCACAATTCCCAGGAGTTTTTACAAGGTTCTCCCTGCATAGATTTCAGTTGACAAGCTCCTTAAGGTCATCTTTGCCCAGATTCAAATCAATACTGTCAGATAATCTGGCCATGCTTACAGCAGGACAGAATATGAGGTTACTTTACTAATGCCTGTGTTACTAACTGGGTAAAAAAAATCATGCCCTACAATCGAAATAGTTCTATCAGTATGGTCCTATTGATTGCTGCTTATCAGTCCTTCGAACAGTGATGCTTCCTTTTTTTCCCCTGCACTTAATAACAAATTTTTAGCAATTTCTTTCAACATCAAACAACAATTGTTGTCTTTTCTTGTGGTGTAGTGTGAAAGAAATATACATAGATTTGAACAGAAGAGTTTGGCCACTAGGCTGTTGCAGGAAGCAAAGCAATTCCCTGAGGAGACTGTGGGTTGCAAAGCTCCTTAGACTGGGTAACACCAACAGAAAGACCAGCTAGTATAAAACACTGAGAGATTAAATTTTTTAGATGAGATCAGGTGAAGGCTTCTCTCAACTCCCAAACTACAAAGCATTGTTTCTGGTCCAGGGGTTATAGGAGCCAAATTCTTAGACCTTTCTCCCAGCAGAGAGATGGTGATGAGCCACTTTAGTAAATGGCGTAAGAATATCTTGACATTTTTTACATGGGTACAAAGCTTGTTGCTGCCCAAAGTAGATGCTTCTGTTTATTTGTTGGCTTTTTTATTATTATTATTTTGGTTTTTTTTGCTTTGTTGTTGTTGTTGTTGTTTTGTTTGTTTGTGGTTTTTTTGTTTGTTTGTTTGGGTTTTTTTTCCCTTTGGTCATCTGATTTACTAAAGCTACACCGAGACATTATGATAACGAAAAAAACAAAACAAAACAAAACAAAACAAAACAAAAAACCAAAAAAACAACAACAACAAAAAAAAAAACAAAAAAAAAAAAAAAAAAAAAAAAAAAAAAAACAAAAACAAAATCAGAAACAAAAACCACCCACCCAAACAAACAAAAAAGAGTCAACATTTAATGGACAAATTTAACACAAAATTATATACTCTGTCAAGAGGATCCTTACAAACGTTTGTAACTCCCAGTTTTCCTCCAAAACTGCAATGGTCCTACTGTGTGACAGTCATAACAGGTGTATATTGCCCCAAAAATTTTTTAAACAGGATTCACAGAAGTTTTGTAAATCCCATAGTTTTTTAAGCTGGTAAAAAATAAGGTTACACGCTAAGTTCTTGTTAAGTGTATATTAGCAAGAAATGGAAAAGGCATTCTTCCCCAGATTAGCCCAGCCTTCCAGCTTCAGAGTGGTCATACTATTTACAAGTGTAATCTTTAATTCAAATTATTCCAAGGTTATCATTGAATTTCTCTGCCAGACACCTTTCCAGTCACGAAAGCATACAGGAAAGCATACAAATTATTGGGAAGGCAAAACGGATAATGAAACGAATTCAAGCTTAACCTGTATTGAAGTAAGTACCCAGGGAAGGTTGGCAAATCCATATACAAACCTCTTATTATACCTCCTCTGAAGTTTGCAGCACTAGGAACTGGAACTATCTCATAATTTTAAAATGAAAGTAACTGCTGTAAAAATATATCACAAGAAAAATAGAATCACCGTATGAAGGCAATAGAAAAACTCTGGCACTGACATGATATAAGCAGTGTAAGCAATTTATTGAGTTATAAGCACAAGCCAGAAATGGCATTACCCTTCTTCATTGTTAACTTGAGGAGTAAATGAAATACATAAAAAATTATAATTCTATAATGTGTAACTAAATTGCTACAGAGCACAGTGCTCAGTGACAACAGATCAAGGGTGTTGGAAGTATTAGAACTGTAGCAAAACCATAAACTGATGAGACTTTTAACTTGCTTCTTTCATAGAATATATTTGATGACAATAAAATTAAGGATGAAGTAGAGAAAAGCAGGTCAAAGGCAACAAGAAAGAGTCAGTGCTGAGAAATCAAAGCAAAAACATTTGGAAAAAATTTAGAAAATTGAACTTTTCTGGACATATAAACCCGATCTCCTTAAAGCTGCATAAATACATACACATTGAATCTATTAATATTTCTTTAAATAGCTGCAAGAAATTGACTTTTATTAGTAGCACATACAATGCCTCTCTATATATCTTTACTACTTCTGAATTTAAATGCAAAAATTGTATTAAAACTGTGAATGTAATAAAAATCCTTGATATGCTGTAAAACACTTGGAATCCAATTTTGTGGGAGGAAGATCAAATGCATGATACAATTTTATGAAAGCAATGTAGCTAACAGCAGTTAGTGCTGATCCCAGGGACATAAGATATCTTTGTTCAGGTGCTAAAACCTTCATTTGAAGCAGTTCTTTATAGAAGGAAAAGTGCTGAAGGACTAATTCTATTTTTACTTTCTTACTAATCAATATTGTTTCATCTCATTTCTTTCCTGAAGGTAAAAAAAAAAAAAAAATAATAAAAAAAAAATCTCCTGGGTTGTGGATAATTACAATGGGCAAAGCAATAGTGTGCAGGTTTATTGCTCAAATAATAAAGAAATAATGCAGGATAGCAATAAATACCAGTACATTAGATGTGCTTTGCACACTAGCAACAGTTCCAAAAAAAGTTGAAGGTTTGAAAACTTTAAATTGATCTGAATAGTCCATGAAGAACAAGTCGCCTGTTCTAAATTTAAGGAACAATTTCTTTTGAAAAGGATCCTGGGAAGATAAAAACCACATTTCTTAATGTTTGCTAAGGTCATTTAACAAAACCTGTAAAAGTAACACAAAAAAATTTAAAAATGTAAATCATTAATAGCCAGAACATGATAATCTATGTTTCTACATTCTGAGGTACCTTAATACAGCTAACATGCTAAATATCTGCTCCTCTAATATTTTTAAAATCAGATTAATCCAAAATGAGTTTGGATATTTCCAATAATCTTTCTGAGAAAAAGGACTGTCACTACATTGTCTGGTCTTGCTTGAAGAGAACCCTGTGAGAATTAATGTGAAGGCTAAGTGACCCAGTCTCAAATGATACAAAAAGTGATGAATTCTACTCGTTCTCCTGGAAATTCATAGTGACTAATGTTGACAGGATCACAGAATATTCAGAGTTGGAAGCCACTCACAAGGATCATCCAGTCCAATGCTTAAAGGATGGCCCATCCAGAGAACAAATCCACAATCTTGGCATTAGTAACACCATGCTCTAACAAGTTGAGTTAATCTCAGTAGCTTACTTCATCAAGTCATAGAACTGGCCATTTAAATTCTCCTTTTTATTATTGGTTTTGAAAGATAAATACAGGGACAGAGAGATAACCACCATGAACATCAAAGATTAGAACTTTAATAACATGTAAACCTGTAAATAACCTGTGCAGGTGAACTTCACCTGGAAGTCCTTTGGTATCTTCTCGGTCCTGGAGAACAGCTTGCACGAACCAATGTTTGATGGATTAATATCAAGACCCTTCAATTTAAAGTAGCTATCATCTTGGTAAAATGCAGAAAATGACATAATTTCCAAGGAGTATAGTGAAAATCAAAGGGACTAGCACTATACTTCAATTGACTTGCTCTCGTGTATTCAAAAAGGTGGCACTGATAATAATATCTATATTAGCTGCTTAGTAACAGGCATGTATTTAGCTACACACATTTTTAACACAGGAATAGTTAATACAACCTGGTTAAAAATTAAAGTGTCTAGAGGAATAAGGAAGGTTATATTAATTCCACTTTACAGAGTTTGAAAACATCTTTGATGTTTAGGAAAATTGAATTTTTTAATCCATCTCTCTTTATTTCACCAATCTACTTAAAATCAATTGCTTTAAAAAGAATTTTCACCACTTACATTGACCTGCTAATATTACATTTTCTCTGTAATTTTTTGCAGTAACATTTCCAATTTTTCCCAGCACTAAATCATCATATGTTTCTATGGCCCTTGTTCAGACAAAAGGCCTCTGAAAATGATAAACAATTGTTTTGTGATCCTCAAACAGAAAAAAACCCCAAAACCACAAAAAACCCAAACAGCTCACTTGAGCAATTCTTTCACTTCATATAGGACTGTTCAGATTTAAGAAGACCATGGTTACTGTTCCTAGCAACAGCTGTGAATCTCAGAGAATTAGTACATAGGTGTCTTCATCCATCGCAAGTGAGAAATCAGTTGTCAGAATGGTCAGTGCTGTTTCTTTAGTGTAACTTGATTTAATGCCACATCACTTAAGGTCAAGGAAATTTAAAGGCTGCCCTGAAAACAAATGTGCTAACTTTCTCCAGAATTACTGAAATGTAAAGTTTGCAACAGTCATCGATGTCCACATAAAGAGCTGGTAGAGAAGAATTATTTTGCTTTTTGTCTACTTATTGTTTTCTTATTTTGGAGAAAACTATAACCACTGTTTCTTTAAAGGAAGGAAAATGATAAAGTTTAAAATGTCAAATAACAGAAAATCCTATGGCTACTAATAGTTTGGAAAACTCATACTGGATATTTTTTTTGTTGTTCATCTAATTTAAAGACTTCACCCTTAGGCTTCCCTGTAGCTAGTTCCCTAAATATTTCAAAACCATCTGACTTTTACATGGATATTGCCTGATCTTCATTCATACTGACATACACTCCTTCCCAAGCGCAATATATTTTACTATATGCATTTCTGATTTAATACAGTTATTTACAGATTCTTTTTGAGATACCAAAGACCTAATTAGAGCCATTTATAAGATGATCTTTGAGCTTGTTAGCCAAAAAATGTAATAACTATGCTTAATTAGCATCTGATTTAAAGAAGTTTACTTTCTTTCAGCTTTTCTTAAAATTTCTTTGGTGCATAACTAGAGTTCCAGATGTCACTTAAAAACAGCAGTCCAGCCTCTTGAGAAATTTGAAAAGATTTTATCCAGATTCCAGGGTTTAAAAATCTGTTTTGTTTCATTCTTACATCCTTATTGCCTTAATTCACCTATTTTCTGTAAGGGGTTAATAATTATGGAATTATGAAGGTATGAGACTTAATTTTCTCAACACTGATTGTACTTCAGAATTACCAATGTGGCAAGTATGCATAAAATCTATAATCTTCATAGGAATCTAGTTTCGAAAATGTAAAAAAAAAAAAAAAAAAAAATTACTTCCAAACACTAGATTACATAACAATCAGAAAAATATTTATATTTAAATCTATGTTGCTTTTCTATAACTATATTTTATAATATGGTATTTATATTAATATTTTTTACCATAAGAATTAGTTGCAAAATTGTCTGAAACACTGTGACTACAGAACAGTTTATTACTAATTGCCATGAGTTCTCTACCCATTTTCTGACTCTGGAACTCTAGAAGATGTTTCTCCTTTCACATGATTGCAATGCAAGGAGATCTGTCCTTAATTCAATATGTGAAACCCCATTTCTTTAAAGGTAACCTTTCAGGAAATGGGGTTGAAGTAAATTTTTACTTCTTGCATGTGTGTCCACTTCAATTTGGAAGATTCACTTATGTGTGATGCACTCATACAAAAAATCACCAAAACGACAGGAATATATTTATGGCTTTCACAGATTACCAGGTTATGAGGCATCAGCACAGCGTGCCTCTAAATCTTTCAATCTTTGCAAATGGGCTACTTTAGTTATGCCAAAATGGCTCCATAATAAATTCAGAAAATTCTGCTTCTTTGCTTTCTCTCATCATTTAATGTTGCCCTGATCTTTTTCAGCCTTCTGATGTTTGCATTTTTGTACTGGAGTTTCTCACAAACTTTCAAGTGATATTATGGCAACTATCCTTCTTGTTTTGGAAACTGTTCTTGATGTTTACATACCTCTCTCGAGGAAGGACAATTGATGGACTTCTAGTTTGACCAGTGTGGTTAGAGAAGTGTCAACCTCATTGCCCAATCCCTGGTCATTGTCCAAAATCTATATAAACCCAAGGAAAAAATAAACTGCCTCTCTTTTTGCTCTGACAACCTGACTGTGTGAGTGTTGTTCTTTTCCTGTCTGTCAAGCGACAATTTAATGAAAATATTTTCCTCATATATTTTTGTTTTCCTAGAATTTCCTTCATGATGTCTACTTTTCTGACATTTTGTAGCCTTCTTCAGAGAAGACAAAAACAGAGATTAAAGCAGAAGTGTGAAAAAAAAAAACGTTGAATAGATGCATAGCTATGTTTGACTCTAAAAGTTTTTATTTAGTTTTCCTCTCTAGTCTGTGCATGACTTGGTTCTTCAACAGAAAGTTCAGAAATTTAAAGATATTGAGCTGGTTGACCAGGTTTGTGGTAAGGTTTTTTGTTAATTCAGTATGTTAGCATAATGTGGCTAAGTAAGAGGTGGGGTACCTGATGACAGTAAGCCATGATCAAAAGTAATGTTTTGGTTGGACAGAGGTGTAAAAGAGCACATTAAAATGGTTTCTGAATTCTTTCTGCTCTTATTTTGGAATATCCTACTAGATACTCTGCAATGACTAAAGCATATTTAAACACGGTAAAGGAATTGACCTATCAATCGCTACTATTCTATCCAAACTGTTGAGAGACGTGTTCCCTTTAGAAGATGTCTAAATCTTTTTATTAATAAATATGCTAAATATCCCCATAAGCCATGTTTCAAAATGTAATCTGAGCTCTGGGAACACTGTGGAAGTAACAAAGCTAGATTCAGACCCTATTAACTAAGGATAGCTCTAGATGATTTTAAATGGATTTAAAGATCAGCACATAGACCCAGCTTGGAATTAATTTTATAAGAAGTTTTACAGTTCTACAGTATTAATATATGCTAATTAAGTAAGTTGAACTCCTAGCTTCTTTGGAGTATTTTTGTCACCTTAAATAAAAACATGACCTCATTGGGCAGGCAAAGGACTGTCTGATGGTGGTTTCATAACATGCCTCTCATCTAACTAATATGCTCTGCAGTCTGCACAAACTGTGCAGGATACAACAACCTTTAGTGCTAATTTCAGACAATGAAGCCTACCTGAAAGAACAATCCAAAATAACGAGCCTTCAACTTGATCTGCCTATCTCTAAATGACTAGATTAACCTGGAATGGGCTGGGAAAAAACCAAACTCAACTAATTGCAGACTTTTCTAACACATCTGAGGCAGGGGGCTACAAAAATCTAGTGATGATCATTGGGAGATGCCAGTGGTGGTTTAAGCCAGTGAGATAACATAAATAAAAGAACTACAAAGCAGTTGAAATTCAGGAGCACAGGAGCAAACAAACAGGTGTGTCTGGCATCATGGGGAAAGCTGAGCCCACAGTGAAGAACCCTGTTTGGCACTGGAGCCCAATCATCATACATGTTGAGATTTTTGCTGCTCTGGTCTGTGCTGCTGCTTTACTCTGGACCACAGCAGCTGTTTTGTGCATGCCACAGAGCAGAGATCTGAAAATAAATGTCAATAACTGCATCTTATACTTATTCTTCTTAACAAATATATTTTGGATTAGAGATCACTGATTATTGTGGTCCATTCTTGTACCCATCCCTCTTAAAATCTGAAAAAATGTGGGATTGCTTTTGAGGTAAGGAGGAAAAACAAAAGACAAAAAATTTCTTCTTGTAATTGCAGTTAAAAACAAAACAAAAACCTCTCTCAAATTATATTAAAATTCAGCATGGCAAATTTTATATCAGAATTAACACCTGTTATGAAAAAAAATATATACAATACTAACCAGAACTCAAGCCTACTTTGTTCTAGAATTACAGCCATTATTAGTGACATGAATAATTCAGTCATTAAAATAAAAATGAGCATGTAAGTATATACGTATGTGTGTGTACATTTTTTGTCTTAAAAAGAGTGTTTATTGGAAATCTAACAAACAATTCTAATCTTAACTTCGTTTTGTGGGTATATGAATAGTTTCAGTTAGCACTTACAGGCTTTCTATTAAGCATTATGTCATTCTATTTTTACCTATTCTGCACATTTAATTCAATGTGTATTTTTCCCACTCTCTTTTTTCTTACATTAGAAGTTTAGCCTTTGGGTAAAATAAAGAAAGTAATTACTTTTTGTCAAAACGGTGCAAGAACATAGCTGTGAGATTATGAAGCAGACTTCATTAGTGGTATATTGCGGGGGTGCCTGATGGGGGCGCCTGCCTCTGCAGGGGTGCCTGTGTCACCTGTCCGGCCAGCCCTGGCACCACAGCAACACAGTGGTCCTTGGCTTGTCGGGAGTGCAGCGTGGCTATGGCGAAGGAAATGAAAGGAGGGACTCCTGAGGGGTAAATCCAGCTGAGTTTATTGGAGGCTCCGGACATAGAGTCCACAACTCGGGACACCAGCCTCAGAGAGACCGCGAGCCCCTCTGTGCTGTGACTTTTAACAGGGGGTGTGACACAGGGGAGGGTTCAGTCAGGAACCAATGACGTACAGTGAGGGTGTGGCTCTTAACATAATAGACAGGTGCAACAACCATACAAAACACAATAGGAGGGGAAAGTCTAGATCCTGCCCAATCACTCGACGCCTTTCCTGGAACTTTCTGGACACAGGGAGAGGCCCCAGAGTGACAGACAGGACCAGAAGGTTATATAACCAATGACTGACATAAAACCGAACATGGGGTTAACCATACAGGGGGAAACACAGGGGGTTACAGAACAAACCATTATGTAAAATCTTATCGAACAAATCATACAGAAACCTGAGCAAAATACACCACCACAGTGTATGTCTTCAATTTTTTGCTATTATTTTAGCTGCCCTGAGAGACCTTTAAAAATGAAACTTAGCGCTAATAGACATGAAATAATATATACTAACTGTAGCATAGAATTTTGTAGGGGTTATATTATAAATAAGAAATAGTCTTTCACATAAGTAATTGCCCAAAAGTTTTACAAATGAAAGAAACTTGGTTTGGTGCTTTTTAACTGCAATTTTACTCAATGGTGGAAAAAAAGCATCCATACTGCTCCATCATTAGCACTGATTTCCAAAGAAACACAACAAAGAAACTTTCAATATTTAGTTATGAAATTATTCTGAATGTTCTTAGGGAGGGAAGAAATTATTTAATCCAATTGCTATAATTCCAAACTGTTAAGACAGTTTGAGCATTTAATTTCTGCATCAAGTTCTTTGCTGATAGAGTTTGGTGACCGAGATTTAATGTTATAACATTATCCCAGTATTTCAATGAAAATGAAAAACAAAATCATGCAAAAATAATCCACTTGAAGTCAAGTAGTTAATCTGTGACCACAATCTAAGCCTGAGAACTTCTGATTCATTGTCAAAATTCTTAAGTTTTTCGAAGACATATGAGTCTCAAAGGGAAATAAAACTGAAAGTTTAGTGTGAATTGATGGCTACGAGCAGAGATACGTGTATTGGTGCCCTCTCAGAGAAGGGAGGGGAATCCCAGCTATTAGACTTCAGCATCAGGGAAGTCCTCTGGTGTAACTTCTGTGCTGCCAGCAGCCCAAAAGCATTTCTTGCTCTGGTTGGTGTCAAACAGTAATCAGGGCTATTGTAATGAGAGGTGGGGGAGGAGTGGAAGATAAATGAGGTGGAGTGACATTAAGCATCCATGGGCAGGAAAATTGCTTCAATACCTGAAGGCATACCTTCTCTGACTTTTTCTCCTTACATAAGTGTAGAATTAGGGCTGAATTTGTAGGCTAGACAAACTTCAGGGTTTGTTGAGGGGGATGTGTGTTTTGTTTGTTTTGTATATTGGAGTTTTTTTTTAGTAGATTTGGGCTCTGAGAAAGAACAATCTCTGCAGCCCACACAATTGCAAACCTTTACAAGTATATAAATAAAATTGTTGATTTTGTAACAGTGCTTATTTGCTCAGCTGTCAGTTTTTAAGCTACAGATTTGTTTCATTTTGTAGACAAAGTTCATGTCACTGATAGACAATATTATTTTTTTTTCTTTTGATTTGGGAAGATCAGCTTTACATGTGTATTTAACAAGTTCTTGAAAATAGATGAATTGTTTAATTTGTTTTTTCATTTCTTGTTGTCAGAGATATCACTTAAGTAATCCAACATAAAACCAATAAAGCTGTCAATCTGCTCTCTACTACAAGTTCTTAAAAAGATATATCAATGTATCTATAGCAGGAGAATAAAATCTGTTGCCCATCTAACCATCTTCTTGTTTACTTTTAGTGTTCATATCCCTTAATCATCCAAATAGTTTTCTAAAACTGGAAACAGGCATGCAAAGTGACTTAAACTGGAGATATTCATCAACTGCAATTTGATCAAATTGGTGCTGCAATCAAACCTGTCTGACAGTTACCAGACATTGTGTTGACTTGTTCTCATTGCCAAGTGAACAATCATTTATTAAAAAGATAAGCTGATTATAATGAAAGCAAGTTACTTCCAAGTATTTTTTTAGGCTTTGCAAAGAAGACTTAAAAATTAATAAAAAAGGGCCTCCACATGATTATCACGAGAACATTACAACCTTGCCTTGATGAAGAGTTATGACCAAACAGCATAAAATGCAGCATACAGGACAACATAAAAATGAACTCAGTGGGATCAGCCATGGCAGGGACCCTGGACCAAGCAGTGTCAAAATAATACTACCTGAAACTGCTGGAAAAGTGTAGTGTGATATCACCATTGTCTGACTTGATTGATGACATGTGCAACAGCCCCCCACTTCTCAAGGACAGAGTCTGGGGAAAAGTGCGTATAAGCAGAGAGTCCACGTCAGGGCTGAGCTGCTGGGCAGTTTGACACAGCATGGCTGCAGTGATCACCATGTTTCCTCAGGCTTCTCTATGCCAACCCACTGAAGTGGTGCCATGGCTGTCTCACCTACTTCCCACTCAGTACTAGTTCTCTTGGGATCTCAATTAGAAAAACTCAGCTTTATCTATTTTATTGTGTAAAGTATAGAAATTATAGAAAATGTCAGAGCAATCTTATGTCCCACACAATGCTGGGAACTGTGTCTGTTGCATTACTAAATGAGAAATATTTTTAAACTACGGCATGTTGCCCAGAGTTCTCGTCTGTGATTGAGGTGGTCAACCTCACTGTTTCTGACATTTTATTTAATAATTTTACAAGTGAGTAAAGCTATCAGTCTTTTCCTGGACAACACCATGTACAACTTTCCATGTGGTACCTGGAGGTTCACTCTGGACGTCGTGTTCTTACAGCTCTCCTTAGAATGAGCTGGTACAGAACATAATTAAAGGCAATGCATGCTGACATCAGAGTACCTGCTCAGCTTACAGAGCAGTCATTTAGGTACAAACATATAGGTGTCTACAACCAAGGCCTGTGACTATGTCCTGCCTGCATAGGGACTGAAATCACAATCTACTTGTAAAAATGCCTTCCTCGGTGCCCTACTGCAGCACATACATGTATGTACCTCTGTGTGTGTGTGAATGCTGAGCTAGTCCTGACACAGCCCAGCTTGGTTTATTTCATAAATTATCTCAGCAGTGTCCATGAATGTGGTGGTGTGTTTGTTGTGTTCATTTCCTGTTTGGGTCTTCGCTTGTTTGATGTATAATGGTTTGTTCTATGTACGCCCATATTCTTTCTATATGGTTCGCTCCAGTTGTCAGTTTTATGTTATGTAATCCCCTGGTCCTGTCTGTCACTCTGGGGCCTCTCCCTGCATCCAGAAGGTTCCAGGGGAGGCGTCGAGCTATTGGACAGGATCCAGTTTTTCCCCTCCCACACCACTATGGTGTGGTCTTCTCACCTTTCTGCTACATGTTGAGCCACTCCCTGACTGTGCCCCATTGGTCCCTGACTGAACCCTCCCCTGTGTTCTACCTCCCTTTAGAAGTTGCTGCACTGTGCCCCTTGGGTCTCTCTGAGGCTGGTGTCCAGATGTTTGGACTCCACGTTTGGAGCCTCAATAAACCAGTGTTGGTTTACCCCCTTCGAGAGTCCCTCCTTTGTTGTCCACGCCTTCACCATGCTCCGCTCCTGGCAAGCCAGGACGCGGGTATTGCTGTGGTGCAAGGGCTGCCGCACTCAGCAACACCAGCACCGCCACACGTGAATAGGTGTGCCTTTTTTTGGCACATGGCATCAACTCCTCTTAAGAAGAAAGATACTGTTTTTATGTTACACATAGCCAAATGTTGCACTGTAAACAGACAATGTATAAGCAGGGGAAATAGAAAGATATATGCTGAATATCCTCATATTTTCATGTCTGCAATCTATAAAACTGTTCTTTATATATTGGGTGTAAAGGAAGTTGATAATAGGTCCTCAAATTATTTTTAAATTCTTTTTTTTTAATATTATTATTTCACCATTACTTAGATCCAAAATACTTTTAGCTGAATATTCAAAACTATGGACTTTATGACACATACCTATGTCATTAACTCAATACAGTTCATTATTTATTAATAATATAATTATTAAGAAAGCTGCAAAGAACATAAAAACAAGGACAGAATTGCCTCCCATAAAAATTGTAAAAGAAAATGGATTGAAGTCTAACAAAAAACATAAGGAAGAAAGAAACATGTAGTTTGATACTGGGACCATGAGTGAATCACTTGTTTAAAACAGAAAAAGGTTAATGTCTAACTTGGGGGAAATGGAATTGTTTGATAGTTCAATAGAGAACTGCCCCTTTATCTCAGAACTGTACCTTTATCTCAGGCTTCAAATAATATGAAGTACCTAATATCTTAAATTGAAAAACAAACAAACAAACTAACTCTACTTTGTGGATTTAGTGAGTGTAATGGTGGTTAACCTTCATAAGCTGTTGCATAAGCTAAGTGCTCCTATTAAACCAGTGGAGAAAACATTTACATAGGTTGTGGAAACTACACTTATTCCCTCAGATGCTGGCGACTTCAGACTGCTTTCACATTTATAATATTTTTTGAGTGGCCAAATTAAGAAAATTAACAGAGCATTGCCAGTTCAGAGATCTTATGTGATGCATTAAGGTGCCAGTTAGTGTGTTTGTGAAAAAACAGAAACAATCTAAAAGTGATTATTAAGTGAAAGTAATTTAACCCTACCACTCGTCCTAGAATTCCTGTATCAATGAAGACAGAATCTAATGATGCCAGAGAGATACATCTATATTATGAAACCAGCGCAAAAAAGAAGGAACTAGTACAAGACCAGTATGGTCAGATGTCACGAGTTTCATTTGTCATCTCATGACGCAGGTAATTTTCAGTCAGTACAATAATGTGAGGCAGAAAAAAAAAAAAAAAAAAAAAAAAAAAAAGCAAGTTATTTCAAAAACCAATTTCAAAAAGCAATTTACAAGACTACAGAACTGTATATGTAATTCATGAGTTTGCAAATTAAGACTGGATCAAACTGAGTGACATACTATACATTTTATTTGTTTGGTTTAGATGACAGATGATATTATTTTATAATTTAAGAAACAATACTTACATTGGAGCTTATTACAAGGTTAATTATTAATTCTAATTTACCACAGTTTTATCAGACATAAAATAATTCATAGAAAACCAGATTTAAACTGGTTATCAAACTGCTTTCTGATTTTATCAGATAAAACCAGAGCAGATCATAGTTAAGACAAAACATAAAACATTTTCTCCACATCATATTTTGGACTAGTAATGCATACCAAAAATTACCAAGTGCAGAGAAGTACTATGTACATGATATTGGCTGGTAAAACCCAATCTGTTAGTCTACCTCTTTGATTACAAGGATGAAAAAAAGCTTATCCAGAGAAGAGTTAAAATATATCTGTGATATAATGTTTGGGGTTTTTTTCTCAACTAGCCTCTTAACTTTTTAATTGTCCACACAGTTTTGTCACAGCCAGTTTCTAATCTAGGGTGAGCAAAGCAGTTGTCCAGGCAGAATAGTTTAGTTATTTTTAAATAGTTTAGTTATGTCTGGATTCCTTGCATTATTTCTGATGTGCTCTGTAAAGCAGAAAATTGGAATAACTCCAGAATACCCATAACCAGTAATGAAAATATTGGTCATGAAAAGCATGCAGCTATCTCAGATGTGACTGGACACAGTATTCTTCTAATATTCCTGGTTGAGTGTACTGTAACTATATGGCTTCCTCCTATTCTTATAAAAGAGCTCCCAAAAGAGTTCTTTTCAATCAAGGAAAGACATTCAGAAGCAAGCAAAACAAATGGAATAGAAAATTCATGAATTTCATATAAAAATGTTTGAAAATTGGAAGAAGACAGGCCTAAGTCTGTCACAGAAAAATATCTTTTTCTTTGAGTTACCAGGCCTTTTCTTTACATAATGCTGTCCTGGACCTGAGAAAAATATCCTGGATGAAAGTGATATCAAGATTGATACACTTGTCTTCCAAATCAGCTCCACTTGTAAAGGGAAAAAAAATCTAAAACAGGACATTTAAACCATGTCAGCTCTCTTATCAGAAGATGAAAGAGGAATTACTGAGATCAAAGTATTTTGTTGCAAATTGCAATGCAAGATCCATCCTTGGGCTGTTAGAGGAGCTTGCTGCTTATTCTGTAAACTCAGTGTCTGTAAATAAAGTGGCTGTTCTATGCAATCTTCTTTTAGGAATGGCTCTCTTCAGGGATGGCATTTATCATAGAATCAAAGAATGTTAAGGAGTTGTAATGAACCTTAAAGATCAATTTGTACGCATTACTCCTTGTCCCATTACTAGAGCTTCTGACAGAGTCCCTCTCCAGCTTCCCTGTAGGCTCCTTCAGATACTGGAATGTTGTTGTGAGGTCTCCACACAACCTTCCCTTCTCCGGGTTGAACTTGCTCAGCCGGTCTTTGTAAGGGAAGTGCTCCAGTCCTCTTAACAACTTCATCACCCTTCTCTGGACTTGCTGCCACAATTTCATGTTCTTCTCATGGTGGGGGACACCAAAACTGGATGCAGCACTCCAGGAGGGGCCTCACAAGAGAGTAGAGTGAGAGAATCATCTCCTTCAATCTGCTGGCCACATTCCTTTGGATCCAGCCCAGGATACAACTGCAGCAATCACGCTGCTGGCTCCTCTCAGATTTTTCCTCAGCCATCAATCAGCCCCAAGTCTTTCTCCACAGGGCTGCTCTCAATCCCATCTCTGCCCGGTCTGTAGGCATGTCTGGGGTTGCCACGCCCCAGGTGTAGGCCCTTGCACTTTGCTTGTGAAACTTCATGAGGTTTGCCTTTGCCCACCTGTCAAGTGTGTCAAGGTCCCTCTAGATGTCATGCCTTCCCTTTATCTCTAAATAAAGGGTTCTTTAATCCCTAAGGCTTCAGAAAAATTTTATATGAATTTGGGTTTGGCTTAGGATATGTTATTGAATTCTTTGCCTTTTTCTTTCAGTCTGAGAAAGACTTGGTCATTTATGATAAAAACTAAGATTGCAACAAATGGATGGAAATTTCAATGATAGCTCTATTCCCATAAATCACTATTCTATATACATGTTACTATGAAGAATATCAGGTTTTACCATGGAGCTGGGATCTTTGATGGTATAAATCCAAAACTCAATAGATTTATGCAAATTTATACTATTTGAGCTTATTGTGTACAGACTACTAGTGAACATTTTCTGGCATGCAGATACCTCCATTTCACAGTTAGATTAACTTCACAATTACCAGCGTTGGCCTTATTCCCTAAAAGGCCCTAATGATACCTTTGCTGCTTATTTAAAGGAAACCACTAATATTAATTAAATTATGGTTATTTTAAATGAAATTACTCTTCTTTATTGATGTTGGGAGAAGTCCTAATTTTCATGTACCAGTATAGGCTCCAGCTGCTCTAGAACTCAGGAAACAAGGTAATATATCAATGAAATATGTCAATAAACATATATAGTGGACTGACTATTGAAGCAATAAAGCAAGTAATTAAAATTTCTAACACTTTTTCACTCTGGCAGTTCAAGACGTAAAAATGTACCTAATAAAGCACTTTATTATTTCTGAAGCGGTACATTTTCAAGTCTAGATAGATGTAAAAAGAAAACCTCTTCAGGATAGAAAATTTGATTGTAAACCAGTAATATTCCAATTTATGTTTAATAATACTAATGCTGAAATATTTTGGTTTATTTAGCCAAAAATAACCAAGATAAATGTATTTTTTTCAAAGCTTGACCTTGAAGTCTGAGCAATTTTAAATTTTATTTTCTTCATGTAAGTGCAGGGTTTTTTGGGTGTTTTTTTTGTGGAAGTAAAATCTAAAAATCATGAAAATCTCAGTCATTGAATTGCATGACTAATAATTTGTGCAAACTTAACACCTGTGTTCAGCCAGCTTAATTAGTCACTTTTAAGTACACTGTTGTCAACTTACCCTTGTTTAATTTGAATTAAAAAGGTGCCCAAACTTGTAAAATGTTTTTTATCAGGTTCTAGTGTTTTCAGTGATTTGTTTTGGTATTTGTAGATTTCTCAGTCTAGCTACTAGGTGCACGATTGTACTTGAAAAAGAAGGAGTAAAACTAATAATGAAATAACCAGGACACAAATATATGAAGAGCTATAGATACAGAGATATAGATGCATAGCTGTTTCAAGTGTTAAACCGATTCTAAGCCCTGTGGGATACCTGGATTTCATGAAAGCAGTCTAATTTAGTATCAAATCGCATCTCCTATCAAACTGCAAAGATATTATCAATTTACCTTATTATTTTATAATGAGATGTTCTACACTGAATTACTCTGTTAGCGGCAAATCTGAATATAATTAAAATTGTATTTTTGAACAGAAGCTTTATTTTAATTGTCTTGGTAGACTACTTAGCTAAACATTGCTTTTTTGATTGTACTACCTTTATCTACTTTTACCCCAGTGGATAAGAAAGCAGGTTTGGGGTTTTTTTCCATGATTCAATGAAAAGTCCAGTGTAGAATTCTGTATAAGATCAAGAGTGCTGTTAGCAGCTTTAATAAAAAGTCCAAGTCAGCACTGAGATATACCAAATCAATTCTGTAACGTGAACCCATTAAGAGGCCCAAAACAAAGTTTATGTGAGAATTGTGAACTGTATGTCAATTTCTTCCCATGGCTTGAGGAGTTCTAATACCCAGTTTTAGACCAAAACATGCTCATTCTGTTGCTTTGAGAGCAGTCTGAGTGCAGCTGTGCAGGTGGACTTGTACAGGAGCGAGACACATCCTTGAACCCTGTCCTTTGGTCCAGAATACCATTTCACTACTGGCACACTGCCTTGGCTGGCTTTGGTCTGTGCCTGCTCATCCAGGTAATACTCAGCCATGTTAAAGGATATCAAAAGAGAGGAACCACACTGAATAAGAGTAATTGATGAAACCACCCAGTATTTCCAGAGAGAGATTAGATAGTTGCTTGCAGTGCTCATCAATACAGGCAAAGCCTTTTCTGCTTCCCATCCAGTGACTAAGTGTGGCAACAGAGCAAGAGCTCTAGGTGAACAGAGGGTGTGTTTGGGAGCATGACTCATGTCTCTAGTATATGCATCCTAGAAAGGATGGTTAGACATAAAGTAGGAGATCCATGTCACCAAATAACATCCCTTTAGTCATTGTTTTGAAGCAGTGCCTGTAACACACCTAAGTTTCCTGCCCCATCAAAGAAAAAAGATAGGAGTTTTCAGGGTCATCTGGGCAATGTTCCTTTTTTCTCAGCTGGGACACACAACTAAGAGGAGGTTTTGCAGTATTTTCAGTAATAGATATAGAAAGGAGCTTGCTTTTATGGCCTACCTCTGAGCACTGTTTGACTCTTTATAAATTATTAAACAGTCATGCTCACTTCACTTCTGTGATTAGAGATATCCTCCATTTACAGCAGAATAACTGAGATACAGAAAGATTAAATAGACTAGTCTCAAAGGCTACTAAAGGCTGCTATTGATTTGAATGAGAATTGAATCAGGCTATTTGTGAATTTACTCCCTGAGAGAGTGTGAAAATCCATCTAAATCTATTTATAGAACTACTACTGTAACCCAGGCATGTCCCTTAATTTCTGTATTGCTGTACCTTCCTGAAAAAAATAACAAATTTTTAAATGCTCTAAATGCCCTCCTATGTTTTGAAGAAATACATCATATAGATGTGTGTGTGTATACACACACACACACACACACACATACACACACGTATATATGTGTAAAGTATATATTTCAAAGATGAGGTGCTCTGGAACTGAGCATTACTTGTAGGAGGCCGGTGAGCTTTCCTACCCAGCAAGACCTCAGAACCAGAGCAGAGAGAGCCACCCCAACCTCACCACCCGTGCAGGAAGTGGTGGAGCTGTGACTCAAAGGCAGCTCTGACTTGCATGGGTGGGGCCAGCAGGGGCCATGTCCAGCCCCACCTGGACATAAGCCACCCCCAGGGAGCTTGTCCTTGACAAATTGTGGGGTGATATGGAAGGGTTAGAGGGAGAGATGCTAGTGAGGGCCCTCTGCCACTGGCTCTGAAATGTGCTGGCCACACTAGAACACATTCGCGGTCTTACAGAGATGAGCCAGGGACCCCTGAGGTAACAGAAGCCAGCAGAGAAACATCAGGGAAATATCTCAAAGGAGTTAAGAGGTGTTCCTGTAGGAAGGCAACAGAACAGAAAGCCCAGCTGATGTGCCTCTACACAAATGCATGCAGCACGGGCAATGAGGAGATGCTGGAAGTCACCAAGAGCTGCTGGAAAGTTATGCCTGCGTCCTGGGCTGCACCAAAAAGCAACAGAGCCATCAGGTTGAGGAAGAGGATTCTGCACCTCCTCTCCCCTGTTGTGTGACCCCACAAGGAGTACTCTGGGGTCCTCAGCACAAGAATTGACCTGTTTGATGAATCCAGAGGAGGGACACCAGTGTTGTTAGAGGGATTGAGCACTTCTGCTGTAAAGACAAAGAGAATTGGGTTTGTTCATTCTGGAGGAGAGAATGCTTCAAGATGACCTATGGTCTTCACTACCTGAAGGGAGCTTGTCAGAAAGGTGGGAACACCTTTTTTATGTGAGCATGTAGAGACAGGACAAAGGGCAATGGCTTAAAACTGAAAGAGGGAAGGCTTGGTTTAAGTATTGGGAAGAAAGTCTTTGTTTTGAGAGTGGTAAGGCATTGGAACGGGTTGCCCAGAGAAGTTGTGGATATCCCATCACTGGAAATGTCTGAGGCCAGGCCAGACGGGGCTTTGAGCAATCTGGTCTAGTGAAAAGTGTTCCTGCCCATGGCAGGGGGTGTTGGAACTAGGTGTCTTCAAGGACCCTTCCAGTCCAAGCATTCTACGATTCTGATACTGGGGGCAAGGGGGGGAGGGGGGAGAGAGAGGGTGGGATGCTTGGTTTAATTTGGGGGGAAAACAAACCAAAAATAAAATCAGAAAAAGTTAATTTTGTGAGACAGTAATTCAACTGTGCTTGAAGTGGTTATTTTTTAATTTCAAATCAGTTACATGATATTGAAAGAAACTTATAAAATGAGAAGTTATGAAAAATCATACAAGTCAGAGAAAATTGAATTATATCATTAGAAGAAATGTTGAAATATATATCTTGATCATTCCTATGAGTCAGATTAATTTATTACATTAACAATAGTCCTTCTAAATTCTGAATCCACAAGTTGCTCTGAAACAGTGAAAAAGGAAAAAAAGATGTTTATATTAATTTTACAGTAAATATGTTGAATCATTTTGTCTTCATATAAATTAGAGCACCTTCAAGATCAAAAGATCATTGCAAAGCCCTAAAGGTATCCCAAAGAAAAGATGGCAGATTCCTGAGTATTTTTTTAAGCTATAATTACACAGGATCACAAAATTAGTTTCTTAGGAATTATTTTTGTGAGATACAACACCAGCTTTGATGTTTTTAACTTTACTTGACACAATTTAGTGGGATAGTTGACAAGTATTTTGGTGTCTCTGGAGACATATGATTACTACAAAGAATGCAGAACTGAACTCTGATGATTACTTATAAATGATTGTGCTGGCTTCAAATGCAAAAATAGACCATATTTGTGTGAAAATCTATTTTGATGAAAAATAGTTCTTATTATAGAAATGTTGGAAAGGTAGAATGGTAGAAAATGATAGGTGTGAAAACAACATCAGAGTGGATGGATTCTTTCGAGTCAGAGAAACATTAAATAATTAATTGCTAAATATATGGCTCAGTAGATTAGAATTCTTAATAGGGTAGAAAGGCTGTTGCCTCCAGACATGATATACTCTTGGTGATTTATTTATAAATAGTATTATACCTTATTCTAATATCTTAGTGAAATATCATATAATATTATTATTTCTTCTGTAGTGTTTTAATCAAGTTAATATCAATAGACAATTTTTATTTCAAACTAGAAGTTTAAAGAAATCCTTGCTTCACTTACAAAAATCAGTCAAGAACAAGTTCTGTACCTGAAATTCTCTGACCCTGTAGGTGTTAACTGCACAGTTAGAAGAAAGTACTGAGGGAACCAGCCTGAGAACTGATGAAGCCTTTTCCTTATAGATGTAATAAATTATTAATTATATATGTGTTTTATAGTCAATTTCTTATCTCAAAGGCAGATGTTCATAACTGACCCTGTGAAGCTAAATTGGATCCACTATTATAAAATTTTCATTCCTAAATTCTGGAGATGATTTTGCAAAAGTTTCAAAATTAAGAAATTCTATTCTTTCTGACTCATTAGACCTTCTGGAATTTTACTTGACAAGTAAAGCATGAGTTGAGGATATCAATTTACTTCATTCAAACATAATGAAATTTTTATTAACTGAGGGCCTGAAGTAGGTAAATTACACATAAAAGGTGGCAAGATAAAATATAATTGTGAAAAAGTCATGTTAATGTAAGAAACAATTTTGTGAGGTCATTTATAATTAAAATTGGACCTTGCCATTGAGGATAAAAAAACCCCTTGTAAGTGGGTTGACCCTGGATAGATGCCAGAACACCCACCAAAGCCTCCCTATCACTCCCCTCCGCAGGGGACATACAGTGAATGGCTCATGAGTTGAGACAAGGATTGGGAGAGATGACTCACCAAATATTCTGCAGGAAAACCAGGCTAGAATTAAGGATATTGATTGAATTTATTACTATCAAAACCAGAACAGTATATTGACAAGTAAAATAAGACCTTAAGAACACCTTCCTCCCACCTCAGCCTCCTTTCCAGCTCTACCACCTCCCCCAGCAGTGCAGGGAGGTGGGAATGGGGGTTATGGTCAGTTCATCACAGGGAACGGTTTCTGTTCCTGCTGAGGGAGAAGAGTCCTTTCCCTGTTCCAGCTTGAGGTCCCTCCTACAGGAGATAGTTCTTCCTGAACTTCTCCATCTTCACAAACTACTGCAGTGTGGATCACTCTTCTACAGGATGCAGTTCTTCAAGGACAGTGTGACTCCTCTCTCCACAGGCCTTTCACGGGGTCACAGCCTCCTCTCAGGCATCCACCTGCTCTGGTGTGGTCTCCTCCATGGGCTGCAGGTGGATCTCTGCATCCCTGTGGTTCTCCATAGGCTGCAGGGGCACAGCTGCCTCACCATGGGCTGCACTATGGGCTGCAGGGGAATCCCAGCTCTGGTGCCTGGAGCACCTCCTGCTCCTCCTACACTGACCTTGGTGTCTCCAGGGCTGTTCTCACATGTTCTCACCCTGCTCCTCTCTGGCCACAACTATATATATGCAATTTTTTTCTTCTTTCCCCCCTCCTTCATCTTGTTACCACAGAGGCACTGCCACCATTTCTAATTGGCCCTGCCTTGGCCAGGGGCGCATCTGTCTTGGAGCCATCTGGCGTTGGCTCTGCTGGACATGGGAGAACCTTCTGGCAGTTTCTCACAGAAGCCACTCCTGTAACCCCGTCCATTACTAAAACCTAGCTGCACAAACCCACTTCAACCCTGCAATATCAAAAAAGTACAAATATAGATATTTTTTTTAATGAGAAAAAACCCTACAACTTGGTAGTTTTAGACCAGCATGTATAAAACATATTTAATGTGTTTTATTCCATGTCATTCCTCAGATCTTTCTAGGGGATTAGGCTGTTGTAAAATTTATAGTCACTTACTGCATCTCTTCAGCATGTGGACAGATATCCACAGTCTTAGCTAAATTCAGGGATACATAAATGAAACTCTTTCATTAGGAATTATCTTCTGCCTTTAATGGACTAGTAAGCAACTCTTCCCTCCCACAGATGGATTTTTGATATCTTTGATAAGAAATTTACCTTTTACTGTATCAGATCTTAAAAATAATCATTAGGATTATTTCAGTTCTAATTAAGCAAAATATACTTATTTTTCACACTGTATGAAGCTAAAATGACACAAATGTCTGAAAATTATATATAGCTTGTTTCTGACACCTGAAATTGTTCTGAACCAGATTAGATGACACCATAAAAAGTTCTAAGAAACTTCAGGTTACTACAATGTGATTAATCTGTTTTGTCTGTAACTTGAGTGAAACACTCAATCTCTGTTTTCTATTTTCCTTTACCTTTAAGCCTGACCTATATTTTTTTTTTACACAATAAACATATATTAAGGTGATCTAAAGCTAAAGGTGCTGCAAAGTGCCTAAAATATGTTGTCTTTCTTCAGAAACAGAGTTATGCATGTTTCACTCCAAGATGCCCCTTTTAAATTATTTTTTTCATTAGTATGTTATTTTTTGCTAGGAATGAAAAGTACATCTGTGCCCTGCAAGGTTGTTGATTTGGATTTTTTGGGGTTTTTTATGTACTAAACTAATGATTGTAGGCTATGACACTGGGGCATGGGAGAAGTGCTTTATCATCCTGGTCCAGCTTTCTGATTGATCACTGGGAAGATATGCTCCTCTGAAAGATTAGTTTTCAAAATTTGCAATATATCGATAACTGCTTTGTTAAGCAGTCTTTTTGATAAAATGATTGATTTAAAGAATAAAAATATATCAAGTGTTTATTCAGTTTTTCAAAAGAACTGAAAATACCCAATACTTTCTTGACAATCTCATCCTGAAATAACTTATTTACAAGGTGTTATCATTTGAATATATCAATAGGTAAATGAAGGTGAGAAGAAACATTGTTAAATTTCCTAACTACTGCTTTCCAGAAAGCTTTGCTACAGAGTATTCTTCATTTAAACTGAGGGTATGTTTTATTCATTAAAATATGTTTAAAAATGCATTACATTGGGTTTATATAATGACAAAATTAAGCATGACTTTTTAATAGAATTACTCCTCTTCCTGAGTGTTAGGGAGGGTTACAAAGCTCTAACATAAACTTCTCCACAAGGTTGAAGGAAAAGGTTATGCACATAAAGGCAATTTTGATATAATTATGACATTGCTCTGAAAAAATAGTGAATCCTTAGCTATACTTGAGTATATAGACCTGCATCAGCTGTGGACATCTAAACCCATTGAAGACTGTGTTTTTTGAAGACTTCACCTCTTTATCCTCAGAGTCTGCAACTGTGGGCAGCTGCTTATTTACTGTTTTTTCAGTCTATGCTGGTCCTGCACAACACTGTGAATACAAGCATGGGGGAACACAGCTTTGCTTTGCAATTTTCTATGAGCATATATACAGCCTTAGAAAACAATCCTTCAGCCTGAGTGCATTGTCCCAATTCTTTTGCATCCTTAACCACATCCATTTAGTGGATGTAGTTCAAAGAAGGTAGAAATTGTCCTACATGTACCACTCACCCTGTGGCATACACTGGTTGTATTTTCCATAACCAGGCCAGATGATAATTATGTATACTTCACATCTTTGAGAACCTATTTCAGCCCTCAATTCTGTAGCTATTGTTGTGTTCTATTTAATATAAAAGAAAAGGACAGATGTATTTAAAAACTTCGGTTATTTCATAATAGAACTAGGTTATAAGTGTAATAATCTTTAATTATGGGTGTATTTTATTATATGATAATCAGTAATAAAATGTGCTTTAATATATGATTTTATAGCTGAAGTGCTGATGCAATTTCTTTTAAAGAAATTATGCCTAACAACATATGTTATTAGTAAATGAATCCTCTAGATTGTTTGCACAAACTTTGTCAATGTTTGGGCCACATTCTCATTCAAAATTCTTTTAATTAGGCTGCATTACTTCTTGCTAACCATTGTTCAAATTGTAAATGGGTAGGAAAGCAATGAGGTATTGTCCTTGAAAGAAATGCAGAAATTACTTAAATGTAAAGTGAAATTAGGAAAAGTTGAGTGCATTCTTATCCGCCTTTTAATGGTGTTGTATGAAAGGAAATAAGAACTAGCGTCTTTGCATCAGCTTCTCAGCTTTTTATAGACATCCACTCATGACTGATGTGTAATCTACATCAGAAGTTCTATTTTTGTATTAGTTTTGTCCTTAGTGGGTAACAGACAGAGTAGGGTTTTAGGTTGATTATTGTCCTGAGGATAGGAACATATCTGGTATGCCTATGGTGGCTGCAGTTCATTAGGCTGCCTGACTAAATCAAGCAAACCAAGTTAAACTCAAAGATCTGGCAGAAATATGCAAGACTTATGGTTGGGTTGGAATACCCAAGGCAGTAAAATGTGGACTGGGGACAAGAAAATGTTGAAAAACAATGGAAGAGGGTAGACAATCCAAGTTGCATGTGAACAGATGGCTGGTCAGTGTGCTTTCTTCTGACTCTGCCTTGTGCTTGATCACTGCAGTCTGTCCTACAGTCTGAATCTGAATACTGTATATAACGGTGCCTGTGTGAGTGTGCTCTCTACTCGGAGCTCTGTGTGAGCATAAATGTGATGCCAGACTAGCAGGTGAGTAGGGTAACAAATCTGAGTGCCAGCAATTGGACTGAGAGATCATGAACTCAATGGGTGTGATAGTTTTGTCTGGGTAGATTTAATTTTCTTCATAGTATCTGGTACTGGGCTGGGATTTGGATTTGTGCAGAAAACAGTGTTGATAACCTAAAGATATTTTCATTATTGCTGAGCAGTGCTTGAACAGAGCCAAGGCCTTTTCTGTTCCTCATACCACCCAACCAGTCAGAAGGCTGGAGGCAGGGAACACAAGGAGTCTGGAGGAGACACAGCCAAAACAGCTGATGGCAACTGATCAAAGGGATGTCCTACACCATATGACATCATGCTCAGTATATAAAGCTGGAGGAAGGAAAAAGAATCAAATGACATTTGGAGTGATGGTGTTGGTCTTTCCAAGCCACTGCTATGAGTGATAGAGTCTTGCTTTCCTAGACATAGCTGAACAGTTGCTTGACCATGGGAAGTTGTGAAAGAATTCCTTGTTTCGCTTTGCTTGCATGTTCAGACATAACTTTTAAAATATTTCCTTTGTTTTAATTGCTTTTCCTCTTAAACTGGTTTTATCTCAACCCACAAGTTTCCTCACTTTTACTCTTTCAGTTCTCTTTTCCCATTCTCCTGGGGGAAAATGAGCTAGTGGCTGTGTGGGGCAGTGTCTGAAAATCTGAATAATTCAATTGTTAAAAAGCTAACTGCCAGAGAGGACAGGGGGCTGCACCTATGCCCGCCTTGGGACGTCTGTGCAGAACCTTCTCTAGCAGAGGCAGTATTAGCATGTTTTGACTGTGCTACTCTTAAGTGTCTCCATGTGCTAGTGTTATGATATTGTTCACTAAACAATCTAATGTTTCTCAGGTAGACTGAGATGTCTGTAGCCATCTTTAGTTAATAAAGCCTTCTCCTTGATGGATTAAATGGAGAGATTTTCCCAGTTAATTATATGTGATCATAAAACCCTGATTTGAAATTCACAGGCAATTCTACTTTTCAGACACAGTAACTGATGACTGTTGTAATAAGGTATGATATTAATTTTAAATTGCTCCAGTATGAGAATATTTGTGAGATTTCTTCCTCCTTCTTGCATGAGGCATATTTTACCTACATAGGAACAATGATGCAGTCTCCTTCATTAGGCTGTGTATTTTCATGAATCATAGAGGCTTGACAATTTGCAAAGAAATGCAGCTGAACTTGGTAAATTACCTGGGGAAAAAAGATCGAATATGCACAGATAGACAAGATAGCATGCTCACATAAGCCTCAGTTCCTGATAAAATAAAGATAAAATCACTTAATTGGACATTCTCACTTCTACTCCACTCCTAGTATTCACTTCCTATCAACAGAATCAGCTTTTACGCATAAGACTAAAACAGCGTGTTCAGAATAGCTCCATGATACTTGTTCTTTCATATTTTCCCTCTTAAGAAGCATGTGACAAACCCTTGTCTGCTCATTACACACTAGACTGTGGAATGTTTTCAAGAGCATCTTTAAATTTTTTTTTATTTATTCATGGTGGGGGGTTTTCTGAATTCGTAAGTTACTTAGACTTCTCAGTCCTCAACTTTTAAATCTTCATATTTGAGTGCTGGAATTCCAACACTGGTTGAAAAATTGCCTTACTTTCCAAAGTAATGAGTTTTCACTGAAGTCAGTGGAAACTCTTGTTACTCACTGCTTCCAAAAGCCTACCACTCTAATGCAAGTGTTTAAATTGTTATGAGAGACGGGATTATTAAAAGTACCTAAGGGACGAAGTAAAAATTTCATTGAAAGTTACTGATGCTGGTAATTTAGTCTCCTTTGAAATTCCCACTTTCAGCAAACTTTTTAAAGTAAAGAATCTACTATTTATAGATTTTTGGAAATTATTTCTTTGCATCTAAAGGAACAGGATGTAAAAGAGGTGGGAAAAGTTATAAGAAAAGTAAATACTTTGCATATGATTAAATACATAAGCATTTAGTCATGTAACTATTGTAAAATTTATTTGTCTTATAATTACTGGTAGGAATCCAGAAATAGAATTTTAATATTAAAAACAGCTTTTAAGCCTCCTGAGTCTGAGGAGAGAATTTAATCCATGTCTATACATTTCTGAGAGGGTTCTGTAACCTCTATATAATGTCAGTACCACCATTCTTAAAAACACATGAATATGGCTTTATTTTGAAAGGTACCTGATCCTACTGGAGGGAATCATGGACAATCTGAAACCAGGGTCCTCAGAGAATGTAGGAATTATTTCTCCTAATTCCTGTGGCTTCTTAAGGTAGTAAATAGTCTGTTCAAGCATTGTGCTTCTGGAATTGTGCAGAAAGTTAGTCTGAAGGAATTTTTAAAGGGTTCATTAAAATTTGTACCAAGTGAAGTGCTATCTGAATAGCAGAACACATGTAAAATTAAATGCAGAGGAAAAAAGGAAATGGCAAAAGAAAAAAGGAACAAATTATGTTATTGGGCACTTTACTTCTGCTCAAATTCTTGTTTATTTACTTATATCTTCCCATCATACTCCTTCAAACTGTTTCTTTAAGGATGGATTTGGGGTCTTTGGTTCAGAGGCAAAACAGTTTTAAAACTTGTTATATTTAAAGGAATTTTGTCTCAATAATTGCAGCTTGGCCCACTAACAGCACTTGGAAGTCCTGTCATTTCAAGCACTGCTCATGTAAAAATTACTTCTAGTACTAAGATATTTTCTATCCAGACTTATCAGTTTTCAAATTAACAGCATTAAAAAAACAGTCAAGAACTGAACAAAGACAGAATTTAAATAAGTTTTTCTCCTTCCTTGACTTGGCTTAGACACAGTTATAGTGAATACATTTGTATAAATACCAGCTATTCTGTGTCAGAAGCTTCCATTTTCTAAGGCTGTTAACAGGAGATTTCCAACTGCAGCCAGTTTGAACAATAATTCTTTATTTTTTTAAAAAATAAAACATATTAAAAGAAACTCCTTGGACTCTCTGGCAAATAGAGTAGTTAGAGTAATTTACTGTTCTCTGATGTTCAACAGCTGCATCACATAAAGCATTCCTCATCCCACTGGCAGAGGAATAACCATGAGTTGTTCAATCAAGAAAGGTAATTCTCACCTTTTAGGATCACATTTTGCTAAATTGAAAGTGGTAGCGATTGGCCCTATATGAAATGTCTTAACAGACTTAAGACATTTTGTAATTTCTAAAATATAATAATTTTCAAATTATTGGATATGAAAATTATACTCACAAAAAACTATTCCTATATATGAAACAGTCTTCTGGGGGAAAAGAAATCAAAAGATAAAAATAATATTTGATTTGCAAGGCTTAAAATATGTGCATAAAATTATTAGTGAAAAAAAAAATCTTATGCATGCTTGTTTATGCATGCTTGTACATGATTCATTTGCATTCACAGAGCATTCCTGATCCTTACCTGACAAACAAATATTCATGTGTTCATTCTCACAGTGTGTAAATACTTTGGGAAATAAAATTTCATTTTGCCAGGATCATCATAGGTGCTCTCAAAACATGATGAGACAGATCATCTGTGATTGTCATGGTGAATTTAGGGTGAGATGGCTGAGAGACCAGGCAGTACCACTCAGTGACATAAAATCCAGCATTCATGGATATAGCAGCTGAATGGTGATTTCTGGACAAAGATTTATGTTTTACAACACAAACAATCTTCTACAGGCTGTTGGACATCCGTGAGTGTATTTCCACTCTTTATCCATTTACTGCTTTTTAACTTTGATTGTCATAGTAAAATATCAACAGCCTCATTTATCCAAAGCAACTCCAGACCACTCTCTCTGGTTTCCTCCATATCTGAAGCCAGTTGGGCATTGCCTGGGTTGCTATCCTCTTCTGGCTTCCTACCCCAAATAATTTACAAGGATACTCACTCTGGAGTTCACTGTCCTGAGTGTTATAGTTGCCAGTTGTAGTTAGGCAGATACAGTCCTGATGATTTGGGGGAATCATCCATGTGACCTGTCGCTAGAGGACACAAAAAGGACGCTCGCACAGTCAGTGTCAGAGCAAAAAAGAAAGAAGTTTGTTTGGGATTTTGACTTATACAGTTTTTGGAGTTTGATCAGGGACTGGAGGATGAGACTGCCACCTCTCTGACCCCACTGGTCAAACTAGATGTTCATCAATTACTTTTTTTTTCAGGAAAGGAATTGGAAAGCATCACTTTGTTTATGTTATAATGCATGAGAACTCCAGTACAAAAATGTAAACATCAAAAGGCTGAAAAAATCAGGACAACACTAACCTGTTCTCTTTTCCTATTCCAGCATCAGGTAGAGTTAGGCAGGAAAAGTCCAGATTTTTATTCTGAGTTTTGCATTTGTATAGGCATAACTTTATGATACCAAAAGCTAGAAATTATCTAGTTGACTACTTAACCTTGCTAGATAAAACGTTGTACAAAAATATCTGTTTGTGGCTGTGAATGAGCAGGTTGTAATTTCCTTATTTTCTCTTTAAATCAGTGCAAAAACCTGTACAGATATGATCACATTCAGAGGATATATTTCCAAGAAGTTGAGTTGATTTAAAACCATAAACCAGCATAGAAGGTTTTTAAATGTCTCTCAAAAGTATAAACAGAAAAGGTTAGAGGCCAGTATTCATACAGTATATATGTGTTATTTGACTAAAACACAATTGAAAAAGAGTCTGAGTTCAATTCTCTTCTTAATTCAAGGTGTGTCATACATGACGTAGTCTTTTGGATAGGAATCTTTGCATGCTTGTCCCAGAGTTTAGTGCACTTACTGATCAATCAAAGTCAGTCTACATGTCATTTGCTTTATTTGGATCATTAATAATTACATCTTGTCTGAAGGATGATTCTCCACCTTTGCTCAAGACTGATACCTCGTTTAAATAATTTGTTGTCAAGAAAGTAAAACAGTCACCTGAGAAGAAAGGGGTAAATATATCTTCCAGCATTCTAAAGCTAAGATTTGAATTCAGTATTGGTCTGCTACTCCATTGGTGTCTTTGGGCCAGTTGCAAAATTTGTTCCAGCAAATCCTCCTACAGCTACTGTGTCTTGAAAGCATTAAAATTCTGATGATAGATTACTTTTGCTGTATGATTAGCATGTAATTTTTCTGAATCACTCTTCATCACTTCATCCTTCTCATATGTCACATAAGAGGACTAAATATGTAAATTTTGTATCTGAATCACACTCCTGATACCAGATAGCTAGTTTTTTAAAAACTGTCTACATTAGAAATGTCAAAGTAGGGTTTCTCTATCTGATATAGATAATTAATTTAAACATTTAGTCATAAATTAGCCCTAAGAATTCAACCATGTACTCTGCTAAAACCAAAAGCTCCTATGAAAGGTGTTTAGAAACAGTCCAATAGTCCAAGTCTCTCAAGATTCCGTATTGGAAACAAAACAAATTGCAAAAGCTGTTCCTTAATATTTCACAGAGGCTTTCTAGCACCTACTTCAAAGGCCCAAGTCATAAAAGAGTCAAAAAAAGGTCACACTTATTAGTAAATCTATTTAATTTTGTGAATTGCTGGTAGACATCCATCCACTAAAGCACTAGACAACTTAACAACAAATTAAAAGCTGTATTGCTGGTCTATGAAATACAGGAATAAAATACATTCCAATAGTCCAATAGTTTGCCCACACTGACCCACCAAAACCTAATCACGAACACAAAGCACACAGTTACACACTTACCATTTTTTACCAGAGAATAATGGCATAGACTGCTGAATGCACTACTAGCATTTCATTTCTGTAGGAAACCGGTGGTACAAATGTTCACTTGTGTACACAGAGCTTTGAAGTTCACAGAACCTTTTGAGCTTGTAATTGGTAGAATTCAGTGATTCACAGCTTTCTAATTCAGTTGGTACTCTGGCAAGTTATTAGCCAGCTGCTGTTCACTGAAGCAGATGTTATGAGTCATGCATAAAATTGTCAAGGTTATAGTTAGTACAAAGAAATTCTATCCCTCTTCTGTCAGGATTTGTAACAAAACTTCTACTGACATTATCAGAAGAATCAGCTTCAGAAACTGAACATTACTCAGCCTTATACCCTATTAGTTTGTGCTCTTTCTTTCATCTTCTCAACCTCAACCTTGCTTGTCATCTTAATGCAGTTTGTATTTGATTTGCCAGCTCTTAAGTTCTGATTGCCTTTCAGTCTGATTACTGCATTTGAAAACTTCCTTCAATTACTGTTTGCCACCTCTTTACTTGTGTTTCTTTTACTTTTTCTGACATAAAGCTGAATAAACAGTAGGAGCCATTTTTTTCTGCTTTTTACAGTGTTCATTTGGCATGTTTGAAATGCAATAATCGAATGAGCCACAGCTTAATAGTTTAGAATAGTATGTTGAAGCCCAGATATTGCTACCTGCTTGAGGGAGGAAATAGCATTTGTCTTTAGTAGATTTGTTCATTGTAAGTTCCAGTGTGTGTTTCTACATCCACTGTGTAGAGTATGGCTGGGACTGGAAAAAGAAGCAGTATTATTTCACTAAAATCTGAGGTGATCATTCCAATATGCAGCTAATACTTACTATTAAAACATATTGGAAAATGACAATGTATGAGATAGATAGCAAGAACTGAATTTTAGAATTGCAACATTAAAAATTTAGGCAAACCATATTTTTCCTGGAATTTTTTTCTTTCATCATCAGTTATTATTCTTTCTATATTCTTGGAGCTTAACAATACAGTAGTACAATATGAATTTGAATTATAAGTGAATTTAAGTAAAAAAAAGCATTTTCTGTATCTGGGGCTTGCCTAAACATGAATTATTTGATCTACAAATACATACATAGTTGCTGTCTAAGGGATGCAAGTGTTTACCCCTAAAAGCACTGCATTGATTCAGCTGAATTAACTAAGTATTGAATTTGCATCTGCAGTCTTTTTGGATATAGAATATGAATGAATATTTGAGACCTACCACTAGGCTATTAAGTACCCCTATAGCACAGTAATTTTTTGATATGCTTTGTAACCCAGTGCTATTCTTAATTCTCTTATTGTTACTATTTACTTTTTTAAAATTTTTAATCTATAAAACCAGGACAGTCCATTGCATAATGTGTTGTGCTGCTTTTTTTCCTTTGTACACTTATATTTTCAATAGGCAATTTTTGAGATACCTAATTTGACATTGGCACGTAACCAGGCATAATCAGTTTACACAATAATTGCATTCAAACTTCAGGTGTGTTATTGTGATTGTCTTTTACATAGGCAATTTAGAAAATCCTAAAATTAAAATATGGTGCTTAAAATGTCAAAAATTACCTTCTGCTACTTATTGTCAGTCACAGTAGAGAAATTATCTAGCTCTTGAAGTCCTGAATGAATGAGACAAAAAGAACCATGACTTCTTTGTGACTGATCATTTCAATGCTAAAAATGCAAAAATAAGTCAATCATAATACATTTGAAATTAAACTTTGAAGGAATTAATATTCTAAAAATTTTGATAATTCAGTATGAAATTTGATATGAAGCCAGATGTTATTCTCCGATTATTTAAAGAAAGAAACTGCACATAAAGAACCTTTGATTTCAAATGTAGAATATGTAAAATATGTGGTAGAATAGAAGATGACTGCTTTGTGCTTGGAGTGAAATCTGAAGAAGGAACAAGAGTATTTGTATATGCAGAGAGGTTGATGGCAGCCAAAATTTACAGAAGCCATTTGAAATAACCAAATAGTAACATATTGGTTTCTTTGAGGTCAAAACCAGTAATGTGTCTTCTATAGAACCTTTTGGAGAATCCTGTAGCACAATTCTTGGTAGTAGGCATATATAGAAAATTACTTGGAAACTACCAATAATGAAGCAAAATATGGTGCTGTTCTTGCAGTCTTCCACACTTTCCCACTAGTATTGAAAGATCACTAAAAAGCATTTTACTTAAGCATTGATTGTCCTTTCTGTATACTAGATTTAATTACAAAGCTATGAAAAATTTTAAATATTCTATTTTAATTGAAATACATTTTCTGGTGGCAGTTAAAAAATTAGTTATATAACTTGTTCTTGAAAGCATTTGAATTGCCAAAAAACTACTTTGGTAATTGCTATGGAATTTTTATCATTAACACACAACATAAAATATTTATTTAGATAAGCTACAGACTGCTATTTCCTTTTAGTACTCTAAAACAGAATTCATACAACCAATATTTATTGCTTAAAAGTAGTATGAAAAATTTCCTCAAGCAGTGAATATGATTCAAAATTATTAAGATGAAAATAAGCTTTTTTTTTGGCTTTTTAATGCTCTAAAATCAATATGCCAACTTCTACATGTAGACAGTAAGAACTAGCCATTTTTATTGCAAAGTTCCTCAGTCTTTTCTTCCATAGTGAAAGTAGTTGTGTCTGTTGTACCCTCAAAAGTACAGAATAATGGAATCATAGGATATAGAATCACAGAATCTAGAATTACAGAATGGTTTAGGTTGGAAGGGGTCATAACGGTCATCTAGTTCCTGTTATGGTCAGGGACATCTTCATTAGGCTAGGTTGCTCCAAGTCTGGTCCAATCTGGCCTTGAAAGCTTCCAGACATAGGGCATCCACAGCTTCTCTGGGCAGGCTGTTCTAGTGTCTCGCCACCCTCATCATAAAAAAAAACCCCTCTTATGTCCAATCTAAATATATCCTCTTTCAGCTGAAGGACATTCCACCTGGTTCTATCACTACAGGCCTTGTTTGAAAGCCTTTCTTTCTCTTTGAAGCCCGTTTCTGTATACTGAAAGGTTTTCTGGTCAGAAGCACCCAAGGTTCTCCCTTTTACTGTTTTCAAAAAATGGATGTAATATTCCCTTTCTGCAGTAATTGGTATCTTTACCTGACTGCTTTGACTTTTGAAATATGATGGAGAGAGTTTAGCAACTATGTCAGCCAACTGCCATCAGTCCTCTGCCTTCCTTTTGTGATCTCTTACAAATGATAATCGAGAGGCCTTGCACTCTAAGATTTCCTTGAAGAACTGTCAGTTTTGTTCACCTTCTTTGTCTCTGAGGGTAGTTTTCCAGGGGATCCAACAAAATATTCCTCAAATAGCTGAAAGTTCTAAAATTTAGTCTCTTGACTCTACTCTTCCTCTTCATATGTCTGTTACAAATGTGATGACCATGGCCATTGCAACCCAGGCTGACAGTGGTCTCGACATCTCTTATTCGTTCATCTGTTGGCCAGCAATAGATCTAGTGACACTTCTCCTCTTGTCAGACATGGATTAAGAAATTATCCTTGATGCGCTTAAAGAGTCTTCAGGACTGCTTACAAATTGCTGTGCTGCTTTTCCAGCAGATGTGAATGCCCCAGCAGGTTCTATGAACATGGTGGTTCCTGCAGTTAAAGCTTCCTGGTTTTTTAGCTTTCACTTCATCAGGCAGCTGGTAGTAAACACAAACCACAAGGCTTTGTTGGTTTGGCCTCTAATTTTCATCTACAAGCTCTCAACCTGTTCATCATTGTTTTTCGAAGACAGCTCTGTGCAACCAATCCACTTTTTTATATTATAGAAAGTAATCCATACTCTGTTCTCTCCTTCTTTGCCTGTTCCTATAAAATCCTTGTTTGTAAGAATTGCTTGCAGCGCTCCAAGCCATATGATTCATCCCAGCAGGCTTCAGTGCTAGTGACTAGATAATAGCTATCTAGATGTGTAGCATTATGTAACAGGGTATCCCTGAGAGCGACCTGCACCTCAGGGCCTGGTGTGATCTGCTGATAAAGGGCTGATGACCAAGGCGAGGACACGGGGGGTCCTGTTTGGAAATCCAAGTGCTGTTTATTATCAGAGCCCGCATTGTGGGTACAGCCTTGAATGTATCCCAGGGACAAGGGGCAGAATGTGGCCAAGGATCCAGGGTTATATACCAGAAAAAAGGGGGTTTTCTGAGGACCAAGGTCCAATAGGAATAGAGAAAAATGGTGCAGAAGGGTGTCTAGGAACTGAGGGAACTAATGGGATCACAGGAGTAGGGCACTGCAGCAAAAATAACCCATAAAAATGGGGTTCAAGGGAAGGAAGTACATTGTAGGAGGGGTGTATGTATGGTGAACAGGGTGACGTAACTTGACAAAACAATGAAACAACGAAACCTAAGGAATATTAACATGGCTGCAAAGGCCCATGGCAGAAAAGTTTTTCTCACCCTAATCTAAAAGGGTATCTCTCTTGGTGGCAGGCCCCTGGGTTTCCACATAGATACACAGTGGATTCCATCTCCTCCTGATTCTTTTTTACTTATTCTACTTCATTGGTATAGTCATTTCAGTTGGACTATTGACTGTGTTTTAGAGGAATACAACTTAATTCCTTCAAGGCATTTCACAGGTGTTTCCACTGCGGTTTGTAACTCACTATCATTCCCTGTTTTTTTCTTTACTCAAAACTGTATTCCTTTCTCCTAGTAAGTCCAGTTTAAAGCTGTCCTTATAAGCCTGACTGACTTGGTGAAGACTTTCCTGCCTAACAGTACACTACTGCTTCCTACATTTTTGTAGTACGGCACAGTAATTCATTACCCTTAATTTCTCTTTATAGCACAATTTCTCTTAATAGCACAATGTTAAAAGCTTCTAAATATATTTTCCCTACACACTGATAAAAATGAACTTCACAGAACATTTATTCTATTTGCCAGATGGCCAGTTGCATCCATCTATGAAAGACATGAACTCCTTTATCTGGAAAAGTTTTGTTGACTAGTTTTAAACTCACAGCTTCATCTGTGATGCTGTTCTCATTGTTTGGTTTTTCATGTTGAACAATAGAGGAAAGATGCACATATAACCAAATGCTGTAAAACTTCTATGGGTGTTGAAAACTGCAGGTTTGAATAGATGCAATGGAAGTTTATTTTTATTTCAATTTATATGACTAAGAGATCTTTATGGAAAAAAAATTCACCATTCAATTGATTTAATTTACAAATTCCACATACCCTCTTAATGTGTATCGATATATTACTAGAAAGCATCACAAGGCCAAGAATATACAGGTGGAGAGCCTGTCTAACCATGGTCAGCTGCTCCACTCACACTGTTTTCTCTCCATTAGTACATTGGCATCAGATCTTCATACATTCACAGCAAATCACAAGTGTTTTGGCTACTACAGGGTATAAAAAGTTATATTATAAAACATGACAATTGCACAAAATGCCGTGTAGCAAATATTAGCAAATAATGTGCAGCTTCTTTGACTAATAACATAATTAATTTTCCATCAGTTATTTGAGTGTGCTTAGTGAAACAAGCTTTCCTAATTTGAATAAACTATCCTTTTCATAAATTTTGTGTTATTAAGTATGTTGTGGTAATCTCTGTCATATAAAGTAGTACTATAATTAGGATATTTTTCACTTCATAGTTGGAATGTTTATCAAGAGTATTTTGCAAAAAAAAAAAAAAAAAAAAGGCTTTATGGAACATCTCCTTTGATTTTTTAAAAATTTTTTGTGCATGAAAAGTGAATACCAACAGATGAAGTATTCATAACTGCTGAAAAGAATATTCAATCAGTTGAAATATTTTAATCTAAATTAATGTATATGTTCATTCTCTATTTGAATAGAAAGCAATTTTAGCTTAACTGAAAACTTATGTAGATATTAAAAAAAAAAGTATTTTATTTTCAGGTGTTTCAACATAAATACAAATGTATGTTTATTCCATAGACAAGTTAAGACTGATATTTCATATTTTCAAATCAAAACTTCATACCTTCCTCACTAAACTTCTAATGCCGTCACCTGTAAGTTCTTCATCTGCAAACATGCTGATAATTTATGTTCTGCACCTATCTCAAATTCCTGAAATTAATATATGTTCTGCTAGATTAAAAAAAAAAAAAAAAAAAAAAAAAAAAAACAAAAACCACAAAACAAACAAACAAACAAACAAAAAAAAACAGATCCAGAGGGTTCAACATTAATAAAGATCCTATGGCACCTTCTGGTACTTTTCCAAATATATTCTGCTTAACATTTTTGCATGTTCACCCCAGTAGACAGCTCTGTACCACAGCTGATTGCTTATTCTCCCCTTGGCCTCCAGTGTAACAGCGGAGGAGAAAAGAAAGAGCAAGAGACAGAATAGTCATGAGTAGCAATAAAAGTAGTTTAAAAAGTGAAAGTAGAAGAAAGAGAGAGAAGACAAAACAAGACAAGTGATGCAAACACAATCAACCACCACCTCCCACAGATAGGCTGATACCCAGACAGTTCCTATGTGAAAGATAGCTAAACTCCCTAAACATGCTCTCTTGCATTTTACAACTAACCATGATATTATTTGGCATGGAATAACTCATTTGGTAATTTGGGTAATCTGCATGATTCCATTCCCTCTCAACCCTTTGCACACCCCCAGTCTAATCACTGAGGGGGGCAGAGTGACAGATAGGTGCCCTTGATGCTGTGAAAATGTTGTTCAAAAAAAGCTAAAACATTGATGTGTTACCAGCATTGTTTTGGTTGAAAATATAAAACACAGCAGCATACAAGCAGCTATTTAGAGGATTTAACTCCATCTCAGCTGAGTCCATTGCACATATGTGGGTTATATTCCAAATAAAATGTAAAGCCTCTTTCAGTACCAGTAAGTTATGACAACTTACAGCAAGATTTTTTGCCTGAACAGGATCTAAAAGATTCAAATATTATGCAACATGAAAGGAATAGATAACTGCAGCTATAAGATCATTTCTAACAATACTCCTGTGACAGTCAGTCTCTTAAAACAAAACAAACCTTACTCTGACCAATGTAGGTAAAAGTTTAAGGGCCAAGATCCAGATCATATCCTGCAGTCTTAACTCACAGTTACAAAAGTTGAGGCACCTGCCCAAAAGGTGAAAATGTTAATGGGCCTCCTGTTTGAAGGTTTGATATTGCAAATAGCTGAATAACATAGAAGCAGACATCAAAAGTTAAAGCATGCTAGCTGAGTAGCATATATTTTCTGTGGATATCTGCAAATGTCCAGTGTTTCATGTTTGACAGTGTCATTGCTAAATCTCAACCAGATGGAATTTGCTTCTAGCTTGGGTCCAGATGGGTACTGACACATAGCAGTAGCGGGAGGGAGTTTCATATATGTGAGATGATTACAGAAACGAAACTGACCTTCTGTTATTTAATATGATACTGTGTTACCGGTCTTCAGTAGTTTTTCAAAACAATACTTTTAAATCCATTTTAATTGCTCTTCTGTACATCTATTCCTGTGTCAAGTACATCTGTGGTATCTTTTCTGAGCACAGATCATGAAGGAAATGCAAACATGGAACAGAATTTTGATTACTTCAAGGCAAGGTCTTGTAAAGGTCATTAGAAAGAACCACATCGTGGTTCTTATGTTTTTCCCTTGTGTCACAGCTTAACCCCATCTGGTAAATAAGCACCACACAGCCACCTGCTCACTCTCTCCCAGTGGAATGGGGAGAAACAGGAAGGTAAAAATGAGAAAACTCAGAGTCTGAAATGAGCAGTTTAATAATTAAAATAAAATAAAACAGTGAAGAAGAACAATGGAGTTGATGAAGGTTCTAGAAAGTGTGTCCTATGAGGAGCAGCTGAGGGAACTGGGGTTGTTTAGTCTGGAGAAGAGAAGGCTGACAAGGACCTCACTGACGTCTATAATACCCTGAAATGGGGTTGTAGTGGGATGACAGTCAGTCTCTTCTGACATGTCTCAGGTGAAAAGAGAGGCAATAGCCTTAAGAGCTGCCATAGGAAGTTTAGATTATACATTAGAAAAAAAAAATCACTGAAAGAGTAGTCAGACATTTGAATAAGTTGCCCAGGGAGGTGGAAGACTGACCTTCTCTGGAAGTGTTCAAGAGGTGTCTAGATGTGCCACTTGGGCATATGGTTTTGCAGTGATTATGATGGTATTAGATTAACAGTTGGATTAGATAAGCTTGAATGTCTCTTCCAACCTTGATGATTCCATAATTTTGTGATAATAATAACAATAATAATTTTTAATGAGAAGCAAAATACTGAAGTGAAAGAAATAAAAGCAAGTAGACAAGTGATGGAAATGAAAACATTTCCGCACTACTAAGCAACAAATGCCCAGCCATTACCCAAGCAGTGGCACTCACACCAACCTTCCTCCTAGTTTTATTGCTGAGCATGATGTCATAATAGTACAGAAGATCCCTTTGGTCAGTTGGGGTCATCCATTGCAGCCTTGTCTCCTCCCATCTTAGAATAAAAGAGTCACTAAAGCCAGAAAACACTTCTAAGATCATCAAATCCACATGCTAAGCCACCACTGGGATAATTACCATGAAACCATGCCCCAAGCAACATGTCTTTAACATGGGCTTGTCAAACCTCAAAGGATTGGCCTCAGCCCATCAAGACAAGGTGAACTCTGTCCAGAACATGCTATTTTTCAATAAGTCTTATTAACATTGAAGAAGAAAATGACAGCCATAAAATACATAAAGTGGATGGAGATTATTTTATGAGGAAGTGGGCACTTGCCATCTGAGCATCAGTCCTAGGCACAATCTTGTAATGTTTAATAGAGAGTTTAACTGCTTCACATAGACAAAGAAATGCTGTGGTTAGCCGAACGTTAAGCCAAACGTTGTGAGAAAATATGTTTCGCCCAACTAAGTCGATCTGTTGTCTGTGAAATATCGGTTTTGTATACTAAATCTTTTAGATAATTTTCAGTTGTGAAAACTGCACTGTCTGAACCACCTCTTTGCTCAGATTCATGTGTCAATCTTTCTTCTCTCTTGGACATATAGCTAGATAAAGAAATGGGAAATGTGCCTGGAAATGAATTTCTGATTCCCTGTGAACTGGCTGAAGTAGTTACACTTGTGAGCCAACCATCAGGCAAAGAATTCAAGGTAGAAAGTGGCCACATAAAAGAGGCATGGTGCACAGCATAAAGATTCACCCCTTCTACCAGCAGAGTTTGACTTGAAGTCCCCTCTATATGGAGTCCGCTCTAAATGAATTGAATTGTTCTCCTCCCACAATTAGAATATCTTCAGAGTACTGATCCTAACCTATACTTGACATTTGCATTGTTCTAGGTATGTATTAGAGACCAAGAGTTTTGCAAATTCCACTGACATTGCCCTAGAAAATTTTTTTTCAAATATCTCTCTTCCTTCTAGTATAAAACATTCCTGAGTAGCTGACTTTGCAGCTTTGTAATAGAAGAAAAACATAAAAACTATGAATGTGACAGGTGAATTAGTTGTCTTTTGTAGAGGAATGGCTAGCTGAGAGAGATCACATAGACATGCTGCAGCTGGATAGCAGCAAGATGCGTAGTCAGCCCTTGGTATCTATATAGGCAAGAGCACTGTGTCCTTGAGTGCAGCTGTTAAACAATATCAAGATGTATAACAGGATGGGTAAGCAGAAGTTTAGAAAACAGCTAACCACAGGAATGCACAGGTAGGAGGAGTTAACACTTTATCATGTAACCAATGGTGAGCTCACTTTAGCACTATGCATGAGCCTCATTAAGCATGCTATAAATTGTATAAACTCATCTAAATAAACTGAGACTTGCTGATCAGTTGTATTGATTGCTGCATTTCTCCCGCCAACCGCTGCAATCTTTTAAATGAAATTTCTATAGATACTACTCTATAAAGAAAGATTAGAGGAAATATGATACTGTAATACTAACATGAAGGAAAATTCAGAAAACTCTAATTTTGGTGTTTGGTGATACATGCACAACAAAGATGACTATGCAATATGTCATGTCATGTTTTCCAATTGTAAACAATCAAGCCTCCTGCTCTCATTTTTAATTTAAATATCTTAAAACTGCTGACAGCTGAATCAGCAATGGCTATAAGCAAAATATTATTATTTAAGAAAAATAAGTCATTCTGAATGTCATTTACTATCACAAAGTATACACAATGTTTTCTAGTATGCTAAAAATGTTTTCTACAGAAAATGCTCTTATGCTTCTGAACCATCCTTCTCTCCCCAAAAACTATTAGAAAACAGCATTAATATTCATTAAATGGTTATTCCTTATTTAGAGCAACCCCCACAGTTCACTGAATTTTTAGACTACAATATTCTTGCTGTGTATTATGCAACACTTAGAGTTATAAAAGAATATAGAGCACATTAAGAATATTCACTAGAATATATTAAAGTATACAAATAGTATATAATGATACATAATAGGCTATTATAATATAAAATATGTCAAAGCACTAATTGGTAAACCAGTCAACAGATAAATACGTGAATTATAACTGGCACTTTAGGAATGCGATATTCTTGTTGCTATATTGATAAATGTGACAATTAGAACCAATATTTGTCCTGTTTATAAGACTACAGTATTTTGCTCTTACATGAAAATCAAATCTACAACACAATGACCAGTAATACCCAGTGTAGGTGTGCTTCAGTATTAAAATATTTATTGTTGTAATAAGATTGAGTTTCAGAGTGCAAAACAGAATGGACAACAGCCAGATAAATACAGACAGCTTAGTGTTTTAAAGTGCCAGCAACCAAACAACTGCAACTGTTTAACCTGAATGCATGATTGCTGTTTGCAAATAAATCGTATAAAAATTTTCATGGAATGTCCTGAGTCGGAAGGGACCCAACAAGGATCATTGAAGTTCAAAGCAATTAATGTTTCTAATATATATATATAGAAGGTTCACACCCTACTACCCTTCTGAGAGCTGAACCACAGATGAATTTTGTTCTGGCCTTATGTACTTCGAATTCTATTCTTTTTCCTTAGCTTAAGAATGGATGCCCATATTTAGGAAACAATATGTTCTTTATATATATATATGCATATATATAATATCCAAAGAACCATCAAAATTAGTAAAACGGCATAATTCTGTTCTAGGAATTTTAGACAAAAATCATCTTCAGGAGTATGTTTGATGTTGATTTTCAGAAAATAAAATGTAAATTCTACAACAGTGTGATCCAAGTTCCCGGGCTAGATATTTGTAAATTCATTTTTTTACTCTATTTTACTTCTACAGAAGAAAATAAAACATGTTTATGAATCAAGCTAAAGCAAAAAATCCTCTCAAAATTCTTTATTTTTATTTTAGAGAAGAAAAAATGGCTGAAGCATCCCAAAGCATTTTCACAAACACAGTCCATTCAAGCTAATTATCTCAGAGCCAGTTCTGGTTCTTGTGTTTGGGGTACTGAAGACAGTTTCATATGGTTACGTCCCAATACTGCTACAGAAAAATTACCAAAATTTCAGTCAAAAGAATTCCTTGAAGTAATCCAAGGATATAGTTCTCATTATTTGAAATAAATAAGATCTTGGCTGTGCTTTTCAGACTCCAGTAATGAGTACTAGTAAAATAATTATGATTCTGAACTGTGTATGTTTTTAGCATCACAATAGCAAAGAGGAAAATACAAGAGTTTGAATGGTAAAAAGTAAGAAGATATTGTGTTTGTGTTGTTTCTGTATAGGATTTTCCTGGAAGTTATACCACAAAAAAATATCTCGAACTTTGAGTAACTGAAATACTTGTTCTACAATAGCAATACCATGTCGTAGATCAGTAAAAGAATTAAAAAATATCATTAAAGAAAAGTATTTAAGACTTTGTGAATACTATCTGGTAGATAATAATAGTAATTAAAATAAAACACTTGGGAAAAACTTAACCCTGTTATATGAAATTTAAGTATTTGTTGTGTAAAAACAATTTCTATAATAAAAGAGGCATTCAAGGAGTTTTTTTCTGTTTGTTTGTTTTTGGGGGTTTGGGGAATTTTTTTTGGAGAAAAAAAATGAAATAAACATATATATCTTAAATCTAAATTGCATTCCAGTCTATCTTCTTATTCAGTGTAATTTAACATATTCCTTTTCTTTATGGATATATAATGTAAACCAAAACAAGCAGAAGAAGCTGCAACTTTGCTGAATCACAATAGCATTTCAATGACTGACTTAACATTATTCCAAGAAAAGAATAATCTAAACATTTCAGAGACAAATGGAGAAATAATAGCCTTTATTCACCAGCATTTGCTGACTTGACTATGATGTTGCAATTTACTCCACTATTTTAAATTCTATTGTCTATTTCTCTGAACAATCATATTGATCCTTGCTTTCACTGACAGTAACACAACTGTGATTAGTGATGTGAAGTTAAAGATGAGAGGAAAAAACCCAAGTTACTTAATTCAGAGTCCCTACATTTAAAGAAATCAACCCCTCAAATTATAATTTATTTAATAGTGCACATTTCTAAACCTGATTAAATATATTTTATATTACGTTAATAAACTATAAAAATCTTATTATAGTGTAATGGAAGAAAATCAAATCAAAAACAAAGTTATGCACATTTTCAGCGAGATCTAGAAGGAGGATCTGGGTTAGTAGTTTTAATCAGCCACCTGGGAGCCATAACTGGGAACATGAAGGACATCAGGACTCATACAAGCTGACTGAGAACAGACAGGACAGACAGGATGGGTTTACCAAAGGCAAAATATGCCTGACCAGCCCAACTGTGGGTTGTGATGAGATAGATGACTCTGTGGGTAAAAGGAGAGCAGTAGATGTGCTCTTTTACAGCAAGCCTTGTAGTCAACTTGGCTTCATAGAGACTGGATAAGTGGCCAGTGAGGTGGATGAAAAATTGGCTGGGCCATAAGTTGTAAAGGGGTTTGATTAATGATTCAAGCTTTTGGCTGGTTTCTTGTGGTATTACTCAGGGATTGCTACGGAGACCAGTACAGCTCCATAACTTTGTTGACATAACAGATTGCAGTACTCAGCAACTTAGCAGCCAATCCCAAACTAGGGGGAGTAATTAATGTAGTGTTATTCAGAGGAACCCAATTTAGCAGAAGATATAGCAAAAGAAAGCTCATGAGTGTCAATAAAAGAAAATGCAGTCTTTCATCTGGAATGAAATAATTCAGTGCAACAAGATGGATTAGATGCTGTCTGGATGGGAAGAGATATTACAGAGAGGGATCTGGTAGTTCCAAATTGGAGGTATGTCAGCCACATCCAAAGAAGAAAAGAGCGAAGTAGCTAGACAGTTGTGGAGAGTGATTCTCTCTCTAGATTGAGTATTTGTGAGCATGTATTCGAAGAGCTGTACCTAGTTTGGCCTCCTCATTACCAGAACCTCCTGGATGAACTTGAATTAATCCAGCTGGATATGATCAAGATGATTAGGGTTCTGGTGCATGTGCCATGTGAGGAGACAATGAAGAAATTCAGTTGGTTGAACCTTAGGAAAAGGTAAGTCAGGGAGATATCTTACTGTATGTAACATATAATGGTATAGAGAAAATGCAGACTGTTTTGAAATCACATAGTGACAAGAAAAAAGTAGCAGGCACAAGTCGCAACACAGGAAATTTTGATTAGACATAGGGCAAAAACCCCACATTCTTAGCCTGAAATTGGTCAGTTTCCTGGAAATGTTGGACAAATCAACATGGTCAGAACTTGGGACAGCCCCAAGCAACCTGCCTTAGTTGAACCTGATTTGAGGTGGTTTTACTATATGGCATACTGTGTTTTCTTTCTGAAGTTTCTACAAAAGTAAATTGATATACCTAGAAGTGAGATTTTTTTTTTTTATTTTTATGATCTTGTAAGGGAAAAGTCAGGATTAAATTGAAAGGTAATGTCTGTGAAAACCAATTTCTTTTCAATTCTGGAATTTTTAGAAAGTTGAAGGGAAAATACACAAAATATTTATTTTGTTATTAATAGAAAAGATGTAATTAAAGCTTGAGCTGGCAGAATTTTCTATAACTAAGTTGTCCCTACAAAACTAACAAGGTTTTTTTTTTTATAAAAAAAAAAGTAATAAATTTCCAATAAATAGTTTAATTAAAAAAAAAAAGGATAGTCTTTATGAAAAAAAAAAAAACCAGTAAATCATAGCATAGCAGTAATATATTTCATGTAGTTTTGAAGGGATAAATATTGCAGGACAGACATGGTCATTTGAAAATATTAGTAAGAGCTATTAGGAATATATATTTTTATGCAAGAGATTACATGAAGTTTAAAAATAGGTACTACTCTCTATTAAGATTTCAGTACTGATCACACCATTTAGGCTTTCTACATTGCTTGGAAATAGCAATTTCTTTATGCATTGAAATTTGGAAAACTGGGATATTACTGATTTTATAAATTCTTATGATTTGAAATTCCTGTGTGATAAAGATTGGTAAAACTTTAGACTTTTCTTGAACTTAGGCATTTTTTTACTTAGGCTTTGGGGGCAATAAAAAAGCCCCAGTAAAAGCTGAGAGAGGCACAATATTCTTTTTATCAACTTGGCCATCTAAAGAGTCATTGCAATAATCTAGGGATTCTGAGTTACTGAGACTGTGTGAAAGAAGTAATAAAGTTTATGGTTCAGTTGGGTGTAATTTGTTAATGCAACTCATGTATTGTACATATGAAAAAGGCATAGCTCATCATAATTGTATATTGAATATACTGCACAGTTTTATTATGCAAAATAAATTCATGCAAGAGAGCCAAGTCTTTATATTTTTCAGTTGTGAAGTATAGTAGGAGCATTGCAAATAGTTAAAAAATCTAAAAAATTTAAAATAATTTTAATTTAAAAAAAAATCTAGTTTTACGGAAGGTTTCTTCTGGTCATTACCATCTGGAATTTATGGTGTATTGTTTGTTTGTCTGCAGTATTTTAACCTTTGACTGTGGGAGTGATTTTCCATTACAATATGCTAATGCTTTATCTGCTGGTGATAATGACAGAACTGTAGATCTAGGAGTGCTAAGTTAACTATCTTCCTTCTTATATTGGTCTGAGATTTAAGACCTAGTACCTCGGTGTAGAACTGTCCTGGGATGACTTGTCCCTAAAGCAAGACAAGAACTGACACTTGGACAATAGCAGTGGAAAATTTTCAGTCAGAATTATTTCCTTGGTCACTGAGGGTGAAATTCTGCTCTGCTCTGCTTTGCTCAGCAAAGAGAAGCTAGTTTAATGTCTTCTTTAGCATGTTAGCCTTAGTCAGATTTTATCAACTCTGGCAAACTGTTTTGTTGAAGAGTGCAATATTAGTAAGATATGGCAATGAGCATTATGCTGAATGTGTTTTTTCCCTCACTTAATCCTAAATCATCAGTATTAATTATGGTAGCCATTTCTTCCATCATGAATCACACACTTAGTTTGTCCTCAGAGATGTACTTTCATCTGTGACATCATTCTATGTGATTTAAAATAGCTAGCAAAGAAAGAACAAGGTTAAAGCTAAAAAAGTAGTTCTCCAGTCTCTGAGAGCCTATGCAAGCCATGACAAGGTAATTTTTTAACCAGTAGGGAGTATAAAACTCACTTCCAGGCCATCCCTCTCTTGCAATATAACCTGGAGAATTAGTACTTCTCTAAGTTTATTCTGTAGTTTAGAAGTAATATAGGGTGAAAGACATTAATTTTCCTCACTCAAGTTTGGGAACATGGATGAAAACCAAAATGTATGTGTAAAATATTGCTATTATTGCCTTTATCAATAATAGAAGTTGGATATCTGAAATGTCTTATATGTGGAAGGACGTGACATAAAAGTTTAAATTGGAAAAACAGGATATCTATTTTAACCTCCAGGGAGACATTTTATTTATTTTCTTCTGTACTCAAGTATCAGACAAAGCCATCTTTTTAATGAGATTTATGTAGCAAGAAGGATTAACTGAACTCTCAGTGTTTGCCGAATACTTTCTTTAATGGGTTGTAATGTTCCTTTGACATATGTAATTAGTCAATTGCCTGTATGATACTACAAATTCTCCTTCAGCTAGCATCAGTAGTTACTAGTCTATACTTAAATTTTGGCTTCAGTTATTGAAATTAAGCTTTTGTAGTACAGGGAAAATGTAAATGAAGGGGAAGAAAGCTCATAAAGGGAATGTTGAGGCCCTACTGTACATACACTTTTCACATCTTATCCTATATTAGACAATTCTGTTCTTCATCAGGAATTTAGAAAAAACCTTCTGCTGATCTTCACTCATTTGCAGAGCACCTTACTGAAATAATCTGATAAAAGACCCAAACCCTTTTCTCCTTTTGACATATTTTGTGAATTCACACTTCACTATTGCAGTCTATTGGAACTTACTCTTTCTGAGAAAACATTTATCTGCAAAATTAAAATACTTGCTTTGGATTAGTGTCAATATTCTTCTACTTGATAAGAAGGAAGTTGTTATTTTTGTTTTGATTATTTATTATTATCATTATCATAATCCTCCTCCTCCTCCTCCTCATCATCATCATCACTGTTGTTCTTACATGTTAATAAAAATATACAGCTTCCAGGAAAAGAAAAAAAAATCCTGTGAGAAGTACTCTACTCTTCTATCTTTCAAAATGGAAATGAACATACTGCTTTTTATATATATTATATATATTATATCTATATATATAGTATCTATATATATTATATATAATATATATATTATATTATATATCTATATATATTATCTCTATATATATTATATATTAGATATATATTAGATATATCTATATTATATATATATATATTATATATGATATATATTATATCCTATATTATTATCATAGTCACGTTCAGCTCTTTTTTGGCACTGTATACACTGCAGTTTGTTCTTCACATTTGTTGGGGGTTAGGTTTGTTCCTTTTTACTCTAAAGAATTTTTTTCCCCATAAATTACCAAGGAAATTAAGTGTTGGATACTTAAGACCACTTAACAAAAAACAAAGGAATGGTCAAAGCTCAGAGGGGGAGATAACGGGAGTTTTGGGGCAGGTAAAGGATAGAGCTTGAGGCAGTTTGGCACTCTGGTTTTTTTGACGTTCGGGGAGAGAGAACGGCTGGGTTGCTGCTCACTGTAGAAGAGGTCACTGTCTCTGGAGGGGTCCAGTCATGGGAAACCTACCATCATCTGCTCGTCCTGGAATTCTGAGCTTCTCTGCTGCCTTGTGGGAGCTGGGCCAGCCCTGCCCTGCTGTTGTGATTTCATCAGCACTGCTCCTCTTGCTACAGCGTGACCATGCACCTCCCTGCCCTGCTGGGACATCCTGCCCCTGCCCTGCTGGGACATCCTGCCATCCCAGCTACCAGCCTGGGACTTTTCCACTGTTCCCAGCTTGGTGCTCTGAGGATCTTACAAAGCCCTCGAGGTTCTTCGTACTGTTTTTGTTATTAATGCTGTAGTTGTTGCTTTTTGTTTGCTTTGTTATACATACTAATAAAGAACTGCTTTTTCTATCCCCAAATATTTTGCCTAAAAGCTTTTAACTGCAAATTTCTAACTGGAAAAAAGGGATGGTGGTGGTAGTTTACATTCTCCATTCCAAGGGAAACTTCAGCTTTCCCTGGCAGATACCTCTCTTTCCAAACCAAGACAACATTGTGTTTCTTCTTGATTAAACTTTTAAAGGAAACTACCTGAGGTGAAGATGTAAGATGCTATGATGAGAATATATGACAGACATAGGCAAAACAGATATATTCCTTTCAGCTGATGGCCAAAGGTTTAGTGGCAAGTAAAACCAAAAGCCATCTGAATATTCTCTATCCTAATTTTCACCTTTGTTTTCTCTCTCAATTGTTTCATTAACTACTTTCTACTGCTTCTTTGATAATTTTAGTTTCTTAGTTTCCTCTGCGTTACTTTTTAATTTCCTTACATCTTTTTTATGAAACAAAATTAGAATATCAATTTCTCTGTGTTCTTCACTTATTGCTTGGAGACATGTTAGTATATTTTACTATACCCTATTTAAATCTGTAATATCATATAGTGTATTTTTATACTCCTTATTGTATCTCAATGTTAGGCTCCCACTGGGCTTCTTTAATGTTGGCATCAGGAATGTGGTAGTTAATGCTACTATATTAGCATGACAGTATGAAAACTACTCTGTAGTTAAAAGCTGAACTTCACCCATCCCCATTAAAGGGCAAATAAGGTTTTTAATGAGGTTGTGGACTAAAAAAGTGTTAATTGAAGCTACATCAGCAAGTAGTTTCTAAAGAAGTAAAGAAACTATTATTATACTTAAAAATACATATGCATTGAGCAAAAGGTATGCACATTAGTGGGTCCATGGCACTGCTCCACTTGTTAAATATACAACTGATAATGTTTTTTCAAAATCCTGTAATTTCTGAGATTTTCTGTGACCTGTGCCTTTAGGATAGTCACCCCTGAGGTTCACCATCTATTGACAATGTGCAGTTCAGATGTATAGCCTACAAAAACTAATTGAGGCCCCTGAATGAAACATACATAAGAGTCACCATTTCAAATTATATCTTTTGGTCTTAAACCACTTGCCATCAAGATCTCCTACATAACTATTCTGCTCTGTAAACCTTCGAAGTTTTAGATGAATATTGGCACTTGTTCTATAACCATAATTAAAATAAGCAAATACTTCTCTCATTTAATAGATCTTTAGTGGTGGAGTCATGACTTAGATATAGCTCTGCCTCAGGGTGGTTAGTCAGCAGGGATTATATCCACCATATCCATTCCAAAGCTGCACCAAGGGAGCAGGAGCAGCCCAGGGCATGGTGTGGCAGTTCAGACAGGCACGGTGCAGATACCCTCTAGGCTCTAGGGTTCAACTTGTGTCCTCACCCTCTCAGGAGAAAAGATTGGGTAAGCTCAGAAAGAGAGATAGGCTATTGGAGCAAAGCTCTGGTCCCCTGAACAGCAACAGTCAACAGAAACAATTCAAGATCAAAGGACACTTTCTCCATCCCTCAGCAAGAAGAAAGCAGCAGTTGTAAAGATAGAAGTGAGTGGAGGGTAGTTCATGGTCATGGTAGAAAGTGAAGTCCTTCCTTGCCCACCTTACCCCCCCAGGCACCTCTTCACTATAGGTAAGAGTCTTTGTACATGGCTGAGTGTTGTGCATGACACACCTGAAGGGCAGGATGACATCCAGAGAGACCTGGACAAGGTGGAGAAGTGAACCCATGGGAATTCCATGAGGTCTAACAAGATGAAGTGCAAGGTATTGCACCTGGATCAGTCCAGTATCAGCCCATGCTGAGGAATGACCAGATCAAGAACAGCACTGCTGAGAAGGGCTTGGGGCTGCTGGTGGGTCAAGAGGATGAACATGACCTGGAAATGTACACTCATAGCCTGGATAGACAAAGGTGTCCTGGACTGCATCATCCAAAGCAGTGTGTGCAACAGGATGAGGGAGGTTGTTCTGCCCCTTCACTCCACTTTGGTAGACCTCCACATTGAGTACTGAGTCCAGCTATGGGAGCCCCAGCACAGGAAGAATATTGACCTGTTGGAGTGAGTCCAGAGCTGGCAATCAAAATGGTTAGAGAGATGAAGCACTCAGGAAGGCTGAAAGAATTGGGATGGTTCAGCCTGGAACAGAGAAGGCTTTTTAGGGATGACTTAGTTGTAGTCTTCTAGTAGCTGGAGGAAACCTGCAAGAAAGATAGACAAGTTAGAAGAGCATGTAGTGACAGGACAAGGGGGAATGATTTTAAACTGAAAGAGAACAGGTTCAGATTAGGGATCAGGAAGAAATTCCTAATGGTCCTTGCCCATGGCAGAAAGGTTGGACCTAGATAACATGTAAGGTCCCTTCCAACCCAAAACATTTTATGATTCTATGATCAAATTCCTGAGTTTGTTTAAACACAGTATTAACTAACAAGACATCATCTACATCCTACTCATGTGTTTATCTCTATGCAACAGTGTAGTATTATCCCTATCTGCATCAGAAAATAAAATATACATGGATTTGAATATAATAATTTTATGGCAATTCATATACAAGATTTTCAGATGCTTTATGTCAAGATGTTATATTTTGATTTATTGAATAATCTACTGAAAGACTTTACTTGTCCCCAATTTCTGGTTGCTACTATCATATGAAAAGCCTTGTCTTATGAAGAAAAATGCCTGTTTGACATTATGTAACATTTGTATTGAAATATTTATAGCTGAACTTCTTTTGGGGGTTCAATTCAGAAAATATCTGCTGGTGGTGTGTGTGATACCTGTAATTTCTTGTTGCTCAATATGATTTAGTACTAACAGATTTATCCAGCACTTCTACCTAATTATACTTGAGCTGTCTCAGTCTTGACTGATTGTTTGGGTAATATTAATATATGAACGGTGCAGAATTTTTATGAAGATAAATCCCACTAAAGCTGACATTTTATTAACTAGTTCTAGAAACTTGTTGGATATTGCTTCTTCACTGATGAAGCTAATTAAATTTGATAAATATTACCATACCAACATCCTTGAATGTAAACATTTCAGGCGCCATCATACATCAATTTATAGTTTGATCAGCATTTACAATTGTTAACAAGTTTTATTTGTATTTTCTACTTAGGATCATCATACTGAGTTCCCTGATCAATAGAAGCCTACAAGGTGTTAAAAATTGCTTTTAGTATCCTAGATGTTAATTATAACAATACTACATTTTACCAGCCTGAACTCTTCTGAAGTTATTCTCAATATATTGTGTTGCTTTCAGATTTCTACTGACTAGAATTTTTTATGCTCTTATTTTACTTACCCATCCTGCCCCTTGAGTATCTGAAAAATTGTACACTGGAGACATTTTGGGAGCGACGTTAGGCCATTAAAAATGTCCCAAGTTATTTTTCCAATTTATTTTTATTTATGCCTCTGATTATTTTCTATTTAAAGAAATTGTCAGTTCCATGATTTGTTTTATGTTGATTTAAATTTGAATCTGGAATTGAACTGGATTAAGTTCATGACCTGTGTTTATGAAATTAGGTTGTTATTTATATCCGGATAACTAATCTCTTTCATTCTGTTATCCAAACTGACAAAGCATATGCTTGATAATTACTTTAATCCTGCATGATTTATAAATTGGCTCTGGTCATGAAGTAATATACATAAAGAGTATTAACACAGCATGTATTATTTTGTCCAGTATGTATAAAGGATTCCCAAAGTAAGCATTGGACAGCTATAGCAAATATTCAATAATCAATAAAATTATGGATGCAATTAAACTCAGTGTTTTTCAACAAGTAGTTCCAATGAAGAAATTACTTTTCAGAAAAGCTATTTTTGATAGTATTCCACTACTGATTGTTCACCAAATTATGAACATAGGTCCCATGCACTGGCCCACGGATGTCATTCTTTATCATTAAATAACCCATTTAGTTACCTTGGTATAAAACAATGACATTTAAATAGCTTCTGCAGAGATACTACCATGGTGCAATGGTAGAAACTGATAGCTGAAGTTTAAACATGGCCCTGTCTCTCCTTTTCAGTCTCTAGTAATATGACAGAATAAATATTCAGCATAATCTCTTCTAGTTAAAACTGAAGAAGTTTCTATTTAACTCTAGTAAATCTTCAGTTTATTTCCCATTGTGTTTAAGGTTATCCATTCAGACTGTTCTTGGAAATCTCTTTGCTGGGAGTTTTAAGCAACCCCTTAAAAATATCTCCTTGAAGAGTTCAAATTTCTACAAATTTTTTAGCATTTATCACACTCTTCTCTCTTTTCGAGAAAAATGCTAAACATTTTTATCTATGTAGTGCTCAGCTAAATCAGAAGTTGCTATTCATACATCAATCTTCCCCCTGTCTTTTTGATAGATTTCTTGCTGATAACTGTTTGTAGTTCTCCGAGTGCAATAGCATCTGCTAATTTTACTGACACATCCACAGTTCTTTCTTACTCATCATGCCATTGATGAGAAACTCGTGTGTTAGATTACCCTCTTTTTGCCCCAGGAGGATTAAATGCATTTTCTTTAAAAAAAATTAAAAAATATCAAAGATGTTCAAAAATAATTGTGCCAAAGTAATTGTTCATATCATCAGAATGGCTAATACAGTCTCAGCAATTGTATTGGCAATCTATGTAAAATTAATTGCTTAGTTATGACTATTTTCCAAATGCCATGTTAAAACTCTCCCTGGTAAACCTTGCAACCCAATATGTCACCTTATCTACCTTTACTTAGGTGAGACAGATTATAGATAATCTAAGATCAGCAAATCTTTATCACTTAAGAAAGATTAAACCCTTTCTTTTCTGAGAAAATCTAGCAGATCCTATAACTTTCAATATATTCTTGTAGTTCAGAACAGTTACTTCCCACAAACAAAACTCATTGAAGAAATTCATAATAATATATAGCCATACAGTGTTTTACATTACATTAAAATTATCCTTAAGGACCAGTTTGCGTTCTGTTTCCTGCTACACTACAGAGAATATAAAATGAAAAATGGTATAATTTATTGGGATGGTTTACGTAAACTGTGTCTCTGTAGCAGTTATAATATGTACCTCAAAAGTCTAATTTTCAAAATGTGAAAAATGCTGGAAATTCAACCTTAAATGTGGGATGAGTTCTCATATTATTTAATATCTCTCAGAGAGAGAAAATAGAACATATAATTTATGAATACTTGCTATGAGTAACATGGTAATGGATTTCAGATATGTTAAAGAATAAATTCATGCAATATGAGGGAGCAAGGCAAAGAGAACAGAATGCGGGGTTTGTGACATAACTCCTATTTCATAAATTAAATAATATCAACTATAAGATCTTGTGGGATCTATACTGGTTTTAGTCTGCATTACAGACAAGATAATTATAAAAATAATTGTGAGAACCTGCTATTAGCTTTCCCGGTTCTATTATTTGTTCCCCATTTCTAATATGAACAATACAACATATTTTTAGAAAAGCATATCTAATGGACATAGGGCTTATTTCAGATCATGTTCCTAAAATATAAACTTAAATTAAAAATTTAAATAACAATTTAACCATTAAATAGGTCTTAAAAGACAATAGAAACTTAAGGAATGTCTCTGCAATTTTTATCTATTTTCCTTTTGATTTCAACTGTATTTCTCACTGGTATGTTTATAATTGTATTCAATTATAAATAAAATCTAGAAATAATGTTCTATAATCAAATTCATAAACTTCCACTCTTCCATTGCCTGTTCACCTGCATTTGTAAATATAATAGTCAATATTCCTTTCTGTAGAATTTTTCCCTCTACATTCAGATGGGTGAGTAATGGACTTGAAGAGCAGTCTCATTCAAACATATAAAGTAGGGTTTTTTTTTAATAAGAGGTATTTCCCTCTATGAAATGTTCCTAAATACTTACAGGAAAAAGTAGGCTACTCCATAGCATTCTTTTATTGAAGTTACAGCGTGAAGATCTTTTCCTGTTGAAATTCACAGCTAGAAAGACAGAACTCATATCTTTGTGTTTGCATGTATTTAGATGTGATATGCATAATCAAATTTCATTTTAAAAATTTAATTACTTCCTGAGACAGGTACTGGAAGCATGTAAAGTCAAGTACAGGGAAATAAGAAAGAGAACCGCATGCTCTGCATATTCAAACCAGATATTTTTCTAACCATTTTCATTATGGTAGATTAATATCTGCTCTTTATTGAGTGGCCTTGTCTTATTTCTGAGCACAGATGGGTTTTTAGACACTGTGTCTAAACTCATAAAAAACTGACCCATAAGTTCTAAGCAATGTGTCCCCAGTCACCCACTGGAAGTGTAGAAAATAGCAATTCTGATTCCAAAATTTTTATTGCAGTTTCAGGGCAAAATTACAACCACATTCACAGACACAGCAACAATATAACATTGACATAATCAATAATAACAGTAATTATAAATAATGTATTCAAGCTTTAGATATGAAATTCCTTTCTGTAAATATGCATGACATTCTCCAAGTAAGTCAGTGAAGAAGTGTCTGCATGATGAAAAGCAAACATGCCTCTCCAGAATTCAAAAAGGCTACAACACAAGTGATGAATCTCAAAACTAAAATCCACCCCATCGTCACCCAAGCTATCCACAGAAACTTTGAAAGTTAGAAATTTTGGCATGATTGGTGAAGCTATGAGCCATGACTTTGTGAAAGACAAATTATGGACATGATAGAGCAGATGTAAATTAGAATTGATTCAATGAGGGACAGTGAGAGCCGACACAGTCATGTGTTGGCAAAGGCTAGTTTAGGCAAAGTAATATTTTATGAAAAGGTCAAACACATACACACACACAAAAAGAAAAATCATTCAACAGTCACTGCCAAGTAAAATCAAAACAAGCTAAATATAAAACTCAAACTTAAACCCTTTAATGTAAGTATTGTTTATATTGGTAATAGTCACACTGGAAGCAATTACCACTGTTCTGAAAATGCAGACATATATATAAATTCTGACTTATGACTTGCATTCCTCTAGAACAGCCTAAACTTTTTCTTAATATTTACACACTCCAGAGCATCATAATGAAGACCAGCACATAGACATGGAAACTGGCTGTGTAGATTATCTCCACAATATCTGTACGAATAAGATTGCAAATAAAAAGATCCAGACACTAGGGATATCATGGCAAAATAAGGCCTGCTTCCTGATACCCTTATAAAAATCAAATTTCCTCTCAGGTGTAGTTTCATCTCAGTTTTCAGTTGTTTTAGCTTACAAAATCTTTGTTTAAGGATAAATATTTTTTAAGACCTGTCCTGGTTCACATACGGCACTGTGTAGAAATGTGGAAAATATGAACTGCAGATGATGTACTGAATCACTCACTCAGAAAAGGTCCCTGTTAACAAAAGTGAATCTTTGTTATGAAATTTTCCTATAGCCAAAAAAAAAAAAAAAAAAACGGTAGGATTTCCCTACGGAGACAAAGCAGCTGTCCTAGTAATTTAGACATTGCTGCCGTGCATTAAGCTTCCGTCCATTCTCCTGCTTTCACAGTTCCCAGTGGCTGAATGTCTGTATACTCTTTCCTTCTCCTTTATACAGGCTTTCCTTCTAGATTAGTCTCTATAATAACCTACTGTCAGGACTTAAAGAATGCAGTCAACATGTCTCAAAGCACTGTCATAAGAAGAGGTCCTTACAAGATAAGCCACCACAACAGGCACAGATGGCAAACAGGAAGGCATTAATTTCAGGCCCACAAGAAGGTGAAATTAGGACATCATACAAGATTGGTGTACTAATTTGTCAATACTAATTGATTGTTTGGAATAAGCACACCAGACAATATTCCACTGTGTAGATTGTGGGAAAAGCATGGATGCAACAACAGGAAGATGCAAGGCCTGGTGAGGCAGATCTAAATAATCTATTTGGATAAAAGTTCCCATCATGGCAAAATGTGGGAAATAAAGCAACTGTTTATGCACATGCCATTCCAAGTTGTGGGAACGGCATTTATGCCTCTGGAGTAACCATCCCTGGAGGTGTTTAAGAAAAGACTGGATGTGGCATTCAGTGCCATGGTTTAGCTGATGAGGTGGTGTTAAGTCATAGGTTGGACTCAATCTCAAAAGTCTCTTCCAACATAGTTGATTGTGTGATTCTGTGACTTGGACTGTATAAAAGTGGTTTCTCCAGAAGAACACTCTGGGGATCCCACCACTGAGTAGGCCAGGAGAAGAGGGACCATGGGAGATACGGTAGTCACTATAATCTCTCTCTCTCTCTTTTTGTTTCTCCCTGCCTCATTCCTATTTCTACCTCTCTCTCACATTTATTGTTAAATGCAATCTGTACTATTGATTTAAGCATAAGGTCTCTTAATTCAGGCAGTCATCTTTTAATGACTGAATCCTGACATTATTCCAGAGGATCATAACCTTAATTGGTGTCAGGAGTGGGATCACAACATTATTTCAGAGGAATTTAATACCTTCCCAGGATGGCTCCTCTCTGCTGCCAAAGAAAATGCTGCCTAGTTGGCTGCTGAATTGTGACAAGCTGCATTCACACAACATTTTCTAATGTTGTGCTTCAAAAATATGCAAAGCTAACAACAGTTCTTACCAAAAATTCTAAAAACTTATTTTCTTCCTTAATTTCATAAGATTGCAAGCACAAACACCTTTTTCAATAACGCATGGATTCCTCCATAAGCTTCAGGGGAACCTGTTCTCCCACACCTGCAACACCTTCTCCCCTCCTTCATCTCTCACCTCTGTGTCAGCAAAGATGTTTTTCTCACTTTCTTTTTTCCTCACTCTGCCATGCAGCATTTTGCCCTTCCTTAATTTTTTTTCCCCAGTGCCACCCCAACCTCAGCTGTGGCTCAGCCACGCCCTGCGGTGGGTGGTTGGATCCAGCTGGACCTGGCTATGTCCAAGTGGAACCAGCTGTGTCTGGCTGGAACCAGCTGGGGCAGCCTTGACCTCCCCTCATGGAGCCTCCCCAGGCCCTCTTGGGACATTATCTTGCCCCATAAACACAACAAATTTGAAAACTGTAGTCCTCTTTGTTTTGGAGATTGTCTGGATTAGAAACAATGATGAAAAAAACAAACCCAAAACCAACCTCCAACTTCCCTCTACCCTCTTTTTTGTGTAAGTTGTTCTTGCAAAATATTTATGAAATAGTTGGTATTTTGAAGGTCTCCATGTAAGTCAGAGTTGACCCATGAGGCCCTTATGCTTTGGGGAGCCATTGTACCACAACTACTCCCAATGTATTCACTATGTAGAAACTATGTATCAGAAGTGAGCTTTTTCAATCCTCATAACTCACATCTCACTGCATTTGGGGCAGGAACACCTCAAAATCCTAAAGCAATTTTCTTTAAACACAATCGTCTGTAGTGGTGACAAAGAGTTCAAGTATTTTCTCAGGCCACATACTGAGAAGGGATGTTTGAAGCATGTAGAACTCACCTTCATATAACTCTTCTACTTTTTTCCTTTTTTTTTTTTTTTTAATGAATAGTTCTTTTTAAGCCACACACTTGGAAAACTGTGCTTTATTATAATTTGAGAAGTATTGCAACCTATTTACAGTAGATAATGAATTGTTATTTTAGCATTGTGCTAATATCGTATCACCAAAATTATTTTCTAGTGATAAAATTGTGTAATACATCAGTAAAATGCCCCTATTGGGATTATGTTCATCTTTAATATGGTATCACTGGCATAAACAGGTTCTGAGGAAATAATTCATAGCATAATGAAAATAAGTTATATCTATATATATGTATGTATATATATGTGTATATATATATGTATATATATTTCATTAAAATTAGTTTCATTTTGGTTCATTTAAGTAAAGAATTTTGAAGAGAACAGATTTGTATGCAAGGGGACATATTATTCACAATAACAGCAATAATAATTCAGATTTTAACGGCTGCATGAAAATGTATGCTTGTGTTACAACACATGAAAGAAATTCTTCCAGTGGAGCAGCTCCAGAAAAAAAAATAAAAAAGATGGGAAAGTATCTAACAGCTTGATGGCTTCCTTTTAATGTAAGTTTTAGGAAGTCATATATCCTGAGATACAATAGCTGAACTTTATGTGTATATATACATATATGCATATATACAAGTTTTGGTAGAATCAAACTTTGTGTATGTGTGTGGAAGTGCTTTTATGTGTGACAACAGCTTGTATATTTTAAACTGTATAAATCCTTCAATTTCATTTTTATAGTTTTCTTTTTTAGCTTTTAGAATTCAGTTTGTTAGATTGATTGTCTGGCCAGAAAATACCATTTTGAAATGATTCAGCAATCTACCCAGTTTCCAAGAGAAATACATCTTCCTTCCATATAATTTTTTTAAACTTTTCTCAGCAGCACCAGAGAATGAGCAGAAAGTGATCAAGACAGGAAATGGACAGGAAAATATCCCTTTATTCAACCAAGTGTCTGTTGGGGAGCAGATGAAAACCTGATAACTTTTTAAAAGTTATAACTGCCTTAAGACTATACACAGTCTGTCTTTTGTTTCATCACCTAACATTCCATATAACATCTTCTAAATACACTGAGAATGTTAGGAAAGATAAAAAACTAATTAGCTGTGGCTTTTTTTTTTTTTTTTTTTTTTTATGCAGGACCTTGCAAAATATGTAGCAGACTATATTGGTGACATGCATTTTTGTATATAACAATGGCTACCCCTTGCCTGAGAATGGGGGATATTTAACAAAGGGAGCATCACTAAAAGAAGCCATTGGTAGGATAGAAGAAACACATATACTCTCATTTGAGTAGAATTGATCAGAAAATTCTACTGTCCCAAATGTTTAATCTTTCAAACACAAGAGCTATTTTTTCCCTTTTTCATGGTAAAAGTTTATGATTTCTTCTTAGCATAGGATAAAATATATCCCATTAATTCATAATTCAAGTTAAATCAACAAAACATATTTTTATTAATAAATCATGGTAGAAAAGAACAACCCTTCAAAGTTATCCAGTCTATCTATTTCATACCAAGGCAGGTTCAATCTAAAGAGACTACAATCTAATCTGACCTGAATGATGTTCAGATTTCAGCCTTTCCAGGTAATTCAGTGCTTCCAAAAACTCAGCTTTGCAGAGATTAATAATAATTATACCTGAATCTTTAATACTGTGATCTAAATCTTTGGCACTATTGATTGTGTGGAAAGTATTATTATGCCATCTCTGGAAAAAAAAAGTTTTAAGTTCAATTTATTGAAAAAAGGGTCTCCAGATTTTCTTTTTTTGTGCCTTAGTTCTTCCTTTTTTATGCCTGATCATTCTCACAGCTATCTCCAGTATCCCATTTGTACGCATCTGTCTTAACCACAATAACCCAAACTGACCACCATATGCTAGCTGAAACCTCAATAATGTTGAAAATATTTGATGGATTATTCAAATGTGATTTAAACTGGTATTTAAATACATTAGAATGAGATTTGCCTTTTGCACAGGACATGATGTTGCTAGCTCGTGTCCAGCTTGTGATCCATTTTCTGAAGATGATGATCAAAACAACAGGTCCCTAGCTCATTGTTCCTCATCATATGGTTATAGAATCGACCACTGCAATCCAAGTAAAATACCGTATACTTAATCCTTAATTATTTATCCTATTCTCCAAAAGATCATGTAAGAATGTGGCATATGAGATTTTTTGATGTATTTACTCCTACAAAGGAAGTGCAGGCCATAATAACATAAGGCATAAACACAAGGTTAAACCAGTTGAGAACATAGGACATAAATGTTACAGAAAAATGTTGCAGAAATAAAATAAGTAGTCAGTCTGTACCACCCCAAATGCTATGTGGAAAACATATCAATGAAGTAAATACTTTTGATATGTCTACAAGACAGAACTTAAGAATTCAGTGAATAATGTAAATATATAGTCAGATCGTCATAAAAGTTTGAAAGTTATATACTTCTATAATCTGCAAAAGATATTACCTTGGCAGCAGCATGAAACAAATCTTCCCAGGGCAGAGGTGGAACACAGCAGTAGGTGAGTAGGAAGTGAGAAGGCAGAAGGGACTGATCTAGGGCTCAAACTTCAGATAAAGCCAAAGACAAGGGAGATCACATTTCAACCTTAAACAACCCATAGTACAAAGGAAATTATACCTTGGAGAACTGGCTCTTTTCTTGCTTTAAATATGTCTTGGCTGACATCTGTAGGCTGGAGTTTCAAGGACTGTCCATTGAGCATGTACTATGCATTTCTCAAATAAAACAAAATGCTGGTGATACTTTCCTTCACTCATGGCTTTGTACAGAATCAGATTTTAGGAAAAAATCAACAGCAATTTCAGCATTATTTAAACTCTACCTGTCTTAAAAGGATACCAGTCAAGATCTAAAAAACCGTTAAACTTTATGTATAGTTCAGATGGTTTATTCTGGAAGACGAGTTTCAAGAGAAAAGTTCCCTCCAAAAATTCCTTTTTCCCCTATTGGGTTAGTCTCCTTGCCATCTAAACTCACATTCAGAATTTCCTAATGGTACAAATGCACATGTCTGTATTGGAGATGAAAACAGGCTCCCAATGTCTCATACTCTGGATAAAATTATTTGCTGTGTATTAAACTGTCAATTTTCTTGTTTTGTTTCTTTTGTTTTGCTTTTTTGTTTGTTTGTATGTTTTGGGGGTATTTTTTGTTGTTTTTTTTGGGGGGGGATGCTTGGGTTTTTGGTTTTTTTCAGTGTTCAGAGAGTTTTATTTGAAGTGAGGCAGATTGGATGACACTTACTGTAGGGCTTTACTCATTCTTCTGCAAGCTAATTTTTGATATTTTTCAAAATAAGAAAATACAAGGCTAGTGTCCATCTGGTAGCATTCAAACACAGCTGCACAGTGATGAAGTTTCAATACCAGCCTCAAATTCCCCCTAAAAAGTATCAACTCATTGGAAATACAAATTATGCTTTATTTTTGTCACTGGGCACCCAACAGTAGTCACTATCCAGTGTCTCATTACCCTCTGCCATGGATTAAAAGTGAAGCAAAAGCTAAGTGTGCAAAAAAAGAAGAGGAATTTATTCACTACTTCCCATTGTCAGGCTGTGTATAGCCCCATTTACAAGGACCCCAGTATACATCACATTTTCTTAGGAAGGTAAACATCATAACCACAAACATCTCTTTTCAAGTGTTTGTTGTTGGGTATGGTATCCCATGGTGTAGAATATATTCCTGGTCATTTTGGAACACTCCCATCCTACTCACTGAGCAGGGCAGAGAACAAGAAGCAGAAAAGGCCTTGACACTGTGCAGCACTGCTCAGAATTACTCAAAACACTGCTGGGTTATCAGCAGTGTCTTTTGAAAAGACAGTACCAGTGCACTACTCTAAAAAAAAGTTAATCCCATTCTAGCCAGAGATAGTACAATTCTCTGCCAGAATCCATATAAAATAGATGAAGAATGATCATTCATCTGGGCTGTGCTTATATAGGAGAGTTTAGATGCAAGATTGATTACTCTCAGTATCACTAGGGGTCTTAAGTAGATAAATATTGTCAGAGAAACAGTTCAAGAAAAACATTTCTGAAACAAAGACTATAAAATCCACCTCAATGCCCTTTAATTTTAACTGCATGTTTGCAGGCTTGCCAGTCCAAATAACCTTGTTACTCAGTGCCCCATAGAATCTTTCTTTTTAATTTCTTTTTTTATGTGACGAATAATCTTCAGAAATGCACAGCTTATTCAAGTGAGTGCTGATGTTAGTACTTAAGGCTTTGGTCTGCAGATTCCATAATATTTACCTAAAGAACCTGAGTCCTTTCAGTTATTTTACAGGTCCCCCATTAACTTTGTAAGGTAGTTATGTAATTACATTATTCTGAGGATGACAAGAAAGAATGTTAATTATATCAGCTCATTAAGTCTGTTTCAAAATAGGTGACACCAGATATTTTGAAATGAAAAGTATGTTCTAGCTATCTTTTTTTTAGTTTTTTTTTTCCTACTGTCATAATTGCCCAGGGAAATAGAATGCTGAGGAAATTTATATTACCCAAGATAATCAATAAAAATTAATAGCTTTTTTCTGCTGTTCTCAACTGAAAACAGAAGTTAAAAAAAATTAAAAACTTGATGGAAAAGTGCAACCTTTTAATAAAAATCTGTATATGAGTTTAATCTTGCTGCCTGCTAAATGTAATATCTGTAACTGAAAATTTATAATTTGCATAAAGACAATTTGAAAATAGGAGGCATTCTGATCTCAGAAAGACTTGCCAAAAAAAAAAATAGAAGGACAGTAACATGAAAGAAAACCAATCCTAGATAGGTTCAGAAATTTTGAAGGCTGCTGTACAGAAGACAAGATAGTTGCAGTTAAGTTTACAACAGTAAAATTTAATAGCCTTTATATTGAAACACAACCTAATTGCCCTTTCAGTTGCTACTTGTGACTATATTCTGATTTGTGCTGATTCATAAGTTCTTATGACTATGGAGCAGGTAGAATATGTTACACCTTGACTGAATTTTATCTACTTTTGTTAGATTCAAGAAGCACAAATGTTTTTAGATGGAATTCGGCATGCACCAAATCCAAGCCATAATTTAAATTATACAAATGTTTCCAGAAATTTAGTAAAAACCTAGTTTCATGCAAAATATTGTTCTTTAGTCCCTCAAAAAACCTTGTAAATTCTTCTAAATTTTGACATTAATGATAAATTAAATTGAAGAGTAAATAGGAGTAACAATATCACAGTAGAAAAAATTGTTATTATCAGTTCCTTACCTGATACAGAAAGGCACAATCCTGGATGAAAATTTTTGCAGAAATATTTTCTTAAAAAAAATGCTGTGAAATGTTTATTTTTACAGTATCTTTCACAGAGGAATTGTCAGAACAGGTAATTTGGATTGTGATTTATTCAGTAATATCCCATTATATAGTTTTAAGCCAATTAATTTTATATACAATTTAATTTTTTTCATTATGTATTGACAGTCATTGTAAGTGAAAGTACTATATAAGAGACATAATAAATATTTTGAAGTATTTATTGCACATTTATTTCAACATTTTCATAATTTTCTATTGCATATATAGAAATAATTATAAAAATCAAATATTTCTGTATTTTTCAATTTCCTTGCTTCTCATTTTATAATATTCTCTTTTAAAGACATTAAAATTTCTCATTGTTGGCTGAATAAAAATATAGTACTTTTTTACATTTAATAAAAAGAGTTATTATACTCTGCAAATAGTATCTCTTTTTACTGGGCGCCTTCTGTTAATAATGATTCATTTCAAGGTGTATGGTGAGGTAGCAAGTCAGTGAAAAGAAAATGGGAAGAGGTGTTAAAGGAAAAGGAAAAGAGGGGAAGTAAGGGCAAGACAATGTACGGCAGGAGAAAGAAGGACAAATTTTCTACCAGGTTGAATTGAACAATTTTTTGTACTAGATAAAACAAATGGGTTCCTTGTTTTAGTTCATTTTCTTAGGTGTTACTCTGGCCAAAACTCTGAGTAGACTATCATGAAAATCTTCCCCACTATCAATTAGTATCTTTATATTTGTGGTGACTATTCATCATTTCACAATTTGAAAATAAGAGAAAAATAATTGTATCTCACTAAGGACTTTGAGACATAAAATCATTGAAAATAATGTATGCTTTTGTTTTGCTTTTTATGTAACTGAATCTCAGCCTTGGAAGAACATTACACCTTGCAGGCAGTCTTTAAGGTTAGAGGTCTAGCTCCTATTTAAGGACTCTAGAAGTGGTACCATTTTGAAAGGCCTCTTCCTTCCTTTTAGCCCTTATTATTGCATTTTAAGCCAAGATATTTCACTTGTGGTTTCTTTTCCTATGTATTATTTTAAATCCATGCAACAGCTGATTTTTTTCCCTGTCTGGATTGCTTCTGGTGAGATTGTGTAAGGCATGGCACGCTCAGGACAGGAATTTACAGCAGCATTGTATGGTCTTAAGGACAATTGAACTGATTATTTTTTTAAATTCAGTTTTAGGTATAGTTCCATCTCACTTGAAATTGTATTTCTTAATCATAGGGATTGAGACAACTTATTAGCTGTCTATCCAGTGACTGTAATTTTTTAGAATGCTGACTCAGCTATCAGAGAACTTGATTTCTTTCAAAATCCTTATTTTTCTCTCTTAAGAAGTTTAAACATTTAGAATTCTTACTTCATATCTTGGAAAATATGTTCAAGATTATAGAGAGTAAAATTCACAAGGCTATAGCAGAGCCTTCTCTTCATGGCCTGCCAAGGATGAAGATTGTGAAATTACAGAACTGTGATGTCTTTTATTAGCTTTACATAAGGGTGATGGAGGGCAGCACTGCCCAAAATGCCAGTGAGAAACGAGGCCTAACTCAAGAGGAATAAATGATGAAATTCCCCATAATAGGGTTTCTGTGACCAATGGTAGTAAAGATGCTAAAATTGTGGATAAAACTTGTACTGCTACCAATGGCAATGTCATTCAATCAGCCTCAAAGAAATAATAAATATTCACCCATTTGCCCTTATAGAATAGTTTTTTCCTATAAAAACTAAGATTTTTTTCCCTGATTCTTGTTAATTTTTTCCTTTTTTCTTTTTCATTTGTATTATTGTGCCAAATATCATAAACAACTTGACTACTTTTCAAAAGGGTCCAGAAAAGCTATTCATTCTTCTCAGATTTAGACAAGGAAAAATATGTCTATTAGAGCAATCCATTCCATCCTAAAAATGAAGGCTTAAGCAGATAAGAGGAAATATTTTGTAGATGATGTCCATCTCTGTTGATCTAGTATCAAATAAACAGTACAGAAAACACATCTGAATTTTAGAAGGCTAAAGTTTGATCATTGATACATAATATAATTTAGAGTGGAAGTTAATTACCTTTTCAGTAGATGGTAAAGTGCTGTGGTTTGGATTTAGTATGATTCTAGCACTGATACCACAGACATGTTTCAGTTGTTATTAATAGTGTTTATTCACATTTCAGTGTTCCATGGTCTGCCAGAAAACAGGTGTACAAGAAGTTGGAAGGAAGCATGTCCAGGACAGATGATATTCTATTCTGCTGAACATCATACGTGTTGTAAACTGGGAGGAGTTGGTTGGAAGGACCTGATCAATGCTTAGGGATGAGCTGGGCGTCAGTCAGTGTGTGAGGAGCAATTGTATTGTGTGTCACTTCTTTCTCTTGGATTTTCTTTCTCATTCTCTCTCTCTCTCCCTCCCCTTCCCCTTCTCCCATCAGCAGCAGTAATATTAGCAATAGTATTTTTTTTTTATTTTCATCATTCATAGTATTATTATCATATTTTATATCAATTATGAAACTTTTCTTATCTGAACCCATGAGTTCAAAATTTTCTTCCTGATTCTCCTCCTCATTCCGGCATAACAGATGAGTGCATGGTACTTAGTGCTGACTTGGGTTAAACCATGACAGAAGTGTTGAAGGTCAGGTTGGATGGGGCTTTCGGAAATCTTATCTACTGAGAGATGTCCCTATCTACAGCACAAAGGCTGGAACTAGATCAGCTTCAAAGGTCCCTTCCAAGACAAACTGTTGCATGATTCAAAACAAAACACCTTCAGTATAATTTATCAGTGTCCAAAAGAGTCTGCAAAATCTAGATGAGACTACCAGATGCTATTTTTTTACTATGCATTGTGTGAAGAAGTTTCTTTTTCTCTTTGTTTTAAATATGCAGTCTGGTGATTTTAATTGATACATCCTGTTCTTTTAATATGAAGATATTAAATATCTCTATCATATCCCTTGCTACTCTGTACTTGTCTCTTTTCCAGATTATTGATCCTAGTTATATTCTCTTGAAAACTAAACTATACCTTTGATCACCTGTGAGGTCTCTGTTTTCAGTTTCTACTATGTGTATTTTGAACTGGAATTCCAGACCTGCATTGGATATTCCATGTTCATTTATAGTGTGAATTAATAGTTCGAGATAAAGATGTCTTACTTTGACGTCTAGCCTGCTGTCTTTCTTACCTGTAACCAAATGCACCAAAATCTTATCTTGAAGTACATAATTTTCTTTGAAACTTAGATTACAGAATGACATAACTTATATTTAAAACAGAATGAAAAATACTGAGCAATTCTGAAACTGTTTCCTTGCTTCCCCTAGGTGTCAGAAATAAAGTGTAGTGCATTAACTGCCTTATTTGAGGAAATTCATGCCCAGAGCATTAGGGGCTATCCATTTACATTGTACTGCAAGAAATGAACTTTTTATAAAAAGGCACTCAATGTATCCTAGGTGTGAAGCAATTCTCTGCATTTTCAGAGTCAAACATTTCATACAGAGAAATTCATGCAGTATCCACACAGAGTGTTACTGGGAAATAACATCTGTACTTTTTAAAAACAGTTTAGCTTACTGAGCAGTTTTTTCCTCCCTTTGTCAGCCCTTTTGATACCCAAGCAGTACGGTAGACAAAGAATAACAACTCTTGCTCATTCTAAACAGAATATCAGATAAGCCACTGTGATCACAAGTAACTTCTCTGACTGCACTTTTTGATAAAGACTATTTCTGGTAACTTGATGACATTTTTAGCAAGTTCTTGACTTCTTAAGGAAATATTTTTGACAAACTCGGCATATGGTTTCATGTGTCTCTAAACACAGAGGTTCTTCTGTAGTTATTCAGCAGTTGATGAAGAGCATTTGAGAATCTAATCTTTCTGTTTAGATGCATTAAACAGATACTGGCTGTATCAAGTTGTCTTCTCAATAATTTTGGTGAAAGAAAACTTTGATCTCAAGTAGTGAATATAAATTGTGGGCAATAATTTCACTTTTTTTTCCATTTAGAAAATTTTGATTGTGCTAACAAGCAAGATATTAACTGAAATGACCTACAGTTATTCTTTAAAAATTTATTGGAAGCATTTCTTAAAATACTTAGTATATAACATAATGAAGCATAGACAGACAAATTTTAGGAACTGTAAGTTAATAAGTGAGCAAAAAGCTTGTGCTAGTTGTGATTAGTATAGGGTTAATTTTATTCAAATTAGATTGTATGGGCTGTGCTTTGGCTGTATTGAAAAGAGTATTTATAATCTAGAGATATCTTGGTATTGCTGATTGCGGCTTGCACAGCATCCGAGAGTTTTCTGTTCCTTATCCTGACACACCAGCCAAGGGGCTAGGAGTGCATGTGAAGCTGGGAAGAGACACAGATAGGACAGCTGACCCAAACTGACCCAAGGGATATCCCATGCTACATGACATCATACTCAGCATATAAAGCTGGGGGAAGAAGGAGGAAGAGGGTGATATTTGGAGCGGTGGTGTTTGGTTTCCCATGTCACCATTGTGTGTGAGAGGGCCCTGCTCTCCTGGAGATGGCTGATCACCTGCCTGACATGGGAAGCAATAATTAAATTCCTTGTTTTGCTCTGCTTGTGTACATGTCTTTTGCCTTACCTCTTAAAATGATTTTATCTCAACCTATGTGTTTCCTCACTTTTAGTCTTCCACTTCTCTCCCTGAGCCTGCTGGAGGGAAGTGAGTGAGAAGTTGTGGGGTGCTTTGTTTCTTACTGTGGTTGCTTGCTGGGGGGGTTAAACCACAACTATATTCCTAACAATTCTAGCCCTTCTTCCATGCATAAATACATAATCTTTAAATCATATTAATTTTATCTCATTAATAATGTGCTTTTCTTAAAAAGTTTCTTTCTGAAGCTTTAAAGTATTCAGGACTTCATTTTGTATGTCAAGAAGTGCTTCCTGATGCTATTACTTTGTTCCAGCTCAAAGAAGTCTTCAAACCTTTCCGGAATAGGATGAATAAATCAAACACTGCATGTACTAGAATATTACAAAAAAACTCAACTAACAAAGGCAAATGTCTTGGCAGCTGAAATAACACAAACATCCTCAGAAAAAAACTGGCATTATATAGACCAGTTCAAGTGAGTAAAAAATTCTCTTTAATCACTCCTGTACAGCCATTTCAATGCACTCAATCATGAATACTCCAATAAACAACAGGGATCACAGGAAATTTTCTGAAAAAAATCCATGTCAAATTTATTCCTTTAGGATCTGAACTGAAAATTCCTATTTAATGCAAAAGGAAGCATTTCATTTTCATGCACTTTTTAGAAAAAAAATTGCATTCATTGCAAGGCCTTGGTGTGTATTCCCTCTTTTCCACCAATGAGCCAGAATGATTGATTTGAGTTCAATCTTTTTTCTAAGTAAATTTAATCTATTTAGTTGTAAAAAAAGGACTAGATTATATTGTGTTCTAATTTTTTTTTTGCTTTGTTATATTTTGATACTCTTCAACTTTGAAAGTTTGATTAGCTAAAGTGAAGTCCACAATATAACTGTGCCATGTATTGGAAATATTATATACCCACCAAGTTAGAGAATCAGTTTTACGACTGATCATTTCATCAATAAAAAGTTTGAGGGTTTTTTTTGTAAAATGTTAGACAGATATAGCAAAGAATACTAGAGAGATGTAAAACAAACATTTTATAAATTACTAAATAAAGCAGTCTTCCAAGAAATGGAAAATAAGCTGAACTCTTTTGATGCATAGACATATGTCAAGGTCTTCTTTTGTTTTCATGAGTCCCCAGTATTTTTTCTTCCAACTGAAATAACTTTTTTGATTCAAAGTAGATTTGCACACCGTTCCCAGGATGGCAAAACGGTTTTGTTTTGTCATTTTTCTTTAGCATTGCTTACATCTTGTAAATGCTTTAAAAGACATAAACACTATTTAAGGGGAAACTGTGAATGCTTCAAAAAGTGGAACTAAATGCTTAAATTTACTAAGCTAAAGAGATTTTGTCAATTAAAGAAAATCTCTGGGGGAAAAAAAGAATTATATTCTTCTACCTGCACAACTTGAACTGGAAATCCTTTTGATAGTTATACAACCTTGTGGCATCACATGAAGTAACTTATTTCATCATTGTGATATTTATCAATATTTTTATTCATTCTCTTGTCTTTGAGTTGCACAAATTATCTCCTAGAAGGCTGTTTCTATTACTTGGTAAGATACACTGTCATCTTTAAATATACCTAGAAAATATGTAAGACGATTTGCACCTGGAATGTCCTTAGGGACTACTCAATTGCAATTAATTTAACAAGACACTGGATGTCAGTGTTTCCATTTTATAGGTCAAAAAAAAAAAAAAAAAAAGGAAAAAAAAAGAAAAAAAGAGGAACATCAAGAATATCCAAGGTCTAACAAAGAGTAGGATATAGAAGTCTAATGGAATCATTCAGAACAGCTTACGAGCTAATTAGCATTTTATATCTTCATGGTAGGAAGAACATGTTAGCTTCAAAGAAGCAGCTCTCCATAAAGGTTTTGGATTTCTATTAAAAACAAACAAACAGATGAAGAAACACTTCAACTAAATGGACATTTAGGAAGCTGTCACAGAGCTTTTAAATGACAATTAACATTAACATTACATTTAATCAGAATGAGCAATAGTGCAGTGTGAGTGATGGTATTTGCTTGTGGTTAACTTTGCACCTGGCCTTCAAAAAAATGCCTGGATCTAGTCTCATGACCTTAATAGAGCTGTTTACTTACGCACCAGGACTTTATTTTTCAATAGGTTTTAAAAGGGATTTGAAAAAGAGTGAGATTGGAAAAATATGAAGGGGACTTCATAAAAGTCTACCCACTAAACACAACCATCCATCATCTACTGACACTTTGAAGCAAATTTTACTGAAGACCATATTTAATGTACTGGTTTTCATAGTCAGGTATACATGCAATTTTCTTCGAGAGAAGGTCCCCTTGGCAGAAATATTAATTCACCTGTGGCTTCAAGCCATCCTGCAGAATAAAACACCCAGTATTACAGAGAATCTCAAAGAACCAACACCCAATTTCATTAACAACACCGTTCAAGTTAACCTATTTCAAAATCAAACATGGTAGTATTCAATATATTAGGGTAAGGACATCCTTGGAAACCTTCAACAAGGACAAAAAAATCATTATTATGCAAGTAAATATTGTTCGACTATCACTATACATCTATTTGGCTGATAGATTTGACACATCTAAGATGAACAGTTGAAAATAGTATGAAAAATGTATAATTTTTTTTTTTTAAGTTCTTACTTGGTCATCCAAAAAAGCCCTGAGCACCCAGAATTACTTTTTCAATGTGAAACTACAATTCATGTAATTTGTGTATTCATGAAAATGTTTCAGAAGATTGTGACTTGCAACCAACATAAAGCATATGGATTTGTTTTCAGACTGGTATGTGTGGCAAATATAAAAAACTCTTAGGTTTCTAAATCACATTGCAGAAAATTTGTAGGGAATATTGGGTATAGCATAAGTGAAAAATTTCAGTCAAGAATATTTAAATTTACTGTGTTCTAGAGGAAAAAAAATATACTAAGAGTAGCCAAAATCATTAAAAGCAGCATAAATCACTCTCAAGCTTTTATCATCCCAGAAATACTAATTACCATCAAGTCTGGTCACAGTTGAAGGCTGGTAGTGAGCTACACATATTTATCCCTTTAAAGACCTATTTCAAAAACATCATATTCTATATGAAAAGCATATATATGAATGCCTATATGAAAAACATCAAGTTCTATGTGAAATACATTTCACAAAAATATAAGGGAATGTCACTCCTTTTTGAGAAACTAAGGTATGAATGTATCTAACATATCTACCAGAAAATATGATCTGTGATCTGATATTTTATCGCCAAAGAAATAAGATTGTTGAATTGAGGTGTCTAATAATATCTCCCAAATAAATTAGAAATGTTTAAGTTTAAAAATCTTAAACTCAAGCCTGGTGAAGTAAAGATGGACATAAGAAAGATAAAAACAGTTTGGCTTTCCTGAAAAACTCAAGAAATGAGATTACTTACAGAAGACAACATGCTTCACAAAGGGAGGGTTTTCTCTGATAAATGCAGCCTAAGATGAATGCAATCTATGACATAAAATGCATCAGATTTTTATATAAAGAACATTTCAACATGCAGTTTTATTATGCATACAAGGGAAAGAAAAGAGTCGTATTTCAAATTTACTGTTGATGTAAATTGGTTTATTTTTTTAATGTATTTATTAGCATTTTGAATTATTTTGGATATTATGAATATTTTTAAACATTTTTCTTCAGCAAGGACTTGTAATTAGATTATTTTAAGCAACTGATGGTTGACACCTCATGCAACAGACTAAGAAGACTAGAAACTGGCATTCTCACATAACCTTGATGGAATTCAAGTACTTGAACAGAGGTCACCAGTACCTGTACAGGTGGTTTTTGTTCCTGGCATCTAATCGTGCTCAAAAAAGCCCCCCAAGCATCTCATGTTTTCTTGATCATATCTGCCAGCTCCCTGCTGGTATCTTGGATGCCTTTACTCTTTAAGATTGCACTAGATACTGTTTAAAAAAGTAGTATTTTATTCTTCTCACTTTCCCAAAAACCTCTGCAGTGCCCTGAAGTTTAAAGGAATACAGACTGCGCTAGCTGCTGAGAGATTGCTGCTTGCTGCCTTGTCCTGGGTGCTGCTCTCAGGGCCAGGTAAATGCTTCTCCTGAGGGAAAGCTCCTTCTTGAGGGTCTGCTAGGCATCTCAAGAGACCACCAACAAATGTGACAGGTGATAGAAGAGATCTCATCAAGAAGAGACATAATCAGAAGCATGCTAGACATGACTGAGTACTTAAGGTAGTAAAACAAAAGAAGAAGAAAAAAAAAAGAAAAAGCTTTTCATACAGATCTAGTTGCGGCATTGGTGGGGTCTCATACAATGCAAAAATCTGAAAGTTTACAAAATGAGAGTGAGACAAAGACAGAATTTATAAAGCTGTTTGGTGTTTATTCAGCCATCATTAGAAATGCTATGCAGCTAGATGAAGATCAGAACTTTAAGTCTGTCTAAGAACTAATTGGGTGGATATCTAACGTATGTTTGATTTGGGTTTTTTGTATCATTTTTCTTTTTACTAAAATCCTAATTTCACACTGTCTTTGCCCTTACTGTTTATATTTCTGTGTATGGATACAATGCAGTATGGCTGTGTCTTGTGCTTCATTATGCTGAGATGAATCCAGCAAAAATGTCATACCTATGCATCACTAATAACTCATTTTCTAATAAAAATATTATAGCTACAATCACTGCTAGAATTTTTTGTCTGGTAGCTTATATGTCTCATCAAGGTAGGATGATGCTTTCACAAATTACCTCTGTGATGAGAGTATGACAGATGAAACTAGACAAGGAGGGGCTGCAAAAGCATGGCAAAACATGATCAGAGTGCAAAAGAGTTTTAAGATTGAAGAAATAAACTTAAAATAGCAAGTGATTTGACAAGAACAGCTCCAAGTTTTCTCACTGTAAGCAGGAATAATTAACTGAATCAATATAGGTCAACTTCACAATCAAGGAGGTTACAGGGCATCACAAGCTAATGTTAGGGTAAGTGTGATGTCTGTATACTGTATTTATATACAGTACAAAACAAATGGCATTCATACCAAAATGAATAAAAATAGTAAGGTTTGAAAGTTGTTGTGTTTTCTTCTGGTGCTATTAAGCCTTCTTATGGGCTTTACAATCAGGTGGAAATATTGCATTTCATGGAACCTATAAATGAGGTAAGAGCTGATCACATGTCTAAAGTCTCTCAGTTCCTGATTTTCATTTTAAGTCTAAAAATGTAAGACTTTGGGGAAAAAAAAAAAAAAAAAAAAGTCATAGAAAGCAAAATGGTTAGCCTGAAGGAGAAAGGACTGAGGGCAGATAGAATTTAATGACGATGTTGTAAAACAAACAAAGCCCCCAAACAGAAACAAACAAAACCTACAAAGAGTAAAATGACAGAAAAAGAGAAAAAGGCATCAGATCAGGAGATATTTCCAATGGTGAGAACTATAAAGCATGGAAATAGATTGCCTAGGGAGGTCTATCATGAAATTCTTTCAGAAAAGGTTAAACAAAAGTATCTGTCAGGAGGAGTGCTAATACTGCCTTGGAGCAGACTGAAGGACAAAATTATCTCCTAAGATCCATGCTATGGTATTTCTCAGATCTTATTCAACTTACGTCTGCCATAATGATTGGTTAGTGCAACAACTGCCTGACCAAATAAACTGAGAAATATACAGAGGAAGACAATCAATGAAGAATCAGTGGCATACATAAATTTATTTTTTTTTAAATAAAGGCATACATTGAGTACTTAAAATAGTTTCCATATTTTTTTTCCAATTTAATACTGGCATATCTTTTCCTATTTCACTTACTCTTATGGAAATAATACTTTTTACTAATGAATTACAAGACTAGATTAAAAACAATGTGTTGATCCAAAATTTTCAGCAATCTTTTTTTTTATGTATATATACAGAACTCCTTAGTTTTCTAAAGTTATTTCTTTAGTTAAGTTAGTTCTAACTTAAAATGAACACATAATAGAAGAGATTACTGATTGACAATGTAATATAAAAGAAGTCTAAAATTTGCATTTGTAGAGAATGTATTAATCCCCGTCATAAAATTATCATCTCTCTTACAGCTTATTATGTTCATCCATACTTGTATAAAATGCATGTTCTTACCAAAGGCTTCTAATGTTCTTACAACTATTCTACAGTTGCCTTGGTCACAAAAAGAAGTCACAGTTCTTGCTGCAGTAATATTAGGCGGGATAGCTGGTAAAGGCATATAACCAATGATGGTGACCTAAGTGGTCATAGAAGAAAATTTCCATAGTTGCAGAGCATAATAAGAACTAAACTTAAACAGAAGAAAATCTCTCTTGAGAATAAGAAAAGTTAAAAATTATTTTCACTTCATAAAGAAAACAAGTAGAATGAATTCTGCTTACCATTGCATTGCAGCAAATCTGGGACGACATCAGTTTTTGCTGGAAGCTGCCTAGTTTTATTCCTCCACAGACTACTTCCACAAGGCTTGCGATAAGTCCTCATGCTCCTCTCACTGTGCTCAGCTCTAACAGCAAAGCTAAACCAGCAGAAAGCAGAGCCCCTTAGAGACCGAGCAGTTTTCTACTGCTTTACCTCCCTGAACTAGCTCATTGAAATTCTGGGATAATAGCATATTAAGAATAGAAATGTACAAAGGAGTAATTCCTTGAGCAACAGACTTAAGATATGTTCTCAGAGAACACAAAGGACTAATTTTAATGTAATGCATAGGTTTATATCCAGGTGATACATTTTTTTTTTCTTTGCTTTATTTCCTAGATTTCCCCCCAATATCTAGAAACTTTTTTAATGCTATACATACACAATTTTATTCTTAACTCAGTATAAGTATTCAAGAGGAGACTGAATCTGTAGTCTGGTAGAGCTGATGCTGCTGCAGCTGTGTACCCCAGGTCTAACCAGCACTGAGGCTGAGCATTTATTATCAGTAAGTCCATGCACAAATATAGGTATATAACATTTATGTCCCAGACCTGGCCACACAGAGCAACACAGACAGACATGACCAGGTCCCTCATGAACACAAAGAATACCAGTGCCTCATCTTTTATGATGAAGGTTGGTAGTAGGAAATGTGTGGAAGTGCAGTGTGGATCCCTGTAGAAGTTCTGTTCAGATTCTTGGTACACCCAGAAGCTTCCCCCGTATCCCAGTCTCTCCAGTTATTCACATCTGGGCATGTGAGCCCCAGCGGCTGCAGGTTCACACCAGGTACTGTTAGAGAGCCCCTGAGTCACCTCCCCATCTCCCTCCATTGTGCCAAATCCTCCCCTCACACCCACACTATAGATCCCATAGTATCTGTCCTTGGACATATAACCCACCTATGGTGTTATCCTAGATCCTCACTCTCCCCAAATTCCTCAGCCCTAGAGATATCTATGCACATGCACATACTAGCAGCAGGTGTCTCTCCAGTAGATATCTGGGACTCCCCAGCTCTCTAAAAGCCAGCTGCTCATGCGGTGCTGCTCTAAAAAATACAGTCCCCTTCCAGCTCCCTGGCCGTGTTGCCTACTCACCAGCCCTGGAATTGGCTGAAGCCTGTTTTTTGACTTCTAAAGACAAAAATAATATTCATGACATACACGTACTCTCCCTCTCTCTCTCTCATATACTTATCCATGTGACAAGGAAAAAAGTAACACCATCACAACAAGATATAAAACCAAAACAATCTCTTTTTTCCCAGATTTTACTGCTTTAAAAATAAAATTTTATTATCAGATAAGTGTACCTTATACTTCATCTATTAGTTTATCTCTTCTGATATTCCATAAAATTTAGCTTAGAAGACCAGTGTCTGATAGAGTGGGTTAAATGTCTTGCAAAATTTTCCCACAGCCAATATAGAAGTCAAAGAGAAAAAAATTTCAAGCCTAAGAGGTCACTATATAAACAAGGTTTTCAATAAAATATCTGTACATAATATTTCAACCATATGACTTCTACATCTCCAAACAGAAGAGAATCTCAGAGTTTATATGGCAAGAGAATACTTCGCATTCATGAGGGTATTTCAAACCTTATTGTAAGTCAAAGAACTGCTTACATCAAAAAGGCTTGTTTTCTGGAATTATGAACATACATATATAATTGTGTAAATCTAGCTAGAGATATTCTATATTCTTGTTGAGTGACAAGTACTTTTTTACTGTGCCTGTTACTGCCTCTGAACATCATGAAGCCAAACAAACTCATTAATTAAACAATAAACTCATTAATTAAACAAGTCTTTGTGTAATTATTTAGACAATGCAGTGCTGTCAGTTTTGCCAACCTAACAGAGATTGAATAAACCAGGAACAGAAAAAAAAAAAAAAAAAAAAAAATCTCCAACAATAAGGCATGCCTTTTCTGCAGTAAAGTGCTGGAGTTAACTGCAGAGTTATAACACAGTGATCATATTATTGGAGTGGTTAGTTACCATACAGTGAGTTTTAGTGGTATTGGGTAGGGCATTGTAATACTTCATGATGCGAATGCAAGAGATAAACAATGCTTTGGAGATAAACATTGTTGTCCAAATATAACCTCCAGTGAAATGACTGAGCAATATTACTTGTAGTTATTTGGGGAATAGTGAGTGAGTGTATGCTGAGCAGCAGTTTGTACCTGATGAACTGTATTGTTAAAATACAGCAAGTATCACAGAAATATTGCAGTAATATTATGCATGTAACAGTAATATTATAGTATTATGCAAGTCATAATAAACTGAAAAATGCTCAGATATAAAGAGGGGAAGTATGAACTTACTGCTTAAGTGCATGCACTAGGGAAGGTTGAATCCTAATTTTCTTTAAGAGAGATCCAAGGAACTATGACTTTGGGGCTGCTGTCTAAGTTCTCATTTTTCAATTTTGGTCTGATTCCTCATGCTATTTTCCACTTTCTCCCCAGATGAATCATGTCCCTGCAGCTACCATTCAAGAAGACAAAGTATTCCTGAGGCTCACCTAGCTACTTATGCTTGATTGTTTGTTGAGCTTTTGTGCTGTGGTCTGATCTTGCCTTTACTAACCTAGGTGATTCAGAACCGCCCTCACTGAAAGAACCTCTTTATGCTGTTTTTTGATTTCTGTGTCATGTTTATCACATATCTTGTGAGCTGGACTGCATCTGTTTTTAATGTCTTCCATTTACACTTAAATCTGTTAAGTTCATGCAATTTCCTCTTTGTATTGTTTCGCTCCTCCATTATTCTTTTTCTGAAATAATTAAGCCCTGTGTTTTCAATCTTTGATTGTTTCCAAATAATAGAATCTGCTTCAGAAATTTTAAAGGTGTTCTTCAATTTTAATGATTAGCAGAAATATAAAAAGCTGTTCATTTAATTGTTCATTTAATTTTGTCATAAATACAAGCAAAGTTTAATCTAATCTTCAGTCTTGGAACTGAATAAATGAGCAAGACAACATTGAATTTTATATTATTAATAAGTTATTTATAAAGTCATTGCTTATAAAAATCAAAGTTTTAGCCATTAAAATTAATGATTGTAATCCAATATTGAGATATATGCTGCTGTGAGGTATTTACAGAGTAATAAACACAGAGTAAAAGGAGGCTTTTTGTCCTTCAAAAATAATATTGTAGGTTTTGCAGCACATTATTATACCTTTTGTATCTTTCTATCATAGTAAATCAACCCATTAAAAATGCTGAATTTTTCTGATTTTTAGTTGTCCTTTTTTGCCTTTTTTTTTTTAATATTTCTATTGCTTACATCCTTGATTGTAATGTAAGTTTACTATGGAGAAAAAAATCACTGGTCTAGATTTTATAAAATCTTTACATGTGAACAATACTATATGGTTTGATAAGTGCATTGCCTAAAGCATTTTCCAGTGACAGCAGCATTTTTGAAAGAATAATTTAATGCCATTTTCTCAGATTGTTTTTACTGTTCAGTGAAAAGCAGAGATTATTCATATATCTATTCTATGTAATGCATTCAATCTAGCATGAGGCTGTTATAACTATTTTACAAAATGCTCAACATGAGTAAATTGCATCTGCAACCTGAAAAATACACACATCAGTTATCAAAAGCAACTGGCTGAGTGAAATCTGGTTGTGCTAGGACTACACACAATTAACACAGAACATTTTTTACAATCTCAAACAAAACTATTTTACTTTTTAGCACTAGTGAAAAGTATGTAACTAGTGGGGAAAAAATATGCATGGAAATAGGCATAAATTTCAATTCTGAAATTGAATCAATCATGCATGCCCCAATAAGTTTGTTCTTGCTCTTCTCCAGTTAGTGCCTCCACAAAATAGTAAGTGTCTGCCCACATTCTAAACTTTTCAATCAATGTTCAGAGGGCCATATAAATCACATCCTGTCAGGTCAAACTAGAATCAATTCTGGAAGTTCTGCTTCTAGCAAGCACTGAGACTTGTTTTGGACTCAAGCATGCCCTCCAGGATTCCACTATTTCTACAGATTAGAAACACTGATATTTAGTGCAACTTCAAACAAAAAAGAAACAGGTGACAACTAAATGAGCTTAATTCTCAAGTAAACAGTCATCATATACTCACATTGGTTGAACTTGGCGTTTTCAAAGACTTCTCAGGAGATCAGAATCACATATTTACACCCAAACCTTACCAGCAAGGTGCAAAATGACAGAGCCTGAGATATCCAAAACTTAAAAGCCAGTAATTTCCTTACCATGGTACCAAAGCTGGGGGTTAGAAAAATGCTGCTAAAAAGGAATTTTGAAATGATATATGGATTAAATCAGAGTCATTAAACCAATGTACCTCATAGGCAGCCTCACATTGTTAATACAATTTTAGAGTTACATGACTTGAAGGAAAGGAGGTAGCTAAAAAATTATGAAGTGGCAGAAAGCTGGGAAAAAGTTTGTACTCACAATCATGTAATATAGAAGAAAAAATATTAGTGAAGGAATTATTGAGATGAAAACACATAGTAGCTCAGAAATTCAAGGAGAGAAGCATCAATATGGAAAAGGATAAAATTCTAAAGCAGAAATATAAAGTGCAAGAAGGCAACTCATCAGGGAGAAGCAATATCTTTCCCTACTGACTGATACCTGCTGCACTTAGAGATTTCTTGCATTTCTTATTGTCAGTGTTGAGAATTTTAGTCTGGTAAAACTTAAAATTTCAGCTGTTTTGTTTGTGCTTTAGCAACAGATAATTGCTTTGAACATCTGAGTTGCAAATATCTCACTCACTGAGAGTCCTCAGGTATGGATAAGATGCCCAACCATATGACTTAGAGATAAACAGAGATGTATCTCTTTTCTACAACAAAGTACTGCAGCTGACAAAATATTGAAATGTCACCTTACAATTTAGCATAGAAGAATGTGTACTTCAAAGCAATAGAAAAAAATAAAGAGAAATTTCAAAGAAAATTTTTTCAAGGTATTGACAATCTTAATTTTAGCTTGGTGACATTGACTTAATTACCTTTTTTTATAAGCAAGTCAAAATTGTGTAAGTGCTCATATATATATATATTTATAAAATCAATATTTTATTATTATACTGTTCAGTCAGTTGAACATTAGTAGTTGAGATAAAACACTACAAAGATATGAGCATGTTTGCTCATGCTTGAAGCCCCAGATGGACTTTGTTTGACACTGGTAAAGAATGAAATTATCTCTGCTATAGGTTATGATGTTTCTGCTGTATGTTCTGGACAGGAGCCTTTGGACAAAGGGGATAAACTAAGGGGATACTAAGGTGCCTGTGTGTGTCAAATAAGGATCCTCTTTGTTCTGCACATGACTTTTTTATGATCATGTCAGGGTTACATCAGTCCCTTCTATGCAACTTAAATTGGAACAGCAAGTCATTCCATGAGATTCTCAGTGTCCAACACAGTCAAGAGTTTTCCTGAGAGATCCAGGCTGGTCAAAAACACACAGACTTGTTTCTTTCCAATAAAGTAGAATCAGGGATGGGATCTCCATTGTCATTCTGACTTTGATAGAATAGATGAGTTTTGACAAGGTGTTTTGAATTTGCCTAGGAAGAAAAAGACACAAAACAGGCTGCTATTTGAGCATATCTAACAGTCAACAGCGTGAAATATGAAATGATGATACACATTGAGCTTTAATGAAGAGAACAAAGACCTCTGAATCCACATAAACAGATTTCCTGTTTTATTGTCTAAACCAACCAAAACAATTGTCACAGCATTTAAATATATGAAAATGCATTACACATTTTAATGTCTATATAGCAGCTATAACTTATATGCAGCTCTGTATATGTGTACATATACATATATATGTTATTAAAAAGTCATGTTTCATTGTTTAATTCCACATCATATGTGCATCCAAGACTACAAATATGGCTGAAACCTGTTACTGAGCAAATTAATTTGGGTTTTGCTCCTCTGTTTTCTTCCTATATAATACTTTATACTCTATGCATTCTCTCGATGATCAGACTTGCAAAATAAATATGATAAAAGAAAATTAAATCACACAGATTTCTGTGAAAAAGGAAAAATTACTACATGAATGTATCATACAATCACTGTTACATGCAAGAAAATGGATGAAAATGACAGTAGAAGAGTCTCAGTTATTTTATCAGTATCCTAAACTAAAGAAACACTGACTCTGGACAGAGAATTTTGATCTCATAGCAACCAAAGTAGAATCCCTATTTTTGTGGGTTCTTCTGCACAAGCCTGGGGAAGAATTGCTATCTTAGGTATTCAGAATTACGTTCTTTGGTGTTTTATATTGGCATAAAATTGACTGACATCCATTATAAGTATATGCCATATTTTTAACTGTCAGCAGGTGAAATTATGTTAAAACAGGTTCATGTCTACCCATCCTTCTAATTCAGGTCTTTATTAGATACCTGGGTCACCAAAAATTTCTGCATTGACTGTAAAAAGAGCAAGGAGCTAAAATATATCAGCAGAGAATAAGGTTAGCTGATTCCCTCATCATTACCTTAAAGTAAAGTGCAGAGTGATTATGCTGCCTTAATTCAGGTCCTAGAACAAATGATCTGGAAGGGCATAGGTATAAGAATCAGAAACTAAATATTAATAAAAAATATAAAGCTCTTTCATTTGTTGTTTTGCTCAGGACATTTAACTGCTATTAAACTGCTGTTTTTAATGAAAATACTGTGGAGCATAATTACAAACATTATGAAACAGTACTGAAATACTTTAGATACTGATATTTTAATTTTGTCCTCTGTGCATGTAGAAGACATAATGTCTGCCTCAAAATAATACTTGAAGGTAATTAGCCTCATTTTCCTGATCACTGTGCAATTGATACTACTGTGAATATCAACAATGTTTGTATACTAAGTAGAAGTCTGTTTTTCATTATCTTTGAGCACTAACTGAAGTTGTGAAATTGATTTGCATGTGTAATTTAAATTGAATATTTTTTCTTTGCAGCAAACCTTTTTAAATCTAAATTTGCAATGTACAACTACTTCAGTTTGGTTTTGCTTTTCAAGCTTTTCAGTAAGGTATTTTAAAATTGTATGAGCTTTTTTTCATTCATTAACATAACAAAAATGTATAACCCTGACAAGTGAAACCTATCAGAACCACAGAGTCAGAAAATAGACTGAATTCATATTGACTGTATAATAACAAAAATGATGCTGTTAAAATTCTGCAAGACCTTGCAGAAATATAATAGCATAGTCTGACTCAACTTACCCCCACCTCAGTCTTCTGTAGACATCAACATAAATGTTAACAGCTATGAAAATCACCCATCTGATTTTTTAAAAAACATCAGTACTTTGGATATATTTAACTATATAGCTACTTATATTTATATGTGCAATTTAGAAAATGAAACTATTCCCAGAGCATCTGGTTACTATTATACTGAAAAGAAATACTTTAATTGCTGATTAATTCACCATTCTTTTTATAAATGTGTTCTAAAGTAAAATTTAGTTGCACCCTGCCTTTCAATTTACATGCTCCACTTTGATTTCAAATAGGCATGTAAATTAGCAGGGATGATGGGATAAGATATGCAGTGGTGAGATTCGAAGCAGCCTCTGTGCAAAGCCGTTTCCATGCTTGGGCAAAGTCACTGATCCAAATACTGATGAAGTAATGGAAGAACAGTTTAAGATATCATTGAACTTTGGGTCAGTTGCTACAGAGGCAAAGTGAACAAAAATGGGTTTTCCATAAAATCTAGAATGAGAAAACTTCGTGAATTATTTACATAGTTGTATTCTAAATATCTTCACAAATGGTTGGACTGGATTTTCAGAAGTGGAAAAGAGGGGAAACATTTTGATAAACTATGGGGGTGCAGTGCGTCTTTTGGGGAACTGTGCCCTGTCCCTGGCTAGCCCTGGCACCAGAGTCGCAGTGAAAGGTACAATTCCGTGTTCTGGGACATGTCCCCAATCCTGTGGGCTCTTGCCTTCAGCAGAAGCATGAACAATGGCGAGGAATAAGGGAGGAATCGCATGAGAAATTCAGCTGGAGTTTGTTAAGCCCATGCAGGACTTGTACACACCCAGAGAGACAGCCCATGAAAAATTAGTTTTCTCTCTTGTGCAGTACCTTAAGTATGGGAAGGCGGCAACTTGGAACCAATCCACAGGGTTAGGGGAGTGACCCAGGACATAAGTGACATACAACAGATCAATTAATTAAGGGAGGGGGAGAATTGGGACCCTGCCAATTACTCAACGTCTTCACCTAAATTTTCTAGACATCACGGTGAATCTGTAAAGTCATGGAGAGGACCCCTAATTGTGATTGAGACCTGACAATCACTTGAGTGAAACCAAGGAGAGTTTAACATTGGGTTACATGGGAAAAAACATTATGACATATATAAAAACAGTATAAATCAAGGAACATCTGCTTACATAAAACTGGTAAACCTGAAAACCCACCACCACAATAAACGATCACATCTGTCATTAAAATCATCGGGTAACACCATACATAGTACTTATTTAAAATATTTTGTACAATTTTTAAACAAATTATGGATGAATATAAACACAGCTTATTTGAGCAGCAGCATAAAATGAGTGAATCACAGACATATATCAATCACCAAATATTTCAAAAGAAAAACACAAAGTGAATTATTTAGAAGATTTAAATCAACTTGTTTCAAGTCCATACTGGTAATGTCCAGAATGTGTGAACATGCAAAGAGAAAGAAATGTGACTTATAAAAAACTGAAAAATTTAATTCCATGATTATATTATTCTGCTTAATCTAGGTACTTGAAATCTTATTTGAAAGGTAAAGAAATATGTGTAATCTGTAACATGTGAGGCCATCTGTATACCAACACAGGCAGAATAGCCACCCTTTTTTCTGCCTGTGAGGAGACATCGGCCATGAGTCAGATCTAGACATCTAAGTCATAGGAATACACTGTTGTATTTGAGCTTCTTTTTTAGTCTCTTTTGATAACCAACCCAGAGAAAATAAAACAGTCTTAGAAAAATGTTTCATATGGATACTGTTGAATTGGTGTTACACATGCCATCAGTCCTCCCTAACTGATCCAGAGTTCTAAATTTTCTTGAAAATGATAGCTCAGGTACTTATTAGCCCCACTACCTTCTCTTAGGGCTGATGTACAAGTTAACCCGAGATTGCTTATCAGAGAAATTACCTGTTCTTCACTACCTTGCTGTTCAGCATGCACTGAACAACAAGGAGTCCAGTCTGTTGCTGAAAATTATAGTCTCAACCAGAAATCAGATTTTTCAGTCTGACATCACCATAACACAAGAGTTTTTTAAGAAAATGTGAATTACATTAATCATCTCCTTTTGATGAATTCAAAATTTATCATGTATATTCTATAAAAATTGACATAATTACTCTTAACTGTGATTACATGATAAAGAACTCTTCTGTATTGAATATGCATGGTGCACTATAGTACTGTGTGGAATAATGGAATAAAAACTAGGGTATTTAAATAAATAATTGCATTCAACTCTCAGTAAAACCATATAATTTAAAAAAAAAAAAAAATTAACCAAAAAACTTCCCAGCTTTGTTCAGAAGTCATAGAGTGAGTGACAGGAACTATATTATATTGGCAATTTCTTATTCAAAAGGGTCAATTTTATTTTTTCTCTTGGGGCTGAATAGATATATATGGAGCTTCTTAATTCAATATGTCATTATTGAACTAAACAACATAATTGCTCGTTTTAAACTTGAGAATTATAGAACTCATCTTTCAATTGCTATTGAAGTACCCTATCTCCCCTTCAGAACAGTCTTTAGTTGCTACAAGCTTTGCCAGAAAGATAAGAAAAGATCAGATTCTCGTGAATAATTTTCTTTAAATACAAGTGGTAGTAAGGATACATGTAAAGTGTCCTGTCTCATACCTAGACCAATCAGTTAAGCACATTTTTTCTTTTTTTCCCCTGAAAAAAATATTCACAAAAAGAGTGAAACAGACATGTCATGTGGACATCTCACAAAATCACCAGTAGTGTAATTATTAGATATTTTCATCAGATAAAATATATGTAATTGTCTCAGTATTTCCTTGTGAGTTTTGGGTTTGGTTACTACATGCACCATGTTCTTCCACTACAAAGATAATCCAAATTATCAGTGTTGTATATCATTATCAGTTGGCAGCCTATCTCACTACCAAAAATTAAGATTAATTCTACCACAAATAAAAAAAACATTTTTGGTCCACTTTCAAAAGGTATTACTACTTGAAATCCATGTGGGAAAACCAGTCATGCTTGCCAAGTAGCATATACTGGATTTACTTGCAGATGAGATGCTAAATTCAGGAGAGCAGCATTCCAATCTCTAGCTACTGCAGCTGGCATTTTCAGTTCTACTGTCCTCAGGAGACACCTAACAGCAATTGTAGTATCCATATTTTTGGTGTTGGTTCTAGGTTAAAATCCAACATTTTAATTGTCAGATTCTTATCTGACTTCTTTTAGTAGTTTAATTAATAGTCTGATAGTAGTATGTGGAGACACATATTCATCTCCTTTTCTTGCAGTCTATTATCTGCACCTCCATTTTATGTTGTTATGTCAGACACTTGTTATTAGTGGTCTGAGACTAATCACAATTGGGGCACCCACCTCAGCCTTCTCATTAACCACCACAAATTAATCATTACAAGCTTGAAAGTTTTTATTGACCCAGCTTTGTCTGCTTTTTCTAAAATTCTAGAGACAGGAAATTTAAGAAAACTAGAAAAAGACTAACAGCACAGTAAAGATCAAGGTCAGCATTGCCCTAATACACAGCATTCATCAGAACAAAGTTAAACTTCATCAGAGTGTTGCAGCAGCCTTCTTAATAGAGGGTAAAAATGAGCCAAGGCACAGACTTCTTGTTAAACACAGCATAAAAAAGGTGCTGGTTTATTCCTCTTCACAGCTTAGTCATCTTAACTCAGACTATTCACTGACTGGCTGCAGCAAGCTCCTCCTGTAGGTTTCCCTTGCAGCCTCTGACTGCTGGCTATTTCCTGCTAAACCATGACTGCAGGGGTTAGTTTGCAGATTCTGACTGCAGGCTTTTACCCAGCTAGACTATGTCTGCAGATTCTAACAACAGGCTCTGACTGCAGACCCAGACTGACCTCACAGTAGTGATTAACTCCGGGACTATGCTCTTCATGATTCTCTCCTTCATGCTCCTCAGGCTTCCTCCTCCATGATGATCCTCCACTTACCAGCTAAACCTCTGTTTTATCACACTTATCTTTATTGGCTATAACTGTTACTCATCAGGGGTGAGGCTATTACTTATCTGGAGTTACACAGCTGTTACTTATCAAGGGTGAGGTCACCTGTATCCCTTTCTCCTACAAAGAGAAGCAGCATACATGAGTACTTGTGAATCTCACAGACAATGGTAATTCAGTAAACTATGGTATGACAGGATAATGGATCTATCCAGTTTCCAGTTTAGGTGTGAAGTTTTGCAAGTATGCGTAAACACGAACCTAAACAAGCAAAAAACATTGCACTGAAAGCACGTTATGACAGAATTGCAAAACCCTGTTAGCATTCTTCACATGCTCTCAGTGGACAGAACATTTTCATTTAAATTCTCATTTGCAAAATCATCAAGTCAGCTGTTTTTAAAAAGTTAATGTGAAAAATGAAAGTTCTTAAAATTACTTTTTAATGTTCTATATTGGGATGGGCTAGCCATATGAGGCGATTGGGTACTGTTTGTCACTTGCTTCATTTCCATTACAACACAGTTGAAACAGCAGATCCATGCATCTTGCAGTTCAAAAAGATATATTTCTTTTCCTTCATAATAACTAGATATGTTTATTAAGTTTTCATTTCACTGCATTATAATTAGCTTCACAAATATAGCCAAGATTGAGTTACCTTAACAACCTTGTCATTTCAATTTTTCACACATTACCATTGTGTGTGCCTTCTATCTCACTGAAGTTTCAACTCATTAGCTGTCTGCTGCAAACTACTAGTCTGTAGCATTGCTCAGTCTTTAAAAAAATATAAAGCAGAAAAAAAAAAAAAAAAGAGAAATTGCCTACAGCCACTTTCAGACTGTTAGTGTCTATAAATTATGTGAGTTCATTAGCCCAAAGTGCATTCAAAAGGAACCCCTTCCAATGACAGTAACAAAAAAGAAAACAAAAAAACCCCAAAAAAACAAACAAAAAACCACAAACAAACAAAACAAACAAAAACAACAAAAAATCCCCCACCCAATAAGGAAACTATTCACTAGCATTCTATTTCCAAACTAAAGGTATCACTTAACACAAAAGACATTGTTCACCTCATTACTTTTCACAAAGCCAAGCAAAATACTTTTATGCATGCTGCATATGCTTCCTCTGTATCTTGGTACCATGAAACTGTCTATGTAGTGATATCTGAGAGGCAGGGTGTACTAATTGGTTTGAATTCAGTAAAAAATATTAAATCCACAAGTTGGTAAAGAGTGTTAACAGTATTATTTTGATAATCACTGCCTGTTGTAAAGATTGATTTAGGGAAAGCAGTATATTGCCAAAACATGTTTACTTTGAATAATCTCATTTTACTTCATTGCCTTTTACAACATTTTACCATTGTGGACTTTTATGTTTAGTTGGTTGATGTGTTTACTTCTTTCTTAGCCAGACTGGCACATTTCATCCTGATTTTAATCAAATGTATAATGTTATTCTATATTTTTCTATAAATATGTAAATGTATCTGTATATTTTTCTATAAATGTGTACATTTCTATGTCATGTACACATAATAACACTGTATTTCATATTTTCATTACATTAGAGTAATATTAATTATTGTTTTCCAACCCATTTTTACTTTCATTTATTTCAAAATCATTTTGCTATAAAGCACTGAAAACATGATTGTTCTATTTTACTATATTTTTAAGAATAATTATTCTTATACAACTAAAAGGTAGCAACACCTCAAAGGATAAAGTAGCTTGGTTTGCTACCTTGTCACCAATTTCTCTCAGTGCATACATAGTACCTTGCTGTAAGGCTGCCATTTGGAATGATGCTGATACATCTCTCCTAGCCAGGAAACCTTTATCCAGTAGGAAGAATGAAATTCTCCAGAGTCTGCACTGTACAGACAGCATAAGCACGGGTTGTGACAGATTTCACTTTCTCTGCACAGAGCAGTCTTGACATGAAGCACACATGACAGAAGTTTCTTGTTGTTTGGGCTTGCTACCAAAATATGAGCTAAGCTGAGGGATGCTGATTCCTGGAAAGCATCCACTTACAGCTCCAGGACCAGAGATTACTCAACGTCACGTGCAGGCATTTTCCTTCTTCAGGTGCACCTGATGAGATAGTGTCCTTAAAGAGTCTAAGGAGCAAATTGCTCTCCTCAGAGAGAAGAAAAAAAGTGCAAAGAGACATCTCACTCTCAAAAAGCAAGGCTGTTGGAGACTGAGTGGGCACACTGTATTTTTGTTGTTTCCAAGCTGCCTTCTCCTTCATAGAATCATTGAATCATTAAGATTGAAAATTATTTCCAGGATCATGGAATATCCAGCCTTTGACACCATATCAACTAAACCATTGCACTAAGCCACGGTTGTTTGAAATGTCCAGTCATTTCTTGAACATTTCCAGGGATTGTGATTCCACCACATAACTGGCCAGCCTATTCCAATGCATCAGGGTTTAGGCTGGATATTTGAAAAAGTTTCTTCAACCAGAGAGTGGCTGGGCACTGGAACAGGATCCCCAGGGAAGTGGTAGCAGCACCAATACAGATGGAGTACAAGAAGTATTTGAATAACACTCAGGCACATGGTGTGACTCTTGGGGCTGTCCTGTGAATGGCCAGGAGTTGGACTCAATGATCCTTGAGGGTCCCTTGCAACTCAGCATATTCTGTTTTCTTTATTATCTTCGTACTTACTATTGCTTCAGAGTATTTTCTTTCAAAAACTACCCTATTTCCTTTTGAAAGCAATTATGACTCATTAATCTATCCTTGCTACACAGAATCTAAGTATTTGCCCTCAGATAAGTCTTTCCCAGGATGAAATGGCTTTTTCTGTGTAGTCATTTTGTCTATACTGTACTTTTTATCTTTTTTGTTGCCCTTCTCTGAATTTTGCTCCTTGCCATACTCATCTAACAAAGGAGGTTATATCCCTTTCTGAATTTTTTTTAGGTGTTGCCTGTTTGAAATGCAAGCTCTGTCAGTACCACCTCTTGCTATATGACTGTGCAGTGTCTAATATTTCCTCTTCTTTCCAGATGCCACTATAATAACAGGAGTGAGAAGCTACTTGAGTTGCTGTGTAAGAGAAACAAAGGTCTAGGCTTTAGAAATTTAAAATAATTTTTCATATGAAAGTCCACCAACACAGGTAGTCCTACATACTCAAATTTATCCAATACTGATGGACATGTAAGATATGGAAATCAATTAGCTTTCTCAAGGTTATCTTTCTCTCTGCACTGAGAGTATGAGGATTCCAGGTGAGAACACAATCTAACTTTTAGATGGCAAAAACGAGATTAAATGACTGCCAATATAGTTGCTGAATAAGGTGCCTCAATTAGTTAAACTTGGATTCCAGCCAACATTTATTTTGTCATGAAACCTGAGAGTATGGTCTAAATTTTCAAGGTCTGCAGAGAATACTTCAAAGTTCTGTATTTAGCGATGCGGTTGATACAATCCCCTTCTTTTTGAAAGGATAATGTAAATAATTTAGTGTTTAAACCTCCCTGTGCCACAGTAGGGTGCAGGAGTGATGAAGAGGAGGATTTATATTAACCAGATTAGCAACAAAAGAAGAAGAAAGTGACTGTTTTCTCCTTCTGTGCCACCACTGACATATGACTGTGTGTACACATTTATTTAATATTTATAATAGAAAAGTGCCTAGACACTGATTTTGATCACCATGGTCAAATCGTAGTGAGGTGGGTGCTCCACAGAAACACATACTGTACATGGGTCTGCTTACATAAAATATCATATAACTTTTTATGCATATTTCTACCATTTCAAGATTTTTAGCTTTTTGTTTTATTGAAATATAAGATTTTAATGTTTCAGGTCAAAGAACCTCAGCATGTTTTCAAGACCTATGAAAGACAATACTAATAAACAGTGGAAGTAAATATTTAATTCACAATTTTCCTTTTTCCTAACAAATTTATCTGTTGAAATATGCAGCACAGATCACTAACAAAATTCCAGATTATTAAGAGGAACAACTGTAGATATTTAAATAGACCACAATATATTAAAATACAGAATAAAATATGTCTACTGAAGACTTCTCTCATATATTAGTTTTTGTGAAATTTATTCAAGAATTCCAGTAAGTTCACAAAAGCCATATTTGTGAAATCGTACTCTTAAATGCTTTAAGCACTTTTTTTCAAACATTTATTTTATTGAAATAAATAATTTTGAGGTACAGAAGTCTGGAACATAACAAATTAAATGTGGCATAATCACCATCCCAAGTGTTCAAAAATCTTGTTCTTGTGCCACTTGCAGATATGGTTTAGTACTACGTCAATGTTTGGACATGATAATCTTAGAGACCTTTTCCAATTGTGATAATTACATGAGTCTATGATTCAAAATATGCTTTTCTTGTTCACATTAATTAGAGCACTTATTTCAATGTCCAGAGACAAGCATGGATTAAAGTTTGAATATCACTGAAATAAAGTATATACTCTCTGCATAATTCTCCCTTGAAGGAGAAACTGTAGTGATCATGGCAAGACGCTGCAAAGGTTTAGTTGTGGGCTTCTCATATATCATTTATAACTTGTTTACAAGGTCTTGCCAATGCAAGTATCTTTCACGAAGTATAAATCAAAAAGTCCTTATACTAAAATAAGTAGGAATTCAATTCTATATCTGAGTAGAATTCGAATTCAGCTTTATTAAGTGCATATTGGAAATTTTGGCTGAATGCAATGATGAGGTAGATCTGCAACTATTGCACTTTTCAGTTGCAGCAGCACAGAAGCAGTTCTGCTGTCTTGAGAACGGAAAGAGTGCACTCCAAAAGGTTTCATTTCTTCCACAACCTCCTTTTCAATCTTTCTCAACACCACATGTATCAATCTTTGCCTTATCCCTTTTGGACCACTTTCTCTCATGATTCTTATTTTTGCTTGGCTTTCTGTATACTTTTGCCTCTTCATCTTTCAGCTTGTTATTTACAGACATACAGTCTTACAAATCAATAACTCCACAGTCTGCACTACTCCAGATAAACTCTGCTTATTTTTGCAGATATATTTCTGTTCCAGTCTTTCCAGGTAACTCAGAAAGTAGACTGGGCTAGTTCACTATTTTTAAACAAAGACATTTTAATTGCTTTCCTGTCTGAAAGGAGTGAAAGCTCAGTAACAAATGCCCCTGCATTCAATGACCTTGGTGACTGCCTGCAAAGTGACATCATGGATGCTGGCAGCTGAACAGCACCTTTACATAATAAACCCAGAATTGTCCATGTACTCAGTACAATATAAGCTGTCACATCACTTTTAATACTGTATTTGTACAATCTCTCTTTATTCCAGTGTTTGTATTTTCTCTTTGGACTTCTCAATTTTTAAAGACTCTATACTCTATAAAGATTCTATACAAGAAAATTTAAAATATTGGACTCTGCTTAATATTTGGCTGAAGAAATTCACACCTACAAAAGTAGGACAGCATGGTTGTTCCAGGTGTCAAGTTATTAAAAAACATGAAATCATCGTATCACAGGGAGACTTAGTTGGAAGGGATCTTTGGAGTCTATCTGGTTCAACCTCCATTTCAGTCAAAAAATAAATTGAGCCAAAATCTGATTTCAGTTATGAGGATACTGAAGAATATTTAGGTTTTAGAGTATTTTTCTACAGCTCTGAATTATCACAGAAAGGGGAAAAAGACCTTAAAATCAAAAATTTCTCCTACACCACCTAAAACATCATTGTTGCTCAGTGGCCATCTCCTAATTTTTTGAGATTTGGGCTAATATATGACACTCCTTCCACTGGTTTTATTTTTTTTAGTTATTTTATCAGAGATATTGCTGGCAGCACACCTAGAAACTGGTAGCTGTTTCTCCCTACAAGCTCTTTCTGCGATATCTGCTAGCAAATTTGTCATCTGCTGCCTATAAGGATCTGTAAACCTCATTCTCACATATTCATGGGCTTTTCCCCAGCGTTTATTAGCTTATCTTCTATATAATTAAAACTTTAGTTATGATTTCCAACATAGATTTCCTGCTAATCACCATTTAAGATCTCTGTGCCCTATAGCAATTTTTTAAAACTCCCCTATGATTCTCCTAAAGAAGCAGCATAGATGAGCTTTTAATCACTGGCCATTACCAGGAAAATTTATTTGCAATATAGAAAAAAATCTGCTTTATAATATTTATGTTGTCTTTTTTCTATTTTAGAAATGCCCAGATGTTTGATATAAGAGTATTTAAATGGTTCATTCTGAGAATAGCAGAATTCATAAAAAAGTAGTTTCAGACTTCTCTTGTTTTTATCTTTCTGTTGTCGTTGTAAAGTACTGAGCTATATCAAGCAGAACTAGGTAGCTTACTTTCATTAATTTTTAAATATTTCATGGCAATATGGGCTTTACACATGGAAGGAATTGAAATATCAATAGTGTACTATTTAACCTGAGTAGCTGACTCAGTATAAAACGCAGCAACAATCTTCAGCGATAATTTTGTAAATATACCATCTTTATGCAGCATAGCTGAGGTACTATTTTCTCTCCTTAAATATTTATAGCACATTTTTGATTCGTAGATTTCTCACTCACTCACTCACTCACTCACTCACTCACTCACTCACTCACTCTCTCTCTCTCTCATTTTTCTCATTTTTTTGCCCTTTTGGTAGAGTTTGAACTCATTTTACAAATACATGTGCATATTTATTTCTTTAGGAACTGAATTTATTCAGGAAATTTCGACTCCTACATGGACAAGGGTTAAACACACAGTTACAAAAACTACTCATTTGAGTAAGTATTTTCTAACTTCTACATAGTTCATATGCTCTTGTTCAATGTCTTTTATAGAATTCAAAGTTATTAGTATGCTTACCTATCTACAGTATTAGGAAATAGCATAGAAATTACAGCAGGGAAATCTATTATTGTTTCAAATTTCTAAATATATTCCAATGAACACTGACCAATCTGCTGTACATGATCTTATTTTTTCAACATATCTTCATGCCTTTTAGACTAATCTATATTTATAGTTTTAGAAATAGTTTAACTATCGTATTAGTATATGTGTTATTTTAATTTTTTAACAGAAGTAATTTGAAGCCCACCTTTATTTGCTGCAACGATTGCCATCATTAGCAGATTGTGTCCACCTGAAAATAGTGTTGTATACAAATAATTATTGTATGATTTTGGTTGTGTTCCTGAGTTTTTGTTTTACAAGATTACCATAGCAACATAAAACTGGAAATATAATTTTCATAATTAATAATAATATTTGGCTAAAATAAGAAAGTGAGGATGAAACTCAGCCATTAGTTTCTAGCATTAAAAAAGTCACAGTTTTTCTGTAGCTTCCCCTTCCTCAGATGATACAGTGGGAGGTCTCTTTCATTCCACACCAACCAGCAAAGGTCCTGTTAAGAGTAAAGATTGCTACAGCATTCTTTCATCTCATTTTTGAACAGAAGTTGGGCTGGTCCTTTTGGGGCTTGTATGTGTTGTTGAAGTTAGTTAGTGAAACAGCCCAATAGCGTGGAAATCTGGATTTTTAAATCTTGCTTATGTGCAGTGTTTACAGGAAGCAAAGCTGTTGTATGAAAAGATAATGAATGACTTAAAATTTCTCATGTATTCATTATTTCTACGTAACTCTGTATTTCATGGATAATGAGAAAGATTAAAATAGCATTAGAGGATAACAAAGGTGAATGCAAAATTAGACAAAGAAATTCCAATTTTATAGATATTTTACAAGTGTCCTGCTGTATTTTGTGAATAAGATTTTTAGAGTAGCCTAATAAATTTGGATTAAAATTTCAAGCAACAAGCAAGCAGCAAGACCAGAGGCAGCATTCTGAGCTATGAATTTCTAAGCTTTGTATGTTCCATTTCATCTGTAGGATTTTTGTTTACTATTAGGGAAGAACTGTAATGCAGGTAGTGCTTTTACTAACACAAATAGCCTTCAAGGTTCCCTTCAACTCAAAGCATTTTAGAACAAATAATATTTGTATGCTATACAGAATCCTAAAATCAGAAGATGAGAATAGGGATTAGAAATATTGGTATCAATAATGTTGAAAACTGTAATACGCATAATGAAAATACTGGTATTCTATAATAATAGATTATTACTAGAGTAATAGAGTATTACTTCACAGATGATGTATAGAAATAAATAGTAACTTGGCCTTACCTAGAATAATCAAAATTTGTCAAAATCAGCATCTGTAATATGGAGGGACTATGTTGTCTTCCTGAAAAAACTCTCCAGAAACACTAAGACCAGTTTACAAATATAAGGGGATATTATTCAAGAGATGTGAAATGCAAGCTTTTCAGTTGCTTCACTGAGACTTCTCACAGGCATACAAAAACGGATTTTTGTTAGTTTAAGGACAGAAGGCCGGAGGGTTGAGTAATTCAGGTTCCCGAAGAACATTGAATGAACACTGAATATGTCTTTCTAAAAAACTATATTTTCCAGAAGTTACAGTTTTCTCTTGAATGCAAGAAGCAAACACTGTTTATACCCATGGAGGTGAGATCTGTTTTCACTCTCCCCTGCCTTTCTGTTCCAGAAACAGAAGACTGCCCTTCTACAGGACTGGCAGCAGCAGTCCTTCTGGTTGGCTCACCCCAGCCTCAATCTGTTCTAGCCAAAGCCAGAACTATGGCATCTGGATTTGGTAGTATAAATGTTTACATGGCAGTATTTAAGTGTTTGCCCTGATGTTATTACGTTATTTAGTTTAGTAATCTAGACAAAGCCTCAGGAATTTATTCTGGTGTGTGTTTTAGTTCTGGAGTGTGTTTTAGTTCTGGAGTGTGTTATACATGTCACATTTAATTTGACCACAGAAGCGCAAGCTTCTGTTATGCTTTTCCCTCTTTTTTTTTTTTTTTTTTTTTTTTTTTTTTTTTTTTTTTTCCTGCTGTTTAGCACTAATTTTCTATATTCAATTTTCATTTTACCTAATCTTGTCTGGGTATATTTGCATTAATGCTTTCTGCTTGTTTCCTTTTTTTCAGCCTTTCCTCAGTGAGCTTGAACACGTTTCACATTTCATCTGAACCTTTAAACCCACAGTGTTCCAGTAAATAGAAAACTGTTAGCAAGTTGTATTCTTATGACTTTGCCTGCTGGGTTATGCGTCTCATAGTATGAGTTAGGAATCACATAGAAGTGGTTTGCAAAAACAGATTTACATAATGCTTTATTTTTGCTCCCATCCTGTATTGCTACTTTACATAAAAGCTTATTTTGTTTGCTTTTTTTAATGTCACTATTGCTTAGTGATCACAGGTGTGTTATTCAGTTGCTAGTCTCATCTTTTCCAAGCAGTTATGAGGGGAAAGGTGATTTTTTTCTAGCGATACCTTAGTAAAGAACATTTTAATCTGACTACCAGAGGTATAAAGAAGGGAAAAAAACAGCTGCATGTTAATTTCAGAATGGAATAAAGTTTGTATTTTAATGCTAACAACTAAAGTGTATAAAAAGAAAAGGCTTGCTATGGATAAGAATCAGACAGCTTCTTTTTTCTTATACTTCAAAAACATTCAGTGTGGATACAGTTTTAGAATCCTTAGGGAACATGGAGAAAGAAATGAGAGTGAAATTCAATTTATTTCACATCTATTTTCAGCAATAAACTAGAAACTGTCATGACTGCTAAACAGAAATAGAAGTTCCAATCCTTGGAAAAAGTAGGAAATTTCCTAAGTATGAGAAACTCCAATTCTCTGAAAAGTATGATTGGTTTCTCCTCATATCTGTTGTAGCCTCATTATCTTCACTCAGCCTAATGTCCCTTGATACATATTTAACTTCTAATGGAATTCCTAGGCTGAAGGGGCAAGAGGGCTTTATAAAAAACTGTATGTACTCTGTGATCTATATCAGTTAAAGTATATCAAATTCTGAATATCTAGAATACACTTAGCTGTAAGTTTACGGAAATCATGTACAGAATTCATTGGTCTAATGCAAATATTCTACTTTTGTGAGGTTTTAAATGAATCTTATAAAGGGGAGGAGAAACTTTACAACATAGAAGCAAGAATCTTAATGGCCATATGAAAGATTGTTAAATTAACAAGAACTCATGCAGTATATGATTTTCATTTTAAATAGGTCGCAACATTTCTCACTTAAGTAAATACAAGATTAAAAAGTATTTTCATGTATATGTGTACCTAACCAACCACTGGAATGATGGTATGACTCAGACAAATGAAAAGCAAGTTCATAAAATAAACTTTACAGCATACATTTTTCTGAAAGTCCTTAACTCAGGGGGAAGATCATCCTCACTTCTCTTCCCCCTACATGTTATTCCTTTTGGTTGTATGGTGTGATGTCAGCTTCACCACCTCAGAGCCTGGCCTGCCAGGAGTGGCAATAGAAATAGGGACAGGAACAGTGAAGTAGCCCAGAAAAGTGGACTTCAATGACAAGTGAAATAATGAAGGGCAAAAGCCTCACATTTAGCACAATCTCCAAAGACCCAGCAATAGGGTAAACTCAATAGTATATAGGGCTGCATCTGCGGGTAGGGAACCAACCATCATCATGAACTTGAAACGTAACATTATATAGCAAGTGTTGCAAACCAATCATTGACAAGAACTAGAAACATTACCTACTATGGAACAACATAATTTACATAACTCTTCCCATAATCCGATTCTTCTCACCAATAACCTCGCTAGTTTTCCCTCTCAATATCCTGCTTCCCACAGCCTTAAGTTGATGCCTTCTGTGTGACCAGTGGAGGACAGCCCACTGTCTTCCCAAGCCAGCCTGATTCCCACGGTATAGCGGTATATTTAATCTCTTCTACTTTCAAGGATTTTTTGTACGATTTCATCTGCTTTACCTGTGCTTACTCTTACCTGTCACAGGATTGTAAATCTTAAAATATTGGTAAATTTTAAGTTACATTTTATTGGATATAAGAAAGAATGTAAGCATATCGCTTGAAAACATGTTTCTTCTGCTAAGATTTTTTTTGCTCAGAGAACAGAACTCTGAGGAGTAAGAGTGGGGTGATTTAACTGAAGAGAATACGTTCAGCTGTTGAATTTTGAAACCAGCCAATGGTCCTAGAAAGGATATAATTAAACTCTCCTCATGAAGTAAGCAGTAAGATTAGCTTCCAGCCTCTAGGAGAGATAGCTTGATTAGCCTACAGAATTTTGACAGCACTATTAACAAATTCTGGAATTAACAGCATACTTGGAATTAGAAAACACCTTTTCTGTGCAGGCAAAAAAGTGCCTGCAGGCCCAGAAAACTCCAAAACAGAATGATGTGACCATGATCCACGATTTTTTGTCTTAACGGTCTCTTGTGGGTATCTTTCTTTTTTTTTAGGGGGGTAGTTGTGGGAGGAGAGGGTGAAGAACAAAAAAAAAAAACCCAAAAAAATAGAAATGAAAAGTAAAAATATAGCAATAGGGCCAGAAGCCATGTTTGACTGGGGGTGGGAGGCAACCACACATAAACTGTTTTTTCAATGATGACACTGGAAAACCTTTTGAGATACTTAAAAACAAGACAAATGCAATTTGAAATGGAAACTGAAGTTTTCAAGGTGATAAACTTTCAAAGATTAATTCTAGTCTTTGATCCAAGAACTTTTCAATCCTCTTGATCTCATTAGGGTTCTAGTATTAAATAGAGTTCTGCACCTTAACTGTGCTAAATCAAATGAAGAGTTCAAATCCATGTCAGCAATTCTGCTGAACTTTGTGAATTTGTGAGTAGAAGTTATTTCAAGTCTTGCAGTTCATGTATTTAGCCATTGAAAGCCCACATTTAGCGATGGAAAAGAATCCTTAGTGATTTCATTCAGAAGATACTTTTAGATTTTATGTACTCAAATCTTCAACCCATGGAACACAGTACTGAAGATTTAACTAAAAACAGTTAGAAAGTAGCATTGCTAGTACAGCATTTAATTGTAATAAATCTGTAATATGGTGAAAACATAAACATTTGCAGTTTAATCAGATGTTAAATTGAATGAGCAATGGCAAAATTCTGTGATCTAGATTACTGTGTTTCAACCTTTTCTGATGTGAAAACACCTAAAACATGTCCTCTAAGTCATCAGATCTCTGTATAATGAATTTATATTTCATTTACTTTTGATGTCTACTTCTTTAACATGTAACTTCTGCTCTACTTTTGTCTGGGACAGATATTTCAGCTATTGTTGAGCAGTACCTGCACTGTGCCAAGACCTATTTCATTTCTCACTCCATCTGGCCAGAAAGTGGGAAATTTCTTGCCAAGAGATTGGTAGGGGACTCAGACTGGGGTAACCGACTCAAACTGACCCAAGGATATCTCAACCCTTATAGCACCATGCTCATCATATAGAGTTAGGGGAAGAAGAGGGAAGGGGCAATGTTCAAAGCAATGATGTTTGTCCTTCCAAATGACTCTTCTGGCTATTGGAGCCCTGCTTTCCTGGGAATGGCCAAACACCTACCTATCCATGGGCAGTGGTGAATGAATTCCTTGTTTTGCTGTGCCTGCATACACAGCTTCTGCTTAACACACTGAATTGTTTTTAGCTAACCCATGATTTCTCCCACTCTCCCTTATCCGGCTGCAGAAGACTGAGAGAGCAGTTGTGTGTGGGGCTGAGCTGCCTACTGGGGTTAAACCACAACAGCACCTCACAAAGAGTTCCTGGAGCCCCAGGTATTTGTAGACCAAAGGCCAAAACTCCTTTTGTGTTCAGTGTCTGTTACCAAGTGTCTGATAAAATTTGGCATGCTTGGATATTTCCAGTGACCCTGTTCAATATGAACCTGTTACAAAAACAAAGGCACACTGAGTCACTAACTACAGTGTTTCAAAACACTTCTGGTCTACTAAAAATTATATGAATGCAAGAAGTTTGAAGGCTATATTCTCTGGACTTGATTTTTTGTTCCTTTATTGCAGTTAAAAAGAATACACTGCAGCATAAAGTAGCTCTTTTGAAAGGACCAATAACAATAATACTAAAAAGAAACACCAAAAAAAGATGGGGAAAGAGAGACAGTTTTCTTGACAAAAAAAGTAAATTCTGCACAGGGCTAGTTTAAAATGAAATAGATTTATGTCCTAAATTTCAAACACAGAATTATATCACATCTCTTTGAAATGCCAAGCCTCTTCCTATAGCTTATTCATAGAAGATAATACGTATTAGCCAATATTGCTATGCAAATATATCCCACAAGGGCATTATTTTTTCTCCTTGGGCCAGTTTTCCTAACCTAATCTGGTTAAATAAATTAATTTTATTTAATCTTTTCAAAGATCATTAATAGTTGGTAGAATTAATTTTATGTATCATTGACTATGATCATATATAATAAATGTTTTCCCATCACCATCCATCTAAATACTTATTTTACCAATGTCCACTAATCAATTTCAACACTCATCTAAATACATTTATTTTATTAGCAATTGAAAATGAAAATCTTAAATGCTTTCCTATTATAAAACCTTAATTGATGCAGAAGATAAGAGTCACTCTATGAATTAATATATGACCCAGATTCTACCTTGGGGGAAAAAAAAAACAGAAGAGGCATTGCTATTTTCATCTCAGGTTTCTAGCCAACACTAATTGGACTGTCTTTTTTATATTGGGTACTTGTTTCCACAATGAAATACTGTAGTTATAAGGAGTTTGCAAACAAGAAGTTTCATAAAAGAAAAGAAACATATAAAGAGACTCTTCTTAAAGGAGATATGAGGTGCATCCCAACTTGATGGCTGCAAGTATGAAAATATTTTAACTTTCCATTTTACACATCCTTATGCTGTTTATTTGTGCATCACTGCATATCACTAAACAAGATAGGTTTCTAGTGCCCCCTCTCAACGCCCATGCCATCATTAAGTTCAGTGTCATTTCATTTTCTCTTTGGTCAATTGATTTGAATTCCTAGATTCACAACAGCCCAGCATTAACAGGCTGGACTTTTACAGAGGTATTCCCTGTTTGTTTAAAGTGAGTCAGATCTGAACCAACATACTTCAGTTGCACAGCTAGTTTTAGACACTTAGTTCTCAAATTTGTGATTGAAATGGCTATAGGGTCCTCAGGGTAATGGGGAGCTTTGTGCTCCAGCATGACCAAGCTGAGTGATTGGACAGCAATTATGAGCAGGTGAACTTGACATCCACAAGTCCATGGGCCCTGTTGGAATGCACCTGTGAGTGCTGAGAGACCTGGTGGACACCAAAGCTAGGCCACTCATGATCATCATTGAAAGGTCTTGGGGATCAAGAGAATTGCCAGGGGTCTGGAAGAAAGAAAATCTCACTCCAATCTTCAAAAAGGTCAAGAAGAAATTACTGGCCAGCTGGCTTCAACTCAACTCAACCTAAAGGTAAAACATGCTTGACCAACCAGACTGCTTTCTGTGATGAAACAAGTACCTGGATGGATGACAGAAGAGCAGTGAATACAGTCTACCTTGATTTCAGCAAGGCTTTTGACCCTGTCCCTCATGACATCCTCGTAGGTAAACTCAGGAAGTGTGGACTGGATGAGCGGACAATGAAGTGGATTGGCAAGTGGCTGAACAGCAGATCCCAGAGGGTAAAATCAGTGGCACATATCTGTCATGAGTGTCCCCCAGGGTTCAATAGCGGGCCCAGTATTGTTTAACTTATTCATCAGTGACTCAGAGGAAGCGGCAGATGCCTCCTCAGGAAGTTCACTGAAAATACAAAGCTTGGAGGAATGACCAATACCCCAGAGGGCTGTGAAGCCCTTCAGAAGGACCTTAACATGTTGGACAGATTTTGTTTTGTTTTGTTCAAAAGATTTCCAGAATTTCTTACATTCTTTTACCCCTATCTAAAATGACTAATTATATAGAAGTGTGTTTCAAGTTCATATACTCAGGCACATGAAAAAATTCAGTTATCAAACTACAATGGGTCTTTTTCTTCTTTGTTTAAGAGAATGAATCTGGGTTAATTCTACATGCTAGCAGAGCAGCATCAGGCTGAACATAAAGATTAAGAAATATGAAGAAATGAGCTATGATATTTTTAAGTTAGTTGCAGATTTTTTACCAACATTCTTTGGATTTGAATGAAAGTTGAATAAAAACATTAAAAATGTTAACTATAAAACTAAATTTTAAACAGATTTTTCGAACAAAAAAGGGGGAAATGTTGCAAAAATTTATTTTAAAAAATGAAATTTAGGCACTAGTCTTTCTGAGCTAATTTTATCTCTATGTTCAAGATCCTAATTTAAAAAAACAATTGTTTGAAGAATTCACTCTGTTGTCTTTGATATTTAAGGTAAATGGAGTTAAAAATTACAGATTTTTTTTAAATAAACTTCAACAAAACCAGGAAAGATTATAATATAAAGAAGATCATTAAAGAAACAAAGATAAACACTCTCAGCTAAAAAGAGTTGAGCAAAACTAGCTTACTCAGTAAAATAAGCTCAGGACTGTAGTAGAATTTCAACTACGTGAATGTTTAGCTGACTGGTGTACTGGCTGTGTAGTAAAGATGTATTTAGTGTAAACAAACGTACTCGAGAGAACCTAGAGGAATTTCACAAAAATAGGGAACTGCTTCCTTTAAAGAAACAGCTGACTAAGGAGAAGCAACAACTGAGTAGATGTATCTTCCCTGAATGAAAATCCTTTGATTGTGGTTTTCATTGAACAAGAGAAACCAATGTTGAATGAAGAAGCAAGCTGATCACCTTGTTTCTATGATAGGCAGTGACCTGAGGTTCCCCTGGGTTTTGAACTCAATAGGAATTAGGAAGACATAGCATCACAGAGACCACAGTATCAGTGATCTGCTGAATGGCATCTTGTCATTCCTTAAATTAGCATCTCCCTTTTCTTTAGAGTAGATGCGAAAGGCATACTCAAACATTAACAAAACAAAACACTGACAGTAAATTAGAATTCAGCAAATGCAGGAACTTCTTGCCTTCACAGCAGAGCATTAATTACCTGATGGACATATTGCCTCTATCTGGGAGGGTGCTTCTTGTTCCCATCACATTCAGAATAATACTCAGGAGGTTGGCTTTTTTTTTTTTTTTTTTTGCTTTTTTTTTTTTTTTACCAGCACAACTAATGTGCATGAAATACATTGTGCATTTTTTATACATTTTTGCATTTTGATTCACATACATAAATATGTGTGTGCATAGGAAACAGATAAGAAGTGTCAATGTGTTTTTGTGCGTCTATGTTCACATGCAAAGGGCCACTCAAGCTACACATAAATAACATGAACACATTCCCTGTAAAATACCAAGCAAGGAGTAGAGATCTGAAGTAGGAAGTTTCTGGTCTTGTTGATAGAATTCATTTTTTTTCCCACTTGAACACACCATATTGTTTGGTCTGCATAAAAAAAAAAAAAAAAAAAAAAAAAAAGGGTCATATCTGTCCATTTTGGACCTACCTGTCTCACATAGTACTTAGTGTGCTTTGGGTGCTGCAAAAATACTATTTGCTGGTTCACTACTAGCGTGTTCAGACTGAAGGATGCTGAAATAGCAATCAAAACTGAACAAAACATGTGCTTTCAAACCAAACCAACACTTTATTACCAGGATTGTCATGTCTGAGACCTCTGTGTGTATAAGACCCTCCACTGAAATTTGCAGAAGATGAGCACTCTCTTAGACATGTGCAAACAAATTCATGCCAGAAGCGATAAGCTGCCACTGCCAATGACCTCTACAAAAGATAAGACTGAAATGATGTCTGCAGAAGGAAATAACATGGCTGAGAGAATAGAATTGAAACAGTATACATAAGCTATGTAAAGCATAGATCCTGCATTTTGACTTAAGAAAAAAAAATAATGCTCTCCTAACATGTAGATTAAAAGCTACTATATATTTTTGTCAGGAGACCAAAAAAGCATGACTTGGAAAATGGGACTAAGAAGTGTTGACAGCCTTTCAATACAAAAATCCAATATCTTTGGAGATTTTCAAACCATTGAATGAGTAAATGAAACCAGAAAAACAATGACAATTATTTCACATGTGTGCAACACAATTGTTATAAGTACTGGAGAATTAATTAATGTTTCATAGAAATATATGGTATTCAATAATTTGAATTTCACCAAATAAAAAAGTAATTGTGAAATTGCAAGCCTCTGCTGGGAAGAGGGGAAGCAATGCATTTGCAACATAAAGAAGGGTGTCTCCACCAGGAGATGGGTCCTCTCCGAAGATGAGATTGTCAACAACCCGGTGATCAACACCTGATGAAATCTTATCTACATCAGCCCGGGTGTGCACGCCAATGCCGGGTTCTCATAAATGCAATCAGACACCCAGCCCTGCCCGGAAAAACATTCACTGGACCGGCAGATGGAGACAAAAGAAATATGAAGCAATGACTGAGTGGACAATGGGATGAGGCAACCTTCTTTCTGGAAAAAAAACTGTATATAAGTCGGCCCTAAAAAAGCTGACTTGGTGAACAGGGGAGGATACGGCACACTGCCAGTTCTGAGGTTCACCCAGCATTGAACCCGGGCTCGATGCTGTCCATTGCTTGTGGCTTTTTCGAATTTCTATTTCACAATATTTCTTAATAAAACGGCATATTGATGAAATTGGGCTGATTACTTATTACGCAATTATTTTATAAAAGTGAACGAGGGAATCCAGTATAGGGAATGGGCCATCCTAAAGCCACTCAATAGTAATCTACACTGCAGGTTATAAAAATGAGCCCATTTATCAATGCCCCTTTCTGTGTTTATGTCATATTTTGGCTTTCTGCAGTACTATATTTGTTATCATTAAATGCTTGTTTTGATCAAGGGAAGGAAGAATGAACACAAACTAACCCTTGAGACAGACTTATGGAAGACCAGAAATGTGGCTTTATAAGTCAGATTCCTTTTCTTAACTCCCTAGGAGACTTAAACTTTCAGAATAGTTTAATATGGACAAATTTGAAAACCAGGGTTTTTATCCAAGGAAATATATACCTGTTTTGTTTAAGCATAAGTATTTCTTGGGGTTTGACTCTATGGATCAGGTTAGAATAACATGAGAAAATACAATTCTAGTTGTTATTTAATAAATTTTGTTTATATGTATGTAAATATTAATTTCTGGAATATGAAATATACTTATTATGAAGATTTTTTTCGATTAGACATTGAAAAGACATGAAAGTCTAAAATTAAAACATTGTTTCTGTTTAAGTAAGTGTTATTAGCTTGTATAATATTGTTTTGAATTAATAATTATGCTTTATGGTGTGTTAAATAACAGTGGGCCAAAGTGTTCTACTCTATGGAATACTGTGCTGTAAGGAAAAAAAATTAAAATCTGTACAAATGTCTCTTAATTCTCTTCTCATTATGCTTATAATTTTTTATTGTGAAAACATGTAAGAGCTCTTAAAAATTATGTTCTGATATATGATATCGTTACCAAAGAAAATTGACTTGCAGGAACAGCAGTAGATAACACAACTTTTATTTCGTTTTGTGTTTAATATGAGTGAAGTTTTCCTGTATGGAATAAATTTGTGTTATCTTGCACTTCCGTTGCTTTACTAGGAGTTTTTGTCCTGGTTTAGGGCAAATAATTTGGGAGGAAACTTCCGAATGGGATTCCTCTGGAAAGCAAACCCAAATGGCTCCTCCCCCCAGCTGGTCTGGGAAAAAGAATTTCCTCAGAGAAAAGTGGAAAAAACTATTTATTTAACAAACAAAATGCCCACAAGCATGAGGAATAAAAAAATATGAAACAATAAACCTCTTGCTGCTCCAAAGAGAGATGGCAAAACTGAGGAAGTCCTTGCCAGGAGTTAGCTCGGCTCTCTCAGTCTTTTATCAGTCCCGGTCCGTTCAGCGCTGGAAAATGCCGAGGTCCAGGCCCCGGTGGGCCACAGGTGCCAGATCCCGGTCCCCCTCTGGCTTTTCAGTCCAGAGCAGATTTAAACAATCCCAAGAAAAAGGAAAAAAGTCATCCAGGAAGTTTCTTACCTCAGCTAGCTAAACTAACTAAAAGGCAAGAAAAAAAACAACCTCTCTCTGGCCGCTGTCCATGTATCCAATGAACACATAGTCCTGAGGAAGAGAGAAAGAAGACTGCAGAGGAATGAACATTGTTTTCAAAACTCTTTTGGTTTGGTACACTCTTAAAGGTACAGAACACAACATAGAGCACACAAAGAACAGACGACTGGACATACAGAGGCATCATAGTCACCCCAGAACAGTTTTACAACCTCAGCTCTTGCTTTTAACCTCACTTTAAATTCACAAGGATATTGCTTCCCCAGTATGCAGTAGGAAATACTGGCTTATACAGAAATGCCTTTTATATGAAGTTGAAATGCTTCATGAGAAAAATACAAAGTGTTTGCGAAGTGTTTGGAATTTTTTGAACACTAGCGTATTCTATTTACTCAACTACCACTTTTCACTGGCTATGGAAAGATGAATTTTTGTTACCTCCTTTTCCCAGATGATTTTAATATGTTTATAACTATTCTCAGCAATTCTTGTTCATGTGTGCTCAAGATAGAGCCACACTTTCATTTGACAGGTGAGTCTTGCCACAAAGCCTCTGACAGATCCACTATGTATTCAGAAGTTTTGCTCAATATATTATTAAAATGGTAATAAAAAGATAGATTAATTTAGTCATTGTACTACTGCCATCAAAATCCATCATCGCTTTCTTTGTTAGAGTGGGATGCATTAATTTACATATTTAAACCAGTTTGAAATAGAATTAATAATCATAAATATTCAGGCATAAAGTTAAAGACCTGATTAACTTTTACAAATCGCATGGGACATTTTTACTGAAGAACTTTTCTGTGTAGGTGAAGGGAAGAAAGGGTTATGTAGGTCTCCTTATCCTTTCTCTTTTGTCCTCCTTTCCTTGCCCCTCCAACCTTGGAGGTGCTATCACAGGTCTTCATGGTAGTTGCTTAAAGTATCAGGTGAAGTGAGAATCTGAAATGAGCAGGTTTTCTCACTGACACTAAAGGTGAGATTTTCAAAAGCACTCAGCCTTGATAAATCTCTGCTCTCATAGATGTCAGTGGTAAAATGAGGTCAGTGGAGTAATTATTTCACAGCTGAATGCCCATAGTAGATGAGAGGTTTTTTCTTCCTTTTTTTTCTTGCCTTTTTTTTTTTTTTTTTTTTTTTTTTTTTTAAGCTTCAGGCTCTCCAGGATTCCTACAGTTCGAGAACCAGTCCATTTTATGCCTCTGAATTATACAGCCCCAGAGGGGCAATTATGTATAAAATGTACAAGGTTATCCACATTGCGATTCTTCTCCATTCTGCTTGGGCTTTTTTGTTTCTGTTTTTTTTTGTGGGGGTGTCTCTGAGGAAAAAGATGATACAAGCCAGGGTAATTCAAAATGCTGTTCACAAAACAACACTGAAATACAAAGGAGAAACCAAAGAATTATAACCTTGAAACTATATTTCACATTTATGGTGAAAATATACTCCTCTGTGAATAAACCTTAACTGATGCGGATTAAAAAAATGAACACAGTTTTCATTCAAATGCACATATTTCACTAAAGAAAAATTAAATATCTGCATTGCATCATAGCAGAAAGAAAGCATGAAAGTCAAAGGGCAATTAGCTTAAATGGTGACCTTGCTTGCTGAATTTCACTTCCCAGACCAACAGATGATAAATCACACATCATAATAAAAAAAAATAAAAGCATTAAAAACCTCACAAAATGAATGTTTTAAGAGGAAAGAAGTTCAAATGACATGGACTATGGGACTGAACCCCACAAAATAACCTTCATAAAATCTAGTAGCCTTCCCACTGCCATAAAGTCTAATCATTTTCATCAACATATTATAGTCCAGTAATGATTTTCATCATAGTAATTTTAAAAGTATTGAAGAACATCAGAAAACATACTATAATATGATGTTTGTTCATTGTTGTTTACATTTATTTTAGTATTTTATACTGGACTGAATAATGGGACAATATTACCACCACAGCATTGTCGAAAGTAGAGTCACTGTATTAGGACAAACACCCCTTCTTCCTGGCTGTGATGTTGTGGAAGGCAATATCATTGTAATTCTACCAGAATGTCATGATATCTAGCAGTGAAAGGGGAAGAGGGCAATGTGTACATAAGCAATTAATATCTCTTTTATATTTTTGTAGGAAATCTTTGTCAGTAACGGGGACAGTGGAATCCAGCGCACCTTTCAGCAAGACACTGAGTAGTGTGGTGCAATTGACACCACGGGAAGGAAGGAATGTCATCCAGATGGACCATGACAGTCTTGAGAAGTGAACCTGTGTGAATCTCATGTAGTTCAGTAAGACCAGTTGCCAGGTCCTGCCTCTGGATCAGGGCAATCCCAGGCACAAATACAGGCTGGATGGAGAATGCATTGAGAGTGGACCAGAAGAGAAGGACTTGGGAGTGAGTGTTGGGGGACAAGAAATATAGCATGTCCTGGCAGTATGATCAAAGCCCAGACAAACAACCAGATCCTGTGATATATTCATAGCAGCATTGGCCAGCAGGCTGAGAGAGGAGATTCTGCACCTTTACTCTGCTCTGGTGACACTCCACTGCAAGAATGATGTTTGGTTCTGGGGACCTCAACAAAAGAAATATGTGGACCTGTTAGACCAGGTTCAGAGGTCATGAAGATGGTCAGATGGCTGGTGCACTCCTCCTATGAATACCAGGGAAACCTGAGAGCAGCCTTCCAGTACTTTACTGCAAGGGAGTAAATTTCTATTAGGTACAAGGAAGAACAACTTCACTATGTGAGGGGTGAGGCAGCAGCAGGGGTTGTTGAGACAAGTTGTGGATGCAACATCCCTGGAAGTGTTCAAAGAGAGATTGGAGTAAACTTTAAAAAAATAGAAGGTGCATCTGTCCATGGCAGGGGACTTGAAACTATATGATCCTTAAGGTACCTTCTAGCCCAAACCACACCATGATTTTGTGGAATATAACTGAGTTTAGGCAGTTTGAGAGTTGGGTTTTTTGTTTTGTTTTGTTTTTTTAAATGAGAGACCCAAATATATAGAAGTTTTTAAAGCCCTTGACACTTCATGTCTATAGAGTTTTACCTAACTACAGAAATGACAGTGTGTAGATAATGCAGGTAGCATCTAGAAAACACCTCTGGAAAGAAAAGGTCATGAGAAAGACCCACAAGTTAGAATTAGAGTTTCTTTTTAAATGATAGATATGAGAAAGGTCTTTTTCACAGAATCAGAGAATCACAGAATCACAGAATGAACTAGGTTGGAAAACACCTTTGAGATCATCAAGCCCAACCTATGACTTAACTCCTCCTTATTAAATAAACCATGGTACTGAGTGCCACATCCAGTCTTTTTTTAAGAACGTCCAAGGATGGTGACTTCACCACCTTCTTGGGCAGATGAATCCAGTACCCAATCACTCTTCAAGTGAAGATTTTTTTCCTGATTTCTAACCTAAATATCCCCTTGCACATCTTAAGACTGTGCCCTCTTGTCCTTTCAATGATTTCCTAGGAGAAGAGGTCGACCTCTATGCGACTTCAGCCACCTTTCAGGAAGCTGTAGAGAGTAATAAGGTGTCTGAGTCTCTGAGTCTCCTTTTCTCCAGGCTAAACAACCCCATCTCCTTCAGGTGTTCCTCACAGAGCTTGGTGTTCCAAGCCCCTCACCAGCCTCATTGCCCTTCTCTGGACTCATTTGAGCATCTCAATGTCCTTCCTAAACTGAGGGGCCCAGAGCTGGATGCAGCACTTGAGGTGTGGCCTCACCAGCACCCAGTACAGAGGAAGAATGACCTCCCTGCTCCCACTGGCCACACTATTCCTGATACAGGCCATGATGTCCTTGGGCCTCTTGGCCACATGGACACACTGATGGCTTGTGTTTAGTTGGCTGCTGACCAGTACCCCCAGTTCCCTTTCTGCCTAGGTACTGTCCAGCCACTCTGTCCCCACTCAGTAGCATTGCAGGGGGGTGTTGTGGCAAGCTTCTAAGCATTTCAGACCCCAAGACTGGGGACAAACTAAATTTGGTGGAAAAAGTAGGAATTAAATATTTTGTGATGGGAGTACAAAGGGAATGGTGGTGAATGAAGTAAAGAAGCAATGTATATATTTGGGTAGGGTATGTATTAAAAATGCATAAAAGCAGATGATTTTCTGAACCTCTCTTCCTTCCTGCAGTCAAGGTCACTACCTGTGCAGAAAAGGCCACATTTAAAGTCAGTTATCCCATATGAAACAAAGGTATTCCCAAGCATCCTCTCCTTAGACTGTGGGACACTGATATTGAATCAGAGCCCGAATGAACTCCAGTTTGCAATGAGACAACCAGATAATTATGGCATAAAAACAGAAGCCATCTGAAATTTGAGGAATTCTACATATCTATGGTCTGGAAGTACAGGCACCAGTAACCACAATCTTAATGGACACTTTATCACAGTACTTTTATCTAGGGGAAAGTGAAGGCTGTTCTACCTCAGAGACAGTCTCATATAAAAATGCAATCATCATGGACTAGGTTATTGTCCACAGGTATGTTTAGAATTTAAATAAGCATAGGTTCCCTCTGTCTCTTAGCTGGATCTTAAATTGGCACCGAAGAATCCCCACTTTTTAAAAAAACTTTAAAAATAGCAAGGATGTAGATGATCTGATTAAAAAGCCTTAATATCCAGCTGCAACACAAATTGACTTATTCACCTGGGATTGATTCCTCTTTGATCAACTATGAGGTGATTTTCTGGAACTGTGCAATAAGTCCTGGTGAGTGCACCTCCTCCCACCTCTTCACTTCAGTGAAGAACGTGGTATCAGCAAAGCCTCTTAGCATGGTTACAAGGCAGGCAAGGTTGAAGAGCTGTAATGGGATGGTTCTTATTCTATTACTGCAATCCTGCTGATATAACAGATTCTCAACAATCACAAGGCATTAGCAGAATGATTACTGTTTTATAAACATCCTGAGTAGAAAAATAAAGTAATGAAAATCCTCAAAGGACAGAGCATTATGGTACTATAAAAAAACATGGAGAAAATTTAAACTGCAGTTTATTCCATGTCTGAAGGAGGTATTGCCACAAAGTAGTAAAACTCAGCAGATAATATCATATTTCATGATAGCTAGCCCTAAAACACTTGATGTGTTTAATAGTTTCCAGTCAAATCAAGCAGATGAAGCTGAACAGCAAGAGCATGTTACAGAAATTAGAACATTACTGCACTACATTAGAAAATGAAATGCACCTAAAAGAAACATTTTTTATCAGTGAATACAGAAGGAAGATGATATCATCAAAGTGTTTGTGACTGATCTGAAGCCGAAGAGCAACAAGGGAATGAGGAGAGGGAAGGAGAGAGGAAAGGAGACAGCTTGAGTTTCTGATAAGAGATTAAATTGCATCAAAGACGAGAGGAGGGGGTGAAAGTCAAAAGAATCTGAACATTGACAGTGGAAGATACTCAAATGTGACAATATATTGGATCTTATTAGACAAGGAAATCATCAAGTCTAGGCTGAAGTTCTGTGTTTGCAATAAATGCTTGAAAAATGTCATAAATTAAAAATATTTTGCAGTCTTTAGAAATATTTTAAAAATATATTAGGCAGCAGAGCCAAATGAAGAAAACATTCAATATGCACTAACCCTCATTTTTTATTTAATAAATATTAAACTTCCTTTTTTATCTACTAAAATAATTTTCTCTGATTGTTCAGAAATACGTGGTAATGCTTACTTTTTCTTATTTTAGACTAAAGATTCTTTTCATTAGACATCTTCCAGAAATAGAAGATCAGAAAACTACTATTAAGGAAACAAACACTGAAGAACTTGTTCTATATGAATAATTTTATTTTTAATTATTAAAGACAATCAATCCTGCATGAGGGAAGAGTTACCATTGCTTAATCTCGTTAAAATCAGTGAGAACTCATTTCTTAAGTGAAATTGAAGCAAATTTGAATAGCCTTGTATTAAATGAAACTTACTGGACTAGTCAGGAAATAATTTGCACTGAATTTATATTATATTATTGGAAATTAGTCATTTAAATAATTTGGAATAGTACATAAGGCAAAAAGTGTTTGCAACTTATTATTTAGGTATAACCAAGAAGATGATCCATAGACTTTTGAAAATATGATATAGAAAATCCCATGCAGCTGTATTTGACTCAAGAAAGGAAACTGAGGTGTTTTTGAAATCTTGTGTTTCAGTACAAAACTAATAAGAACCTGGGGAAATATTTACTATATATGAAATTTCATAAATGTTAACAAGAAGCCAGTCAATGCTTCTCTACTAAATAGCTTGGTTGAGTTATTCATGAATGGGTAGTAGTTCCCTGAGAACTATTACACAGGAGAATTTCAAATTCTTGTGAGATGTCTGTAATTAGTTAAGATATTTCCTTTTTTGGTATTGTTTCAGTTTTTCCATGTAATAGTATTACTGAATTTTGCATTTTGAAAAAAATGCTCAGAAAGGCAATCTCCATCTCAGGTGAAACCTCTATCTAATGGCTAAACGTAATGAAATCATGATCTAAACACAATTATTTTCTTGAATACCACAGCTGAGATGAATCAGTAAATGCATATTTTGTGAATTCCAAACAGGCTCAAGTATGAGGAATATGCTTGCCTAATTTGGTATCATAGCATTAAATTTTTGTTTATATGACCACAAAAAAGAAGGTGGACACTTGAGAGTTTGGAAACCTAATTGCAGTGTGTCTTCAGGGTAACTCACACACCTCTTAATGATATAAGCCCTTACACAAGATTTAGATTTAGATTTATATGGAAGTCCACCTGTGGACCTATTTTGAGAACTGTATGAAGAAATTAATCAATCAGATATTAAAATGAGAAAGAAAAAGTTACTAAGAAGCCCTTCTAGTTGTTTTTTAACTTTGACATTAGTTTTTAAATAGTGTCAGGCATTCCCATAGCAATCCAGCAAAGTGTCTATGCCAAACTCCATTCTGAGTCCTAGACCATAAAGCAAATCTTGAAGACAAAAAACAGAGCTATGGATCAGAAATGTTCCTGTGCCTGGAACATCTTTACCCTCCTTGTATGCATTTTCTCTCCTGTTTCAGCCTCTAAGCTCATGCAAAATGAATGGAAGTGAGCTTCAGTGCTTGGTTCTGCAACTGAAAATTTGAGTTGGAAGCATAAAATAAAAATATTTAAATGTTAAATTTAGAAGCCACTTTACTGTTCCAGGCTACAGGATAAGAAAGGAATGGACAAATGTGATTTCATAAGAGGAAGTAGACCAGAGAAAAAACTGATAAATACTGTCTGTGAAAATGAAAGACCTCAGCACTCTTGAGATAACCCTGTAGCAGCTGTATTTTCTGAGAGTAGTTATACTAGGGCTAGTTCAGAATCATTGTATGGGTTTCTCTGTTATTATAACTATACAACACAAGTACTGATTTTCAGCAGAATGTGGATGATACAGTTCTTTCTTACAAATAAACCAAGAAGATGTAAAAGTATATGGTGAGAAGAAGTGATTGTATAGTTTAGTAAATATTTTGTATATAAAAATTTCTTTATGACACTCAGGAATCCATTTTGCCTCATTAACATTTAGGTTCAAGATTCATTCAATCACACAGTCAAAAAGCAGTGGAAAAGTCATACAGCTCATTCATAATAACAGGAAAGGATATCCATTTGCAAGAAGGAACAGGTGCATTTTAGAGGAAAAATTAATTTGCTTATATGAAGGTGTGGGCTTTTTTCTCCATCTAAATTATATATCCTTTTTTTAATTCAGATACTTCTGTCAGATTACTGCACAAATTGTGAATGTCTTAACATAGGTCTATATTCTCAATATAAGAAAGAGGAAGTTAAGATAATTAATAAATTCTTTTTGATTAATTTATTTTGCCTGCTATATGTTGTCCATGAATCTACATTTAGATGTGTTAGAAGCATAACAAAATGAGCCAGTGTATATTATTGGAATATGCTATTAATTTTTTTAAAAAAAACCACCATGCTGGATTGAAAATTATTGTATATGTGAAAAATATGCTGACTGTAAGAGCTGCTAAGATATTTACTCTATCCTAACTGAAACAAGGACACAACTAAACCTCATGCTGTCAAATTTTGTGATAAGATACTTCATGTTGTCTTTGCAAATACTATACTGAGTTGCCAATACATGGGCAGAAAAGAATAAGGTTGTTTTTTTTTCCTTTGATTATCTTTTGGTGCTTTTTGGGCATTTTCCTACAACCAGTCCCCAGTGCTCTGACCAGCACTTATTATCATAAACAACGGAATATAAGAATTCAAGGCAAAAAATAATTTGCTTAGGGAGTAACAAACCTGATTTTCTTCCTGCATGACAAGAGGTGTCCTCCAAGGCTGCAGATTAATGCAATTTTATTCAGTTTGAATTAATCATCAGAATATGTCTGAACTATCTCACATAGTAAGCAGATTTGTCTTAATTTCCTTGTTTTAAAATTCTGTTCTAATGAGCCTAACCATATGGAACAAATGCAATTATATCTTCTCTGTAACTTGAAGTAGTAATCTAATTTGCATAATAACAATCACAAGACTCAAAATACATTTTTGTTAGTCAACCTTTTTTGAATACTTCATAGTTTTCAAGGAAAGGTAAGAAGAAATAAATACTCATTCTACTGATCAGTTTGCATATAAGAACAAATTTCATTTGAATTTCGTTGTAGAAGTACCAAAAATTTATTACATATCTCAGTGTTCAGAACTTTTTATCATTTAGGAAGGGCAGTCCAGACAACGCTGTTTGAGAAACAGTAAAATGTGGTGGTAAGTATGCTAAATGTGCATTTTGCATACTAGATTTTAATATTAAAAAAAAAAAAAAAAACTTGTAAATTTTCTATAAGAGTTTTTTTAAATTAATTCAATTAATATACAATTCAGGTAAAATAGACTAGTGTCTACCAAAACAGATTAAAAATTAAAGAAAAACAAACAAAACCCCCAAACAAAACCTGCTTGATACTGGTCATCTTCATAAAATTAGAAAATCATAGAATAGTTTGGGTTGGAAGGGACCATTGAATGTTGTCTAGTTCACCTCCCTCTGCAATGAGCAGGGACATCTTGGACGCGATAAGCTTGCTCAGAGCCTCATCCAAACTGAACTTGAATCTTTCCAGGAGTGGGGCAATCACCACCTCTCTGGGAAAGCCATTCCAATGCTTCATTCATCATTAAAAATTCCTTTATTATATCTAGTCAGAATTTACCACCTTTGGATTAAAAAACATTACTGCTTGCCCTATTTCTAGAAGTCCTACTGAAAAATCTGTCCCCGCCTTTTTTATAATTTCCCTTTAAGTATTGAAAGGTGGCAGCAAAATCATCCTGTAGCCTTCTTTTTTCCAGGCTGAACAAGTCCAACACTCTCAGTCCATCTTCATAGTGCAGGTGGTCCATCCCTTTAATATTTTTGTGGCCCTTTCTGGACCTGCTGCAACAGGTCAAGGATATACTAAGGATTTCAGAGCTTATTCCATTTAATCATTGCTGAAGACATCACCATGAGACATTTAACATGGGTTTCTTTAGCACATCTTTTTTGATTCCTCAGCCTGATTATCTTAATCACTAATAGTTTTCTTAAAATATGTCATTTTAAGGGACAGATGTGGATACTGCGTGTGGGGGGATGTCTTTTGTTTGATTGTTCATATTTAGCGTTCAAAACAAAAAGATAAGGAAGAGTACAGCACAAACTTTAAAGAAGCAATTAAGAAGGATCCCTTTCTTTCATTTTTTATGAAGTAAAGATAGAGCCATTGAAAAGCCTTACTGAATAACCAATTTCTGAAATTAAATTTGACTATTCTTTCTAACTTTTTGTTTTGTTCACAAATGAATGAGGGATTCTAGATATTTGTGATAAAAGTATTCTCACCATCTTTGTATTTAGAATAATATTTTAATGGATTTTTAGTTAACAGGAATCATCCCATAGTTTATACAAATTTCATGTTTTATTAATATTGATTTAACAAATTAATTGCTTATGTTGATAAAGCTAAACACAAAATGGCTGTGGGGTAGATTTCCTGTTTCTGTCACTTGGTGTATTTGCTATACTGAGGAAGAGCTTTCAGATAAAAAGATCTTTAGTATATAAGAAAAAAATATAAAAAGATGCAATGACGGGAGCTGGAGCATGATGATTTCCAACAAGAAAAGATGTTCTTTAGAAACAATACTGGAGCAATCAATTACTGAAACTATTACAGGAACATTTAATACAGGTGTGTGTAGTCATAGATGTACCATGAGCTAAAGCCAGTGTACAGAACCTAGAAAGATTATTCAGAAGGCAATATCTGCTAGCAATAAGAAGCTGATTGCAAATTCTTAGATAGATTCTAAATTCTCATTTTTGTTCTTCTGTTACAGTGGTAAAGCTGCTCTTTATTCTCTTGGACTTTTTTTAAAACATAAAAAATGGGTAATTTAAATCAGACAAATGAAATCTGGAAAATGAATATGTAAATTAAATAAATTTGAACAAATTAAAATAATGTATACAAAACCATTCTAAGTCCTCTGTGTAGGAAAATTCGAATATATGAGATGGAGAGGAGGTTTAGAAGCTAAGTGGATAATAAATATGAAAGGAAACAAATGGGGCTGGCAAAACGAGTTATCATTTAGCAGTCTGCTTTTGTACCTTTGTGTATGAGAGGCAAATAGGTGCCAGGAGAATTTGACTAGCATATTTTAAAATTTCCATCTAATAAAGTGTGCAACATGAGAAAGAATTGTGTCTTAAGAATATCCATCTTTTTTAGCTCCTATTTAGTTTCCCAAGATACAGTATTCTTAGGAGGATAAGGAGTAAGATGTAGAAAGGGTTTATGTCTCTTCAAATACATCCTGCCATCCTGTATATTAGTTGGGGATGTATTTGACTGGGAGAAAAGCACAACAAATTCACCTTTTCTAAGTAACTCTGACCTGTGCAACCTGTGCATAATCAGTATAAAAGACCCAAAACAAACCAAAAAATAAACCCAACCAACCAATCAACAACAACAACAAAATAACAAAGAAACTCCCCCATAAAATAAAAGCAGATTCCAGTACCTTAAATTGTTTAATATAATAATAGTAGGTGGTACCCCCCAGACAATCTCTATTTTTATGGCAAAATCGTAGCTTAAAATTATCCTTTCCTATCATTATGATGGCCTCTTCCTTCATGTGTCATTTGTACCTCTGAGGTATAAATAGTGAATAGATGCAGTGAAAGTCTACAATATTGCTCTTAAGATTTTATGGTCAATAAGATATTGCCGCTGCAAATGTAAAATAGCAGGTGTCTAAGCTTCTGTTGCAAACTAATTTCTTTTCTTTTTGACCTAGTGAAACATAATTTTCCCTGAGATTATTCATTCTTTGCCAGAAGATGCAGTTTATTCAAAGACACAAGAAGATATTTTAAAAATATATTGTTGTTGCAAAAATATTCCTATCTTGAAGTGCAGTATTACTTTATCTGTAAACTCATATCCATAGCAACTTTTGAAAAATATCTTAAGTTTCAAATCAAAACGAAATGTAATGATATATATATATTCATTATGTAATGATGGTAACAAAGAAAATCACTGCAGCATCTAAATTTTGGAGAACAATGAAAGTCAAGGTATAAATGAAAATTGTTCTACTACTAGAAAAGTATGGAAGATAGATTTGCTGATTTAGCTGAGGAAACCATTCAAGCAGCAATTCTTTCATTATAGAAAATAAGAAGAATAATATAAGCTTCATTGAGTAATCTAGACTCTGGTTAATTTTCGAAGTCATTTGTTGCTTCTCCAAATCAGACAAATGTTCACCCTGCCAAGAACATTACTTAGATGAAAAATAGTCAAGGGCTTGTGAATCATCCTTTTCTCACCAGTGTTTCTATCATCTCTCAGAAGTTAAGGCACCTTTTTGTGGACTTATTAGGAGCTGGTATTCTTCAGATTCTTATAAATATGGGATATATTTCAGCTCCAGCATAAATATGGGATAGCTTCAGAAAACTAATGAAAATTTATTTGTGTGTCAAATAATATTTTAATTGACATAGTAAAATGAAAAACTAATAGCTGATAATGATACATGATATAATAATTGATTAAAGAGAAATATACTCACAATATACTTAGTTCTTAGCTCTTTAAATATAAAATAATTGTTTGATTTCTTTTTTCTTGGAACAGATGCCTCACATAAAATTTGCATTAATAAACCATAGAATCATAGAATATGCTGAGCTGAAATGGTCATTGAGTCCACCTCCTGGGCCTGCACAGGACATCCCAAGAATCCCATAATGTGTCTGAGAGCACTGTCCAAGTGCTTCCTGAACTCTGTCAGGCTTGAGGGTGTGAGCACTTCCCTAGGGAGCCTGTTCCAGTGCCCAGCCACCCTCCAGGTGAAGAATCTTGTCCTGATATCCACCCTAAACCTCCCCTGACTCAGCTTCATGCCATTGTCTCAGATCCTGTCACAGGTTATGAGAGTGAAAAGATGAGTACCTGCCCCTTCTCTTCCCTCCATGAGAAATTTCATACAATTATAAGGCCAGCTACCAGATACACTTGCACATGTGTTTTTGGGAGCCTCTGCAGATCTAAGGGACACCTACTGGGTAGACTGACTGTGTAAGGCCAGTTACTGAGCATGTCCATGGATTGTATGTAGGTATAAGCACCAGCAAGAAGAAAGGACTGAGGCCTTGGTGGCTGGTATGCCCAGGAGCCATCAACCAGGGAGACTGAGAATCTGAGCCCAGCTTCTGCAGGGAATCTCACTGTACATCTTCTGGATGAATGGGCTTCCATCCTTAACAACCAGACAGGAACAGGATGAGGCCATCAGTGGTTTTCAGGTCTGTGTGAGTGATCTGTTTGCTGTAGGTGCTCACCTGTATGTCTGACCACATACAGGTGGATAGATACCTGTATGGGTATTCTGTTCAAGCTTACCATTGCCATGAATGCTGCTGACGCATGGTGCTGTGGTAGCCTTATAGCTATTGAGTTGTTAGATTCAGTAACTCCCAGTGTAGCCTCTTCTCTCAAATAAAAAAAGCTAGAGCTCTTTCCCAAGGCCCTATAGGTACTGCCTATAGCAATACCTCAGTCAGATGTTTGCAAATTACAAATATTTCTGCCTGTTCTGTGTTGTTATGTTTAAATTTAATATATGTATTTTTAATGAGATATATTTTTTCTTGTTAGTGTCTTTTACCTTTAAGAACTCAAACAAATAGATATAAAGAATCTAAACCAAAGTGTTAACAGCTATTATACCCCTGTCCCTTAATAACCATGTAAATTTCCATGTGACAAAATTAAATGGAAAGGCATCACTTATTAATGTCATAAATACATTTCTTGAAAAAGTGGTTTGGGTTTGTCTTGGTGTTTAGGAGCCTATGTGCAACATTCCCTGTAAAAGCAGTCATTACCTGACAGACTTCAGCTGTTGTCAAGATACACGATACAACTATTGACAACTTGTCTCAATTTGCTTTTTTTTTCAGTGTATGATACAAGGGATTTTTTTTTGTCATTGTTCTAGATATAATTTTTTATAGATCTGAACCTTGACTCTAGAACAGGAAGATTAAAATACACTTAATCTATGAAAATTCTGATGTTTTTTAAATAGTACAGCTAATCAATGTGCCAATAAGAACTACAAAATACAAATTATAATTTTGAAATATGTTTTACATATAATACAGTAGCATGCAAGCGTAACAAATCATAACATACAGGGCAGTTTGTGAGGTTACAAACAGTCATCGATATCTAGTGCTCTGTAAAAGAGATGCAAGTTTATGCATTGATTATGATAAAGACAATTATCTTTAAAAAGATAATTCTTTTTAAATATAGATCACACAGATTATAATCACAGTTGTCATTTATTTGGCCACGTAAGCCTAAAGACAATGTGTTTAATTAAACCAAAGGACAGATATGGATGTGAATAGCTACAAAAAGCACCTAGAAATAGTTCGGCAAAATGCACCAGAAGTTTCATCACACAAACAAAACAAACACTTTGGGATTTTTTTCAAGCAAAAAACAAAGGTTGACCTTCTGAGTTTTAACACAAGGAAAAGCCTTAGAAATTATCTTTTGCTTTTCAAATGACAAAACCAACATTATTTCATCTAGAAAGAATGCTGTAACATTTGCAGATTCACTCTAATTCACCTTTGGTGTCATTTAAATATCACCATCAGTAGCACTTTTTGTTCTTAACATATTTCTTTATTCTCCATATTGAAGAACAAAGGAAATATATACCAGTCCAGCCTCTGACACAGCAAGCATAAAAAGATCAGGCAATATTATCACTGCATAAATTATAAGTCATTAAATGAACATCCTCAGTTATAACAACCACAGATGTATTTTACATAACAGAATTATTGTACATTATATTTTAAATATTAACCAAAAATTTATTAGGACATCCTTTCCTCAATTAGTGTAGCCAAAAATACACTAGCTTTCCATCAAGATGTATTTCATGCAATCTTCCTCTGTGATAGATGTTGAGGAAAAGCTTTTGTTACCCTTTGGCAGTGTTTCATTCCTATGCAGGGAGAAGCACAGACTGCTCTTGAAGTAGTTATCTTCTGAATCCCAAAGGGATGGGCTCAGCAACAGTGCAGCTCATGCTTCGCTTAACTGGCTCTACTTAAATAAAATGAAACCTGCTTCTTAAGAAAGTACAGCCAAGTCTGTGGCTTCATCACTTGCCTGCATTTCAACATCCTGAATGTTGGGCAAGTCTGTGCTAGGAAACAGTGTTAATAAGAGTGAAGGATTTATAAACTTAGGAAAAAAAAAAAAATGGAGCATACCATTGAAGGCTGGATTTTCATTTTTTTAATCAGAATCATCAAGACTGTGTCTCTGCTGTTCTAAAACATCCACAAGGCTGCTGTGTTTATAATGTGGGTATATACAGGCTACACATGGAAGCATGCAAAGCAAAAATTACAGCAACTCTGTTTCAGATTTTTTAATCTTTTTCAGATTAAAACAGTTTTCAACAATATAGCAATAAAATTAAGGCTGATATGCAGTTAGTTCTGTCAAAAATATTTTAAACTGAAATACAGCCTGATTTTTATCAGTTTCAGGAATGGCTAGAGACATTATCTGAAAAACAAATAGAATATAAATATTAAGTATCAATGTCTAATTTAATCAAAGTATTTAAATTACTAACATGCAATAGTTTTGTTTATAATAGTTTTGTAATACAAAGTTTTGTATTACTTCATTAAGCACATATTTCCTGTGAATATTCATTCCATAAATCCTAAGGATGCTTTTCATGTATTCCCTCTTTCCCTCTGTTTTTCTTTAAGTCAGTCAAAGTACCTGTCTATGCTTAAAGCATTTTCTGTACTTCTACAGTCAGGTATATAGCACAAAGAGGTAGTATTGTAATGGCTGACCTCAAAAGTCCTTCTTATAAAACATCATTGAGTCTTCAATGCTTTGTTGCATACATTCTGACAAACTCCAATCAATCTGGTTTAATATCAAAGGAAACTTCCTTCCAGGTACGCTCATTCAAGGGCGAATGTCAGAACTTCTGACCTTTTCTTACCTCACACTGCTGCTGCTTCTTTGTGACTTTGCCCTTGTTGGCTTTGCTTTCTCTACGAACTGTCAGTGTTTCCAGCATGCTTCTACCTCTCCCTAAACTCTGAATGCTCTTTTCCAGAGAGTTATACTGTAACTGTCTAACCTTATTTGTTCTTCCTTTACGTTTATTCTGAATCAAGTTCTCTTTTTGTACAAGGCTGTCAGGCTAGCTGAAAAAAACCTTTTCTGATCTTTTCAAAAACCTTACTTTAACGATGCTTTCTCTAATTTGGCAGGTAGTGCCAAAATAAAGATTGTTATCTTTGCTTCCTCCTATTAGAATTGTATATTTCTGTTTTGTTCTCATAGGCATTTCCAATAAACCTAAGACTTTCAGAGCACCAGCATCAGACTTAGCATGGAAAAAACTTATTTTGTGTCAATCTTCCTTTGTAATTCTGAGAATAGTTCACATATAAGAGTAGATTGCCTCACTCTAGTTCGGTTCCTACAAATGCCTATTTAGTCGTCTGATGATGGAAACAGTCACTAGAAAAAAATGAGTCACAAATGTTATCTGGGACTGACTGATGTTCCCCAATATTTCTGTCCAAAAGCTCAAATCACCACTAAAAGTCTGTAATGATGTCCTGTCACAGGAAGTATTAAGCTGACAGTGCATGGATAACAAAACTTCTTCTAACCTACATGATAATCTTTTTGATATAGTTATTATATTTACAGCTGCTTACTTTGAGTTAACCATACACCACTGTTTATGCTGAGCCACAACAATGAGAAATATGATTATAGCTCTGTTTGCAGGACACTTAAAAATATATATTACACCTGTATTTTTTAAATATGTGCTATAATTATAGGAGATAGTGACACGGACATGTGTGAATATAGTAAGGGATGATAAATTCAGACATTTCCCAGGCTTTCATTCAAGGCTTTCCCAGAAAGTGAGTAGGGAAAAAAAAAAAAAAAAAAAAAAAAAGCTTAAGAATCTGCTGTAAATACTTTGGTGTGTGTAAAAAGAGAAATAATTTTAAAAAGGATGGAAACCCACAAAGCACCAGCTTTTACTAGAAAGAGTGAGATGAAGTCCTAAGTAGGAGGAAATTTACAAATGAAAAAAATATTCCCAGTTATACTGCAATTAAAGTCTTCTAGTTCAATCTGAATCTATATCTTAGTATGTAAATAGGTTCCCATTAGTTAAATACAACTCTTGTTCTGTGCATATAAGCATTACATAAAAAGTAATGAGCAAGATAAGGAGCTCAAGAGTAGGTGATCCTGCTTTAATGAGGGTGTTTGCTGTGAGGTCATTAAATTAGCACTAATTAGTAACAGAATTAAAGCTGGAGCTTAAAATGCGTAGTTAAATACTTTATTCAGTTGATGAATATCTCACATTAACCATGATCCTTGAGATCAAACAGAATGGTATTAATTTCTACATATTGAGGAATGGATTGTTTTGATGATAATTTTTTTTTTTTTTAAATCAGGGAAAGAAAATAGAAGGCAAAGTAGATGGGAAATAAAGGAAAGCAACATAAAGGAAAAAGAAAAAGGGAAGAAAAAAAACCCCTCCTGTATGAGCATGATTTTCAGCTACAGGATAAAAGCCAGTATTTCTAGAGCTTTCTACAGGAGATTTAAGTTCTGTCTGACTTTGAAATACTTTGGAGGTTATTCACAAATGTTGACTTTTTATTGCTCTTATCTGAATCTTCCTGTTCTGCAAATATATTTTGCTAGAATGCATCACATGCTTCAAAAGGTTATATAATGTCTTCATGCATTTTGAATGTTTTATTTTCATTACAACTCTGCCTACCTATTTCTCCCTTAATTGGTAGCTGGGAGTCATCTTCCTTATCGCATTCAGATTTTTTTTTTTTTTTGGTGCTACATATCTGAACTGTTTAATTAGCCTACTTGCTAAAGTAGGAACTCATATTTTGAAGACCTGTAATTCACACTTTTGTAGATCTTCTGATCGTATCCTTGTTATTTCTGACAGACAATGTCAAATCTACATTCATAAGTCAAATGAGACCCTCCTGGTTCTGTATTTTTAACCTATTTTCTAAGTCACTTATTATTTTGAGTCTTTTTTTTTTCTTATTTTTATCAAATTTTATTTTTTTTACTAACACTTTTTTAAGATGCACTTTCATCACATGAAGTGATATCATTGCTAGTGATTTAGGAGTCATCTGGGATTTAATGTTAAGAAGTATTCTGTTCTTTTTTTTTCCAAAAAAAGAGTAGTTTGGTATAGCAACATTTATCTTGAAGCATGAATCTTAGGTGGCATTTATTAAGATTTTAACAGAAACTGAGATTTTTATTTCAAAAGAAATTTACAAAGATATTAAAAGTATACAATCACAAAAGGAGTAATGCTGTTTCACTCAGAGACTGTAGACGATTCAACCCCACTTTGTGATACACAGTTTTATCTCTGTCTGCTTTAAAGACAAGGACAAAAGAAAATTAATAACATTCTTAAAAAAACAGACCAAGCCTTGCCTTTATTTTTGAGCCAGTTTAAAGGGTATGTAAGTGAAATGTCTACAAACCCTGAGACTACAAAAGAAGAATCATACTCTTCTTGACTAATTCAGTAAACAAAAGAGTTGACAAGGTACTAGGATATGTAAGAGTTCAGATGAGCTTCTGCAAAAAGAAAAAAAATCAAGACAACAGGATTTAAGTTCTCTTTAGAATATATACAATGAAACAACCAAAAGAGTAGCATATGTCAAATATTTTTTTTTCTTGGTTGGGAATAATATTATTAATTTCCATAAACTACTGACATAAGAAGGAACTAGATTTTTGGATGCCTGCTTCCACTTTCATCAAGGACGTCTGGCTGTAATACTGAGAAAATATCCAAAAAAAGCTCAGACAATACTGAATTTGATGCAGGCCAGTTTTCTATTTGTTTTAAGCTACTCAAAGTCAGCCTCAGACAAATGACAAACAGAAAAATGATGATTTATTTCTTCTGCTTTGTGGAGCTTCCCCATAGTTGTGACAGTATCAGTTCTAGGTCAAAAGTAGCTCAAGAAGTCTGCACCAGCTGAAGCAGTAGTTGCATTTTGATAGCAAGATAACCATGAGTCAGAGGGATTTTAAAAGGAAGGCTTTTGCAGTAGTGGGATACAGCCTAAAATTGCTGTTCAATTGCAAATGAAAAGATAACACTATAGGTCAGTGTTTCATATGTGCTGGAGCTATTTGTGTAAGATGAGATGTCCTAGGAGATGTTCTCTCTATAAGAATGGTGATTTAAAACCATTCTTTTTATATGGGAGAAATGATACAAGAGAAATTACAAAGATGTATGTGCAGGACACAGCATAAGTACTTGCACAGGTAGGCTATCTTAGCGAAATTATTAATTCAGTCATAGTTTCATTATTATGACAAATCCTTATTTACTGTACTATATGTTTACAGAAAAGATGGGGTACTCTATGTTTCCTGTGTCCCTGGCAAGAAGTAAAAATTACAGTATCTGAAAAATACTGTATGGTAATCATTGCAATAGCATGCAAAATTTCCTTGCGCTGTGTTTTTATTTTCAATTTAATATTTCTCTCTGATCCTGGTAAACAAATTGTTTGTCTGTTAATTACACTATTGGTAGAGTTTTTCTTTCACATGAAAGAAACATAGCTAATTAAAAAGTCAGAACAACTTGACATTAAATAATAATTTCTTTTTACTATGTTATGTGTAGCTATGAGACAGTTGATTACAATAAAACAAAAGTTCCTTGAAATTTAAAAAAACGCTGGGACCAATTACCTATCTTCTCATATTCTTTGGATAACATGGTTTTGCTGTTGACCAGATAGCACTCACATAAAAAATTTTAAGGCACAGTTTAGGTGGGATACCTCAGAGACTCTCTCAATATGCATTTTGGATGCAGCTTTGATACAGATGACAGAAGAATTTAGTAGCATGCATATGGACCTTTCCATTCCTTTTGTATCTCAGTGACAGAGAATGGTGGTTCTCTGTATAGGTTGTATTGTTGTATAGGTTGTATTTGTTACTGTAATATAGTCTCTGGTGTATTTTCCACATTTATTTTATATTTATATTCCCAATTGTTCCTAACTCTTTTAACTTGTTCCTTTGGATATAGCTATGAACATAATTGAGTTTATTTTGTAAAGAAACACTTAAAATCCATGTTAAGTACTTTAATATCTTGCAGATATTTGAGACCTTGAGTAACTTGACAAAACACAGCACACAAACACTGGCACAAGAACCCATGGGAGGCAATGAATTACACTGAGCTCTGCAATCAAAGGCATCACAATATTAGCCAGGCTATGAGGTGAGTCAGCTATTACACTGATGAGAACCAGAACAAATTCTGTTGTCTGTAGCTGAAGCTGCATGACAGTAAGAAGTCACAGTGTTGTAATAAGTCAGACCTGAAGTCACTGTACTGTGATGTGGATCAGGAGTCAGGTCTCTGGAATCTGAGTAAGAATGCAGCACAGCAAAGCAAGATTGCAACATGGGGCTACTGGGGTGCACAAAGATCTAAGGTAAGGGGACAGCAAAGCCAAGAAGATTACGAAGAATTCCACTTTTATTATGATTCTAAATTTCTGCTTATTGATTTGAACATTCTTCTAAATTTTCTCACTACACCATTTTCTTTCTCTATCCCTTGAAACATGACAGATGTTCCTTCAAATGCTTCAGTTTTCTTCTGCTAGTTTTTGTGCTGTCAAGAATTGTCTAAGTCCTGAATTCCAACAATGAGCACCATTACCGGACTGTAAAACACAATCTTTTCTGTAATATGAATTACCTTTTACTTCTATAAAGAAGTTAATTTTTATCAAGCAGAATATTTTTTTCTCCATATACACAAAGGAAATGTCATAGAATAAGTTCTGAAACAGCAAAATATTTATCTTGATTTCACAAAGGCAAAACTTCTAAAGATAGATACATATTATTTCACATTTGATTTAAATACTATTGCCCTAGTTAACACTGTGTGTGTCTGTGTGTGTGTGTGTGTGTGTGTGTGTGTGTATGTGTGTGTGTGTGTGTGTGAGTAATTCATGCAAATATCTACTATGCTCTGAAGAAAAACTTGGTTTTTTAGTTTTGGATTGATATGCTCAGTTACATTTTCCAGCAGAGAAAAATAAGTAGGATACTCACATATGATAATTTAGGAAAAATATTTTAACATTTTCTGAAATTGTTTGGGTTTTTTATTCAGAGGCAAGAGACAGCTAATTTCTAATTAATTTGCTATCTATTATTAAAAGCTGCTTTCCTCTAGAACTTCTGGGTCTTTCATTTTTGGTTTTTAGTTTGGTTTTCTTTTGAGGAGTGGGAGAAATGTTGGCTGGTTTTTCTTTATGATTTCGGGGTTTTTTTGGTCAGTTGGGTTTTGCTTTCCTAATTTGTGGCACTTGAATATAATAAAGAATATAATAAATAATTTTGTTGAAAAAAATAGGACTTGATCATTTAAAAATGGCTTTTATTAAATTGTCGTTTCATATGCAATAAGAAAAGAGCAACTATGCAAAAACTGTCCCCTTGATAGCTTCAAAATTTAATTCTTCTGTGTAGTTGATCAGAAGTACTGATTACTGTTTTAGTCAAATATTGTTCCTTTTTGTTACTCTTCCTTTTTTGTTGATAAACCCTTTAGAGTAAGGAATATGATGTTTTGCCGGGAGAAGTAGGCCCATCCCAATTATGTTATGTATGTGCAATTGAGGTATTAAAATAAAAGAGATAGAAACAATCATTTAAAATGGATATTTTCATGCCAACTGCAAGACCAAACTCTTCACAGCTATACATGTACACAGTGTCCACAGTGCATAATTTTGTTCACAACTGCATAAAACGTATTTAAGAAAATAAACTTTACATAGGGTTTTGCTGAAGTAGGCCAAATACTTCAGCCAGAAGGAAATACACTCCAAATTTCTGGCAACAAATGAATATTCAGATGTATGAAACAGCAGATGTCTAACTGATGGAGACAGCCTTGGCCAGCAGTCCGTTCAACCTGGAGCTGTCTGGCATTGGCTCCATCAGACACAGGGAAGTTTCTGGTAACTTCTCGTAGAAGCCATCCCTGTAGCCCTCCCAGTACCCAAATATGTCATGCCTACCCAATACAGCAGGACTTCAGAGGGAGTTTCTTCACTGTTTCTTATCCTACATTTAAGTAATCTTTCCTTCAGGATTTTCTTCACTGTGAAGTTAGGTACTCAACTCAAACTCTAAAGACAGTTTTTCAGTTCAGACATATATAGTGCAGAAATAGTGGACTTAGTTGTCATTGATTTTGGCAGTTAAGCACTTCCAGAAGGGTTGGTCTATGATGGGATATTTAGAATAGATTTTTATTATTAAAAAATAATTAAGCCACAGAGCTTAATTAGAATAGGCATGCTACAGAAGAATTCTAACCTTTTTTTTTTTTTTTGCTTTTTTTGTATCTTCATTATGTTTCATATGCTCTCATCTTCTAATGTTTAATTTTTTTATTTTTGCTGAAAATTTCCTTTGACTCACAAAGTTGCTGTCTGACTAAAAGAAATAGCATATTCCCTCAGTTATTCCAAGCATTATTTTAACTTGGTTTCTCTTTTAGCATACTGTATTTTCAATTTTTATTCATAGCCAAAACTTACTCACATTTTTATCATCTTTATCTCTTTTTTATGACAGTCTTCTAAAATCAAAATTTTGAAATAGACAACTCTGATAAAAAAAAAGTACTACTTATGACCAGCACATAAAATCTTCACTGGGATGTAGTCAGAGCTTTGTGCATCACTGCCTCTACTTTTTGTGATCTATTTGTTTTGTGTTTCTTGATCAATGGAATTTAGTGTCTCATGTTTTACTTGGTGCAGTGGCAAGTTGAGATGAAGGCTTTAGGGATTTCTCCATCACTGCACACAAATTTTTTCAAGGTCAGATGCTGCAGTATCTTTCCGTTTAGCATTCAATCACACTTCTATTTGTTTTGCAGTCTTGAGATTCATTATTCTGTAGTTTTAAGCACTGAAAGAACATTTCTCATTTCCTCCAGCTCCTTAAAAATGCATCTTACCCTTGTTTACTGGTGCCTTATTTTTCTGTCATTTAAAAAGTAAGAAATGTCATTCTCAGTATCATTGTCTAAGTAATGGATACAAAATGAAAAAGGTTTCTAAATGTGAAAAATTGATCCCTCTAAGTACATCTCCAAAGTCTAGTACTCCACAGAGCCTTAATGACACAAAATGTTTTACTAGTCTAAAAGTGACTGTTAATGTGATTGAGAATCAGAACCCCAAACTTTTAAAGATCTGGGAGACAATGAGATGTTTTATATTTTAGCAGTTTCCACAGAATACTGTCCATGTGAGTTCAAAGTTCAATGCATTCGATATCTTGATTGATCTGGCTATTGTAACTCTCCTTCTTTTGGAATAAAGAAGTGCAAAGACAATTACTGCAGAATACAAGTGAATACCAATGCAGAATAATGGCATTGGCTGAAATCCAGGCAAGAAGTGAATGCTTATGTGTACAATTCACAGTAAAATGAAGAATATAAGAGAAAAAATAATATAAAAATATAAGAAAAAAGACCACCCTTGGGTTCTATCTAATCTTCAGGGTTTTAAGTAATTCCGTTTCCAAGTTTCTCTGGCATCCTATTGTCCCTGATCTGTGCACATGCATGAACAATTCAGTCATGACTGGAGTAGTTGCAGCTTTCCTTCAGTTGTGACCTTGGAAGACACTGCACATGAAATTTCCTGTAGAAGGTGCCCTTTACTGTCCCTTACCTTAATGATATTTCAATTGACTGGTGCATGAGAGTGAATTTTCAGTGGATTTTAAAACTTGAATCCTATGAATTAGGTCAGGAAATGTTAAAGGAAGAGCACTCAATCCACTGAAGGTACAAAAGACAAGCTGACTAGTGGATTTGTCACTCTGGCTAAGTGTTAATGCTATATATTACAAATATAATAAGTCATCTACACCTAGCATAGAAGAAGAAAAATTAGCTTACTAATAATGTCAAAGCCACATCCTAAGATTGGGATCTTTGCCTTTAGCTAACTATTCTGCTTTCTAGTTGTCAAGCAGAATCTATAGATTACATTAAGAAATAAAAAAATATATTTCTAGAAAGCAGAAAAAACTCCTATATGAAATGTCCACTATATAGCATACAGGAACCAGAATTTTAGAAATTAAGTCCTACTGAAAAGCTGAAAGCCCATTTTGAATCTGAATCATATTAATCATCTTTTTAAAGGCAAAGAATGTGTCCCTAGAACTATGTCCACAAGGCTGAGTCAAAAAGCATCTTCTGCAACAAAATAGTAACCTATCCTTTAGGCGTGAGTCTTCCAGAAGTCGATAGCATATAATGAAATTCAGTTAACTGTTATTTCTCTCTTTAAATGACTAAATGATTATTTTCATTATAACTTTCTTTTAACACAATATCAGGCTAACATATTGCCCTTTACCATTAACTTGATACTTGTCAATTGCTATTTGAAAATACAATCATTCTCATTTTAATTTGGACAACTAATACAATTATGGAGGGAGAGGGGGTTCCTTGATGGCAATATCAGAGAAACTCATCTACCAAAGATAATAAACCATTTATCATCATATGCAGAAATATCCTACCAATTCTTACCAATTAGACCAATAAAATTTTGATTAGAAAATTCAATCAAATAGATATCAAGTTAAAAAATTCTCAGATTTCTTACTGAATAGAAATGAAAAAACACAACACTTTTTTTTTCTGTAAAAAATGTGTTGACATTTCAGTGTGCCAATTATAGTTGTTTCATAAAGGAATTGCATTTTTAAAACATTTCAAAATAGTCCATTTCAAGAAGTCTTTCAGAAAAATCATTCAATCAATAGACAGAGTACAAAAAATAGAGAAAACCATTTCAAAAGTGTAGATTTTTCTTTTTTTATCTCACTTTGCCTTTTTCTGGAAAATGATGTATCAAGGAAAAGAAATTAAAAGAAAATATTTACTTTAAAAAAACCCTCAAAAAAAAGTAAAAAACAACCACCACAACAAATCACTGGTAACTATCAAACTTTTCTAAATATATCATATATTTAAGAATAAAAAGAAAAATGTGGAGTTCTTCAGAGTTTAATATAAAAAAAGCCAGTATAAGAGGAGAAGAATCACACAGATACTCCAACAGAAAATGAATAGATACTGCTGAGGAGAGGGGTAGCTTTTTGTGGGAGAATGGAAGACTTTACTTCACCTGGGAGTTTGAGCCCACAGTTGTCTCTATTAAAGCATGAGACTTTTTTTCTTTTTATTTTGAAAATGTGTAACAGAAGTTAGCACCTGCTCCCAGAAGTTTAAGATCTAAAAATAAAATTTCTTAGGCCAAATCAGATAGTAAGTTGCTTCTGAAGTCTAACTTGGACTCCTCTTTCTTTGCAGCAAAATCGTCCCCACTTGCTTCTCCCCAAATGAAAGGTTTTTTCTAAGAGAGGTAAAGTGAAAGAGCAATTCTCTGTGAGTGTTCTTTATTCTGGAACTCATTCACTTCATAACCTCCTTCACGAAGGGCTGAGTATGTTAACCTCTGGAAATACTATTAAACTTATTTTCACAATATTAAACTTATTGTGTTCAGGAAAATAAAGGGAAGGTTGTGTTTATTAGCTGTCTAAATGGATAATGGATGTATTAGTGTCTTTTTATTTTGGGACTAGGATTCGAAAGATTTCACAGCCTGTAAATATACAATAAAATCTGTCATAATTAAATGGAATCTCATTTCTTGACATACTTGGTGTTTTGGATAAACTGTAGTTATCATCATAATTTTCAATTTACAAAGGAAAAAATGTGAGCGAATTTTGGGTCTTTGCTAATGGCAAATATTGAATTTACATATATCTATGGTTAGCTAACTGTATTGCTTTTTTCCTGCTTCTCTGAGAGAAAATAAATTAAAACTGTTGTGGAAATCAAATTATTCTATTACCTTATTGAAAAATTACATCTTATCAAAAAGAAGTAATAATTAAAATTTGAAAGTATTTATATTATTGTATAACTTAGACTACAATTCCTTTACAAGTGCATATCATTACAAATTAGTGGATTAAATATTTATTGTAATTTTTTTAAACTTGCATAGTCCCCAGATGTCAAGTCATGACATCTGAGGATACTATTCATTATTGCTCTATTGTAACAGTTCTGGAAATTTCTAATTTAAAACCAAACAGAGTCTAAGCAGCTGAACAAGATTAAAAACATAAACCCAGATATTTTGCTGTTTCCGAAGTCTCTCAGTAGGAATTTCTAGAAGTGGCTTTTTTGTTTTGTTAAATCATGGACAAAAATAGGAGAGAACTGAAGGTACAGCTACCTAATTTTCATCCATTCTGTTTACTAAGTGTATTTGTAGACTAATAGAACCACAAAACTCTTAAGGTTGCAGAAGACCTCTAAAACCATTGAATCCAACTTTTAACCAAACACTGCCTAGCTGTACTTTATTTGTGTGCTCAAAATGAATGCTGATTATATTTATTTAGCAATCAGCCCATTTATATGATAAATCATGGCTTAGGTATTGACTTATGATTAATAGAATCACAGAATCATTGAATCATTGAATGGTTTGGGTTGGAAAGGGCCTTTAAAAATCATCTGATTCTGCATTACTTTGCCATGGTCAGAGACATTTTTTACTAAATTAACTTTGTTCGTCTCACAATGGGTGTAAAAATATTCAACTCATTTTTCATACATAATTTAAACAACTTACAAAGACATTTTAATACTCTAAATTTAATCTACTTTTTATGTACATTATGGCAAAAGATTTGATTTCTATAAGTTTAAATTGATAGTGCACCCCTAAGGACCCTCATTTTGACTGAGTAGTATGGAAATCTTATAATTATTTAAAACATTAATTGTCAGCTTGCTGCGAACAGTAACATGCGTTGCAGAAGAATGGAAATCCAGAAGAAGCAGAGCTAAGAAAGACTACATTTTAACAACACTGTAGATTATATTGCAAGAGTCTATGTGCAGTGGTTCATCAAAATAATACAATTCACCTAAATGAATTTTTTCCATTATGTTGTGTGGAAGCATCAATAGGAAGTCAAGGGCTAAGTCTCTCTCAAAATCAGAGGAGTATGGGTAATTCAGAGAAATATCTGATGCTGGACAGAAAGAAAAAATAAGCAAGGTGCTGGTAGCATGAAGGCCCATTGTGGGATTTCTCCAAGAGTTTGCACCAATAACTGGACTCAGACCAGGCTTGGACTGGAGTGCAGGACAGAAATGGGAAGCCACAGATATCCAAACACTGACAGCTCACTTGTTCTAAGATATCTCTTAACTGTTTCTGCATTCCACTGAGTAATTTTGTGTTTAAAACAACCAAACCCACAGCTTTAGAGGTGAAAACACATTAGATTACATGTTAGGAAGAAATTCTTTACTGTGGACGTGATGAGGCACTGAAATGGGTTGCCCAGAAAAGCTGTAGATATTCCATCTTTAGAATTTAAGGGCAGGCTGAATAGGGCTTTGGGCATCCTGATCTAGTGGGTGATATCCCTGCCACTGACAGGGGTTTGGAACTGGATTGTCTTTAAGCTATTCAAGCTATTCTCATTCTATGATTCAATGGCTCTAAATATATACACAGCATGTGAGCTAACCAGTTGTATATCAAGGCTCTGTCTGCCTCATCTTTCTATCACATCCTTCCAGTGTGATAACTTGAGGTTTATTGTATGTTTTCAAAAGTCCCTGCTACCTAAACACCTTATTTTCCTAGCACTGACCTTTGCCCTCTCTTGCTTTGGTTTTTTCTCCCTTCAATTCCCCAATTCTTTCTCTCTCTCTTCCACTGAATTCGTCAGCAAAAAGGTTATGCAATTTTTCTATTTGAGATAATGCTTATTAACAAGTCGTATTTTCAGTAGGGAAAAAGAAGGAGTTAGTTAACATAATAAGATTACTCATGATATCTTTCTCCTCAACTGGCACCTGTTAAAATACTCACAAAAGATGAAAAAAATTAGCAATTTTGAGACCTATCTCCTTGCAAGACACTGACATGTCAGCGTAAAATTTAAGGACAAGATCTATCTCCTTAAGAAATTGATCTAGACTAGGAATTTCTCTAGACTAGGAATGAATGAATAAAAAGTCACAACAATTTATTAATTCTTTTTTCTTTCAGAAGCTGGCATTTTATCCTTCCGAGCTAACATTTCAATGCTATACTGTGGAATTATGCATGGAAATTAAGTAACCAGAAAGACAATAAATAATAGAAAATTTTGGAGATACTTAGAAGAGTATAACAAGAAAATGTTTAATTAATGAAGGGGCACATCATCAAAATTTTTCTCATTAATTAATGAAATATGATGTCTTTTAAGCAAACTACATTTTTGATGTACAAAACTACAATATGATAGGAAACACAAGATAATCCATCTCATATCTCCTCCCTAGAAAATGCATTACAACATAATAGAGATCCCATAAATCATTCAGTGAAATAATGCATGTGCTATAGTACATCATGAACCAGACAAATTATACTAATGTCAGAAAGGCAGCTCATTAACTGCATTATACCATGAGTAAGCAGTCACCTGGCTGTACAACCTTCATATCCCTATTATCACCAGAACAAAATGAAGGAAAAATCTATCACAGTCATTTTTCATACAGCCACGTGACCAACATTTTCTCTTGCTTTCTGTTATTGAGGTAAGTGCCCTTGTACTGTATATTTTGTACAATTCTGACACCCTGGATATGAGCCCTAGCTGGAAAGTTTGTTGCACAGCTTTTGAAAGTGAGGTGTCATAAGCAGGGGTGCCAGAGCTTATCATGAAAGCAGAGAAGTAAGAACTGCTGTGCCATCTTTTAAAAAAACCCAGTAAGAATTCCTGTAAACTAAATGTCTTGGCAAAGAATCAGAACAAAGATATAATTAAAATAAAATTACACCATAAGCATTTATTATGTTAATAAATATAATACATAAAATTATCTTTTTATGTAGAAACTATTCTAAAAACATTAGCTTTGGATTTACAGAACAGATAATTATGTATATTGAAGAAAAATGACAGCATGTTATCTTCAGTCTTGGGTAATAATATGTTACTTTTATCTAGATACCATGTAAGACATTAATAGACCCATTAGTGGCATCTGCCTTTCCTAGGTATAACTAAGGTTCAGATTCTGAAATACTCAAGGATGTTATTTTTCTCTATAAAGATATGTGCCCATAATTTGGGAAACATTATTGTTATTGAAGTCATTATTCAGTTCTTATCTAGGTCTGTAGGAATTTAAGTCCCCTTGAAACTACATAAATACTGATGCCATCCTCCAGTCATCAATCATCAAATTGATGAAGGAACTAGCTCATATAAAACACAAATAAAAAATGGACTTGCTAATGGTGATGATCACAGAAACATCAAATAATCATAGAAAGGTTTGGATTGAAAAGGACTTTAAGGATCATCTGGCTCTAATCCCACCACCGTGGGCAGACACACTCTCTGATAGACCAGGTTGCTTAAAGCCCAATCCAGCCTGGCCTTGAACATGGCCAGGGATGGGGCATCCACAACTTTGCTCAGCAAACTGTTCCAGTGCCTCACCACCCTCAGAGTAGAGAATTTCCTAATATCCAATCTAATAGCTATTTTTTTTCTATTTAAATCTGTTCTCCTTTCTCCTGTCACCACAGGTCCTAATAAAATGTCTCTTTTCTTGCAGACTCACTCCAGGTACTGGAAGGCTGCAATTAGGTTGACTCAAAGGCCATCTTCAGGCTGAACAATCCCAATTCTCTTAACCTCTCCTCAAAGGAGAGGTGTTCAATTCCCCTGATCATCTTGTTGGCCAACTCTGAACTAGTTCCAAGAGGTCCATGTCCTCTCTCTTCCTAGGACTCCAGAGCTGGATGCAGCACGGCAGGTGAGTTCTCACAGGAGTGCAGTAGTGAGGTGCAATTCTCTCCCTTGCCCTGCTGGCCACAATGCTTTTGATGCAGCCCAGGACATAATTGGTATTTTGGCCCACATGATGCCAGCTGATATCCAGCCTCTCACCCACCAGCACTCCCAGTCCTTCTCGTAAGGGCTGCTCTGA